>NW_004955422.1:20106528-20108063 GCF_000276665.1 Chinchilla lanigera
ACACACACACACACACACACACACACACACACACACACACACACACAAAGTTGTAGCTCAGTGCCATTACAAAAATAATCCACTGGGCATGGTGGCACACCTTGTAGTACCAGCACTCAGGAGGCTGAGGCAGGAGGATTACTGCAAATTTGAGGTCAGCCTGGGCTAATAGTGCATTCAAGGCCACCCTGGACCTCACAGCGAGACCCTGTCTCAAAAACAAAAACAAAAACAAAAAAAGTATCTGGACATTGTGGTGCAATGTCCCCTGTAACACCACCAACTGGCAGACTGAAGCAAGAGGGTTGCCATGAGTTTGAGGCCAGCCTGGGCTACATAGCAAGTCCAAAGCCAGCCTGGACTGCATAGCAAGACCCTGTCTCAAAAAAACAAAAACAAAAACATAAAAAAAGATAACCCAAGCAATACATGAATATGTTTTTGTAAGTAACCAATTTGTAGCCAGACATGGGAGCACACACTTATAATCCCAGCATTTAGGAGGCTCAGGCAAGGGGATCGCAACTTTAAGCCTAGCTTGGGCAATTTGGCAATTTAGCAAGACCCTGTTTCAAAATAAAGAAGGGCTGGGGATGTTCAATTCCTAGTGTTACAAAGAGAAAAGAAATGTCTAAACATAGAACAGATATTAACTAAGATTTATTAAACTCATCTTCAAAGAGTTTATTTATCATTAAGGTAATAAAGCACTTTAAGGACCTGGATATGGATAGGCATTCAAAGGGGAATATTAGCACATGATTACTGAGTTAGGTACAAAACTATGTACAATAGCTGATTTGCTGGGCATGGTGGCATACACCTGTAATCTTAGCACTGGTGAGGCTGAGGCAGGAATATCACCAAGAGTTTGAGGCCAGACTGGGCTTTATAGTGAAATCCTGTTTCAAAAACAAAAACAAAAACAAAAGAAAAAAAACAACAAAAGGATCTAGTTGATTTCCTACAGGACAATAAAAATTATAACCTTTTTACTACTTTTCTACTGGATATAAATGTTTTTTGATATTTTATCAATATCAACCAACTATATACCCCCTGGGTAAATAATACTTGGATGGACTTGTAAAACAGCATCTCTGAGGCAATAGGATCATTGCAAGTTTGGGACCAGCCTGGGTTACAAAGTGAGCTCAAGGCCAGCCTGAACTGCATAGCGAGACCCTGTTTCAAAAGAACAACAAACAAATATATATATATATAACCAGCATCCCACCCCAACTCTTTAACCTTTTAAAAAATTTTTTTATTTTAATACACAGTCTTGCTAAATCTCTAAATTGCCCAGCTTGGGCTGAAATTTATAATCCTTCTGCTTCAACCCCCCCAGAGTTCTGGAATTATAGGCATGTGCCTCAATGTATAGCTGAGATAAAAATTTCAATGTATAGGGCCAGGCATGGTGGCACATGCTTGTAATCCTGGCACTTGGGAGGCTTACACAGGGGGATCACCACAAGTTCAAGGCCAGCCTAAGCTACAGAGTGAGACCCTGTCTAAAAACCATATATATA
>NW_004955422.1:20108378-20135843 GCF_000276665.1 Chinchilla lanigera
TTTTTTTTTTTTTTTTTGGTCTTTCTGAGACAGGGTTTCACCATGCACTTCAGGCTGGCACTGAATTCACTTTGTAGCCAAAACTGGCCTCAAGCTCACAGTGATCCTCCTGTCTCAGCCTCCTGCTGGGATTACAGACATGAGCCACCATGCCTCGCAAGCAGACTATTTTAAAAGGAAAAAGTTTGTTGTTGTTGATGGTGCAATGACTGAGTCACATCACAGTGTGGTTTTCCTTTTTCTCAAAGCCACCAGGACTCAATCAAAGGGCTTCTACCCTAATGACTTCATCTAATTACTTCCCAAAGGCCTCACCTCTAAATTCCACAGCCAGATTAAATTCCACTCTCTTAATATCATTAACATAATTTTCAAGATTGAACTACCACCTGAGTTCAGGGGGACAAACCATGTATTCAAACCACAGTGGGCCAGGATGTAGCACAGCAGTACAGGTCTTAGCATTCTTGAGGCCCTGGGCATTAACCCTAACACCACACACACACACATACACAAAAAAAACCACGGCAAGGATGGGGTCGGGGAACTATGGAGACCAACAGGGTTGGAGCAGCAAGCAAACTTGGTGGATGCAGGATCTGGGCCACAGCTCAGAGTGGGACTAGAACCTAACTCTGGGGCCAGGCAGCAAATGGGGTGGCAAGGCTGAGCGAGTCCTTCCCTCCTCTTCAATCCTTGGGAGCTTGCCTGTCCCTCCACACCATTATGGGATGTTTTGCTGCATAATTTTGAGAGCATCTGCGATCTCACCTCTTATAGAGTATGAAGGGTATGAGAGTTTCGCTTCAGAACAGAGTATGGCTCACTGACCATGAAAGCTTGAGCAGAACAATCCTTTTCTGCCTCAGACTCACAAGACTGACGCTACCAGCCCCAGCCTTCTCAGGGGCCTCTGGGAACAAGGGGGATGATGGGTGTGAAGCTCCACACATGTGAGGTGGACAGGGCACAGCTGGTGAGCACTGGTCCTGAAAAAGCCAGCTGCTCTCTGGGCCACACCTGGAGAGGCACGAGGACGCTCCCAGGGTGGCTATGGAGAATACACTGTCCTCTCCCTTAGTTCTTCCCCAGCCGTGATAGAGCCAACTTGGAACCTGGAGTCCAGGTTCCCCACCAAGGAAGCCTCCCGGCTGTGCATCTGAATCCTCCTCTCATCCCCAAACTTGCTACAGGCTTAGCTCATACCCCCGAGCTTGATCTCTGTCAGTGAATGTGCCCACACTAGCTCTGTGCAACTGTGGGATGCGGAACCACACTGTCCCATCACCAACACCCCCACCCCCACCACTCTGCACCTTCTGCCTAGCCCCCACAATTCCAAGCACCCCCAGCCAGCCGTCAAACACTCCTGTTTTTTCTGGAATTGGCCTGGGTTCTAGAGCCTCGCCCCTCCAGTGACCTCTCAGTTCTGGAATCCTGCTGTTGTTCCAGATGGGGCGATGTGGAAGCAGGGGGTTCTGCTGCTGCTCTGGCCAGTCTCCCCCTTACTCCAGGGCTTGGGTCTGACCAGAGGCCCTCACCGCGCTCAGGATGCGGTGGCGGGACCGTGTGGCCGTGCTCTTCTTCCCGGAAGGCATGATGCTCACTGTGGCCGCCCTCCTGCTTTTCTGCATACACCTGGGCATCTTTGCCAGGGACCTGTACAACTTCTACATCACCTACCACTACGACTGCATGAGCTTTAACTACACACCTATCCTGATGGTGGGCGCTCAGAGCTGGCAGGGGGCTGGGGTGCCCTGGCTGTTGGGTCGGGGTTGGGGGCCGCTCCCCACTGGATGTGCCTACAGTTCTCCCAGGTGATGAGCGTCTGCTGGGCTGCCATGGGGTCGGTCTACGCCGAGATGACAGACGACAAATACTTCCAGTGCTCTGCCCTAACCATCCTGAGTGAGTAGTGCTCAGAGGGTGAGGAGGGGGAGCTCAGGACTGAGGGGTGGAAGGAGGGGCAGGGTGTGGGGCTGATGGCTCTCTGCTCTGCCCAGTACTCAATGGGATCATGTTCTTCAACCGCTTGTCTCTGGAGTTTCTGACCATTGAGCACCGAGAGGAAAGCCACTGAAGCCGGGGGATGGGCCAAGGCTGCGAAGGGGTAAGGAAAAGCTTGCTTTGGGTGTTTTAATAAAGTCTGTTGTTTATTCGCCCCTGTCAGCTCCTTTGAGGGGTTGGGGTGGGAGGCAGGAGACCCAAGAAGCAAATTAAGACAAATGCTTCACCTACAGGACTCCAGGCCCAGCCTGCAGCTGCTCTGGTGGCCTTGGCTGTGGGCCTGGGATCTTAGTGTCTTAGGCTTGAGGGACAGGAATGGAGAAGAGCTCCTAGGTCCCCCAGTCTTCCCTCCTTGGAGCCCTGGGCTGGCCCAGTCACAACCCAGGGCTCATGAGGGGCCCACACGGATGTGAGGGTTCATGAGTGGGTCCAGATTGGGATCACTGTCAGCTGCAGCCCGGCCCAGGCGAGACATCAGGGCAAGGAGGGCCAGGAAACCCAGCAGCCCCAAGAGCAGCAGCAGCCCTGCCCGCTGCAGTAGGGTCAGCGGCCGCTTCCGAGACCCGGCCCGGCTCCTGGGGAATGAAGGCAAAGTGAGGTCAGCCCGGAGGCCAGGCATGAAGGGGAGCCCTAGTCACCACCCCTGACCCTCAGTTTCCTCATCTGTGCCATAGGTTACTCCACCACAAGGTTACTGTGCAGCTCAAAGCAGCTGAAGTATCTAACTGTGTTCTGAAAACTGCATTGTGTCAGGCACAGGGAACAAAAAGCAGGAAGAGGCCTCAAAGAGTCTGAGTCCAGAGCTCCTGTGGGATGCAAGGACCCGAGACAGGAGACAGTGAGGCTTTTACTGCCCAGCAGAGGCCGCTCGGCACAGTCCTTGCACCAGATATGGTTAGCGCCTGGTGTAAGTCCTTTTCGCTGTCAAGTTGTCCTTCCAAGGGTTCTGCCTCCCGCCTGATCCCATGTACCTGAGCAGCTGGGCCAGCCAGCCCAGGGCAGGCCGGCGGCGGTACTTGTCATCATCGTAATCCCCATGGAGGGCTGGCGCCCGGTCATCGTCCCGTGTGTCATACACCTTCCTTGGGGCTGCAGGGGTGGAGCCAAGAGCACCAATAGATTCAGGGAACCTGCTCTGTGTGTGTGTCAGAGGCAAGGATCTCCTGTCTTCCCCAGACTAGCAGAGTATTTTGGGATTGCGAGGGGGTGATGCCTGTGCTTGGAGGGAGGAAAGGGCATTCCAGTGGAGCTCTAGATACTTGAGCTCCTCCCACAACCAACCGCGTACCCCATTCATCTTTCTGAAGCCCAGATAATTCCCTGGCTCACCGTGAGTTGAGGGCTCAGAACTGCCCATGTGGATGACTGTGTGCTGGTCAGGTGGGCTGGGTGATGAAGGGGACCGAGGGGCCTGGCTGTAGAAGACTGTGGGTGCAGAAGTACTTTCTATCTTCTCCTGTGCAGGGGGGCCAGTGGCTGTGGACAGAGAAGAACAGTCAGAAGCGCTGGGAGGGAAGGGGCCGGATAGCAGATGGAGGCCAACACTTACCATTAAAGCTGGACCAGTCAGAGAAGCTGGATGAATTGAGGGGCTCAGGCTCTGGGCTCATCACCTCATCAATCTGAAAGAAGGAGTCTGGGTTACCAGCCCGCCCAGCCACTAACCGAAGGCCCAGGGTGAACAGACAGACAGAGGGACTCTCACCAGAGGGAGGCCCAGTCCTGCTCGGGCCCAGTTGACGGTAGCCAGCTTCTCTCTCAGTGCAGAAGCTACAGGGCCAGCCAGGTTGGTTGGGGGGAAGATGGGACCGTTGCAGCTAGGACACTGATAGCCAGCAGGCGCTGTGTTTCGGGGTAACTGGGCAGCACGTTCATTGAGGCAGGCCCAATGGAAGAGATCTTAGGGACCATGGAATAGAGAAGGAAAGGCATGATGAAGAAGTCTTTTTGAGCTTCTAGCAGAGCAATGGGCCCCAGCCTACTGCAGGGATGAAAGGGCACATACATGGATGACCAGGGCCTCTCTGTTGCCTCCTCACCCCAGGTGTATTTCCTCAGTGTTCCCGGTGATTTTAGGCTTCTTGGAAACCACCATCTGACTAACTCAAAGCAGATGGAAACCACCATCTGACTAACTCAAAGCAGATGCCACTAAGTTGCCAGCCCACAAGAGGGTGGATGGGAAGAAAATGCCACCTACCCTTTGAGGGAGTCCTCTCTGGGACTGCACTCATCACCATCCTTCAGCTAATGGCTAATCAAGAATAGTTTCAGCAAAGGTTCCCAGATATACACACAGGCACGTGTTTGCATGGATATACATCCATAGGCACAAATGAGCACATGCTTATGAGCACACAAACACGAGTGCCTTTTCCAATATCTAAACTAGCTCTCATACACATCTGAAACTTACACATTTGTTAACGCTCAAGCACCCTCACCCACCCACATTTGCCTTGTGTGTCTACAACATACTCATGTTCACATACATATTTTACACACACACCCACAATAAGCAATCATATAAAGACACAATGTGGATTGAATTCATGCAAGTATACACACACACTCACATGGATGAAGAAATACACAGAGCTGCCTGTTTTGCACCAGCTCCTTCAAAAACTGAAGCTGAGGCTCTTACACTGGACTCAGGTCACAGTCATGACACATATGACTTCTGACTCCCCATAACTAATTTCAATGTGGGAAACACTTCCTCTCTGTTTCATCTTGCAGTCAGTAATGGATCCCAAATATCTGAAAGTGCCCTGCTGGTGGCTAGCTACTCCTCACAGCTACAACCATCCTCACAAGCTTGACTGGCTCTCGCTCAACTCTCCAAGGTTGGCAGGGCAGGAAGTAGGATCCTTGCCTTTTAGGAAAAACAATGAGGCCTAGAGAAGGAAAATGACTTGCCCAAGTTTACATATCAGGAAAGTAACCTAACAGACTAGGACTAACTGCAGCATCGGCCTCCCTGGCTTGGGGAACTCACTGTCCTACTGCTTGAGTCACTAAACTGGGCCAGTCAGAGAAGCTGCCTGATCCCTTCAGGGTGCCCATGCCTCACCATAGCAGACAAGTCGGGTCGTCTCCCGGCTGGCCAGGGGTGTGCTGCAAAGGCGGCAGTTGGGGTTGTAGTCACTATCTTGGAGCCACTGCAGGTAGGACTGTACGATGCACTGAAGTGGGAGAAAGAAGTCACAACTGGAGCTGGGGCTTCACCACCTACCACTGCAAGGTCCAACTCTTTTCACTCATCACAGAGGAACTCACCTTTTTGTTTAACTAATAAATATTTATTGAACACTTACTGTGCGTCAGACTATTTAGGTGCTGGAAATAAAGCAGTGAGCAAAAGAAACCAGGTCCTTGCCCTTGGGGAGCTAACACAGTAGCGCGAGGCTAGAGTGATGGATGGATTTGGCAGTGCCAGCATTGTCCGTCCACCAAGTACCCTGCTCAGCCATTGCCTTGAATGTCCCACCTTGGCGTGATTGGCTACCAGGCAGTGCTCGCAGACGTTGACTCGGTGCTCGAAACAAAATAGGTTGGTCACCTTCCTCTTGGGGCACTTGCAAAGTCCCATGACCGACCCTAGCGAAAGGGACGGAGTTAACAGGAAGCCAGGTTCTGGCGGACATCACTTCTCACCAGCCCTAACCTCTCCATTCCTAACTCCTCCAGGCACTATTCGTATGCACCCGAATCCCAAATTCTCGCCCACTTCCTCCGTTCCGGATGGGCCACGCCCCCTGGATAAGTCCCGCCTCTGAAGACCCCTCATTCCTCCTGAATCCCACCCCCTCCCTACCAGCAACTCCCAGATATCACCGACCCCGCCCCTAGGGCCCTTCTTGAGTCCCACCCCTTGTGGCCCCGCCCCTTCCGTACAGATTCCTTCTACCTGTGTTACTGATCGGCCGCGCCTCCGGTCCCGACTAGCGCAAGCACTGGTTCGAGGCGCAGGACAGGTATTGCGCTCACCCGCTGCCGCTCTGCCCGCTTCAGCCCGAGCCGCCTCGATTATCCTCCGCTGCCACGTCTCTTCCGGGTGCGGCGCGCTCTGATGACGCCAAGCGCCGTGCGCGGGCCACGCCCCGGCTTTGGGGTGAAAAGCTAGGGATTCCGGGCGCAGCAGCGCTCCCACTTGCGTCACTTCCGCTTCCTTCCAGGCAGAGCGGGTAATTCGAACGCTTTCAGAGTAGCCGACGATCCCTGCGGTTGGCGCGGGCCCGCGGCTGCGGTGGCAGAGGAGGTCAAGACAGAAACTAGATATGTCTGGGAGGCTAACGCGGTCCGTAGGGGCCTCTCGGCACTCTGGTGAGCGGAGGGCGCGCGGAAGAGATGGGGCCGAGCCGTTTGGGGGACGCGAGCCCTTCCCCTACCGAAAGAGGCTCGTCTTCTCTAATGGCATCCCTAAAGGGCTTGTTTGGGAACCTTTTCTTGGTCTCTCCCCGGCCAAAGTCTTGTAGGTCCTAGAGTCTTTGTGAACCTAGGAACGTTTTTCTCCTTCCAGAGCCCACGGCTCCATCTCCTAAACCTCTGCGGAGGTCTCAGCGAAAATCAGGCTCTCATCTCCCGAGCGTCCTTCCTGAAATCTGTCAGAAGGTGAGCTCTGAGTTTCTTAGTTACTTCCCCAAAACTAATGTAGAGCTCATCATGGTCACTCCTGCTTTTCAGGCACCCCCTGCGGCTCCGGTCAGAAAGCCCATCGTCTTGAAAAAGATTGTGGCACATGCTGTAAAGGTGAGGGCTAAGAGAGGGGATTATGGGTGGATGATCAAGACTAGGGGTTGACTATCTGATCAGTTGGCGTTGTCCCCACAGGTCCCAGCTGTCCACTCTCCTCGCAGGAGCCCTAGGGTGAGTTCATTTCCATTTGCTTAGTTGGGTGGGATGCTGGTCACTCGACAGCTGGGGGAGGGCAATACTGGCTGTTCACTTCCACCCATATTTGAAAATATTTGAAAATATGCCTTTGCCATATTTGAAAATATGCCTTTGGACATCATGGTTGCCAGTCTTTTGTGTGAGTGAGTAGAGTTTGAGACAAGGTCTCACTATGTAGTTCAGGCTGTTTTAAATTCATTATGTAACCCAGGCTGGCCTCAAATTCTGTGATTCTCCTGCCTCTGCCTCTGAGTGTTGGGATTACAGACGTGTGCCACATTCCTGGCAAGGCCAGTCTTTTTTTTTTTTTTTTCCTCTTTTGGTATTTTTCCCGTACCGGGAATCGAACTCAAGGAGCTCGCGCTTGCCAGGCAGGCGCTGTGCCCCTGAGCTAAATCCCCAGCCCCAAGGCCAGTCTTGATTACTCCTTACAAACTTAACTCACTTTTAACATTTTTTATTTTATTTTTTCTTAAGTTTTTCATTCTTTGCTCCTGATAGCCCGTACTCTGTATGTTTCAACTATTTTTCTTCAAAAGCCCAGCTGTGTCCTAATCACTGTCCTCTTTCTAAGCTATTTTGCCTTCAGATTTTTTTTTTTTAAGGTATGGAGGATTGTACCAGGACCTTCTCATTGAGCTGCACCCCCAGCCTTTATTTATTTTGAGACAGCATCTTGCTAAGTTGCCCAAACTGATCTTGAATTTGTGATTCTCCTGCCTCAGCCTCTAGAGTGCTGGGTTTATAGGCATATGTCATCACACCGAGCTGTCCTTCCGTCTTACTTATGGTTGTTATATATTTGGTACTTTTACAGTTTTAGCAGAACTTCTTATTAAGGATTGTTCATTAATAGAAAATCTGACATATAAAGAATGAGCAGTGCTAACTGCCTTTTCCAGATTTTTTGTTTTGGTTTTTGTTTTTGAGACAGGGTCTCACTAGGTAGTTCAGACTGGCCTTGAACTTGCTATGTCGCCAGGCGTGGTGGTGCATGCCTGTAATCGCAGCACTCGGGAGGCTGAGGCAGGAGAATTGTTGCGAGTTCGAGGCCACCCTGGGCTACAAAGTGAGCTCAGCCTGAACTGCATAGCAAGACCCTGTCTCAAAAAGACAAAAAAAAAGAGAACTTGCTATGCAACCTAAACTGGTCTGGACTCAAAGCAGTCCTCCTATCTCAGCGTGCTGAATGCTGGGATTAAAGGTGTGCGCCATCACACCTGGCCTGCCTTTTTTTTTGTGGGTACTGGGAATCTAACTCAGGACCTTGCACTTGCCAGGCAGGCACTTATGCCACTGAGCTATATCCCCGGCCCAAACCAAGTCTTTTATTTATTTTTTTTTTTTTTTTTGGTTTTTCTCCGGTACCGGGAACCAAACTCACGACCTTGCACTTGCCAGGCAGGCACTTATGCCACTGAGCTATATCCCCGGCCCAAACCAAGTCTTTTAAAACCAGGGTTCTGGGCAAAGGAAACCATGCTCTAAGAAAAGATCTGAGTACAGAGAAAAATCATGAAATTTGAGGAATAGCAGTTTTATTTGATGGGTGTAGAGCAGACCAAGTCAGAGGAAAGAGCTTGCTAGGTCAGAGCACATCCTGATGAGGCATGAAAACCACGCTCACAGGCTCAAGCTTCATTTATCATCTGTGGGCAGCCTTTGGAGATGTTCTGTTTTGTTTGTTGTTGTGTGTGGTCCTGGAGATCAAACCCAAGGCACTGTGTTTGCTAAGTAGACACCTCTCTACTGAGGTTTACCCCAGCTGCCTGTGTAAAGTTTTGACCAAGGGAGTGGCTGAGTCAAGCTTGAATGTTATGAAAAGATTCCTGAGTGAAGTGGGGGGAAAGGGGTATGTGGAGAATGGCTGCCCTGGGGCCCTGAGACCAGATAGGAGGATGTGAACCCCAGGAATTCTGAAGGGAGTTGGTGAAGACCTGACTGAGGTGTGTGCCTCCTTTCCTCCCATTCTCAGCATGACTGTCCCATCACACAGAAGCAGGGCTGGGCTCAAAGGAAACTTCCTCACAAAGACCTTCCCTGCCCATTCTTTTTTCCCTAGTACTGGGGATTGAACTCAGGGAGCACTGAGCTGCATCTCCAGCCCTTTTCATTTATTTTATTTATTTATTTTTGAGCCAGGGTCTTGCTAAGTTCCCTGGAATGGCTTCAAACTGTGGATCCTCCTGTTTCAGCCTCCTAAGTAGCTGGGACTATAGACATGCACCGCCATGCTTTGCTCCCTAAGCACTTTTACCCTATTTTTTTTTTTTTTTTACACTTCTCTGTGTAATTCTCTTAGACCTTATCAACATCTGATAGTGTATTTGCTCATATGTTTGATGTCTTTCCCTATATGAATGTAAACACCTTGCAAGCAGAGACTTATGTTCATTCTTGTTAGTTAACTGATTTTTTTTTGGTACCAGGAATCAAACTCACGACCTCTCGCTTGCTGGGCAGGCACTGTGCCACTGAGCTACATCCCTGGCCCCAACTGATAGATTTTTTGTTTGTTTGTTTGAGACATTATATAGTTCAACTTGGCATTAAATTCACTATGTAGCCCAGGCTGGCCTTGAATTTGCAGTAATCCTCCTGTCTCAGCCTGCCAAGGGCTAGGACTACAGGTGTGCGCTACCACACCCAGCTTGACGGATAGATTATTATTTTTTTTAGATTTTTGTTTTGTTTTGTTTTGTTTTGAAACAGAGTCTCACTATGTAGTTCAGGCTGGCTTCGAACTCACTGTGATCTTCCTGCCTCTTCTGAGTGCTGGAATTACAGGTGTGCGCCACCACCCCCGGCTTTTCTGATAAAGTTGCCAGGATCTAGGTGACTGCTTGGCCTTAGGGGAGAAGAACGAAATAGTCAAGAGTGTTCCCATTCTGTTGAGCATCCCTTTTACTGATCCCAAAGGGCACATTCTCCAGAGTTTGTTGCCAGGAAATATCTCTTTCTATAAACTATTTTACTTCCTAGTATTAGACCCCGGTTGATTTGTTCTGCCTGCATCCTTACCTTGGCCTCCAGAAAGCTCAATGCCAAGTTTCATGTACATCAAGTATTTACTTACGGTGCGTTCAAAATACAAAGCCAGCCGACGAAGATCCCTGCTGTCGGGAAGCTCCCGTTACTAGCTGGGGTGATTGAGTCAACCAGTACACAAGCCAGCATCAGATAGTGATGTTGCTATACAGGAAATGAAAGGTCAGTGTGGCTAGATAAATACCAGAGGTGAGGTGAGGCTTTCTTGGAGCCCATGGTAAGGTACAGCCTCCCTGAGGAAACATCTGAGCCAAGAGGGGTTTTATAAGCAGCCAATATAGGAAGCTCTGCTTGTGTCAGGTTAAGCCTTTCCTGTCTCCAACCTTGCCATGGCTCCCTTTGTCTCAGAGCAGAAGCCCCAGCCAGGCGTGGTGGCGCACACCTGTAATCCGAGCACTCGGGACGCTGAGGCAGGAGGATCCTTGAGAGTTCAAGACCAGCCTGGGCTACAAAGTGAGCTCAAGGCCAGCCTGAGCTGCATAGTGAGACTCTGTCTCAAAAAGACAAAAAAAAAAAAAAAAAAATCAGAGAAGAAGCCCTTATAGTGGCCTCCAGAGCAGTGTATCTCCCCGTCCCCATTACCTTTCAAATCTTGTCTTTGGTCCTTTGCCCCTTACTTTTTTCCAGTTTGGCCACAATGACCTCCTTGTTCCTTGACCCTGACTTGTACACTTTGTCCTCAGGGCTTTTGCATCTTCTGTTTCTCCTACTTAGAATGCTTTTCCTTCTGGTGTCCACACAACCCATTCCCTCCCCAGCTTCCAGTTGTAGCTCACATGTCGCTTTCTCAGTGAGGCCTATAGTTCCAGCCCACCCCAGTACTCCATCCTCTTGTTTCTGTAGCATTTAATACCTGTATCACAATCCACGGTCTCATCTGTTTTACCCCATAGAATGGAAGCAACACGGTGACAGGGCTTTTCTCTTTCTTCCTTCTGTACTCCCACTGCCTGGCATAGTGCCAGGCACAGGACAAGTAGTTACTAGATCCTTACTGACTGAATGGACTTCTGGGGAGAATCTTCAGTAGCTGTGTGGCAGATGGACCATAGAGGGTGAGGCTAGAAGCTGGCAGAGCGGTAGATTATTGAGCTGGTTTCAATGGTATGTGGGGGCTTGTGTTAGGTGGCTGGATTACAAACACACATGGAAACAGGGACAGCACCAACCGATGTGGCTAGTGTTCTGGTGTCACAAGAGTAGACTCCTCACAAGCAGTGACAGATAGTTTTCTTTTAAAAGTGTTTATCCACCTGGGCTCAGTGGCACACACCTGTTGCACCAGCTAATTAAGAGGCTGAAGTAGGGGGATCACAATTTCAAGGCCAGCCTGGGGAACTTAGCAAGACTTGTCTCCAAATCAGATTGGCCCGGCATGGTGCCACACATCTGTAACCACAGCACTCAGGAGGCTGAGGCAGGAAGATCACTGAGTTCAAGGCCAACCTGGGTTACGTAGTGAGTCCAGACCAGCCAGTCAAGAACTACATAGTGAGACCTTGTCTCAAAAATAATAAGATAAAATAGGGCTGGGGATATAGCTCAGTACAGGCCCCAGGTTCAGTCCCTCATGCCACAAAAAAGATGTGGGGGGGGGGTTGCTGGGAGTGTAGCTCCTTGGTAGAGTACTTGCCTAGCATGTGTGAGTCCCTGTGTTTGGTCCTGAGTGCTGCCATAAATACATGAATAAAATTGTCCTGTGGATTGTATTTTTCCACCCTGAGTCTCCTTACTCATTTTCAGAAGTAAGGAGTCCAGCTGTGTAACAGGAAGGTGTTCTCTCCACTATCCCTTTGCAGATTGCTTTTTTCTTGGGGAAAGAAAACAACCCTCCTCTCCAGGAGCCCACGAAGGAGGACCTCCTCAAGACACGTAGTGTCCCTGTCACCCCCGCTACCACTCCTGTGCAGTGCCCCTCGAATGCTGAGTCTGACTCCAAGGAGGAGGAATTGGATGTCAGATACGTGGAAATGTCTCAGAAAGTCAGGCGCTCCTATAGCCGGCTGGACACCCTCGGCTCTGCCTCCACCTCTACTCCTGGCCTCCGATCTTGCTTTGGCTTTGAAGAGCCCGAAGATTTGTCTGGAGTCTCACCTGTCCTGTGTTCAAAGTTAACTGAGGTCCCCAAGGTCCCTGTAAAGCCCCTGTCCCTAGACACAAATCTCCCGGGAATCTCTCCCCTAGTTATGAAAGAGAAGCGAAAGAAGAAAAAGGTGCCGGAAATACTGGTGAGTGAGGGAGAGGGAAGTCTCTCCTGCCGTCATGCTATGTGCTTGCTGGATGTGCAGGCCCAGAGCTCAGCTCTGACAGGGGTGCGGGGGGGCCAGCATCTGTAGGATGTGGGTGACAGGCTGCAGCCAGTGTGTCCCCCCTCCCCACTCACCTAGCCCCATTTCTCTTCCCCAGAAGTCGGAGCTGGATGAGTGGGCTGCGGCCATGAATGCTGAGTTTGAAGCTGCTGAGCAGTTTGATCTCCTGGTTGAATGAGATGAAGTGAGGGTGCGCCTGGCCAGACCCTCCCCTCCTCCTTGTACATAGCATCCTCTCAGTGAAGACACTTGGGCCCCGCGTCCTGCTGGCCTCTTTGTCCCTGTGGGTGCTGTTGCTGCCTGTGAGGCCCATCTACCTCTGAAGGCTTAGGCAGGTCCAGTAGCAGTGTCAGTTGCAGAAAATGGGGCCTACCTGGCCCCTCACTCATCACCCTCTTCTTCCTGTCTCCCCGAACTGTCAGGGTGGAAGGCCACCTCTGCTCTGGTTAGATACCCTGGCTGCTCTGAAACAGCCCCAGCAGAAGCAGGCACTGGGAAATCCGGCTGGCCTCAGGCTGGCCCTGGAGTGGCCTGTTCTCAGTAAAGAGGCACTGTGTTTCCCATTCAGCTCTGTGGCCCCGCTAGGACAAGTTCTACAGGCTAGGGGGCAGTGTTGGCCTCAAGAAAGAGGCTGGACAGTCACCCGGTGGAGCCTAGTTTGGTTTTTGTTAGTTTTGTTTTGTGAACTTGAGGATTGAACCCAGGGCCTTCATACTGCCCTGGGTATGAAGCCCTTTTTTATTCTTACTAAATTTTGAGACACCATCTGTCTAAGTTGCCCTGGCTGGGCTTGGATTTACAATCCTGCTGGTCTCCCACAGTGCTGGGTGTGCCACCACGCCCAGCTGAAGTCCAAGTGTTGAATGAGGAAGGGAGGCTTAACTGGGTCCTGAGTATAAATATTTCCTATTTTGGAACTCTGTGTTATATGTCTGTATTCTGCTGTTGATAAATGCTAGGTTGCTAGAACATTGTTGTTAGGTATTCCATGCTGGGCTGGCTGCATCCGTCTCTGGGCTGGCTACCTACCTGCCCAGGGGCAAAGGATGAGCCTTCTTGTCATCTATACCTATTCTCTGTGTTTGTTTTGAGACAGGACCATGCTGGCATTATAGGTGGGCCCACCACACCCTGCTACCCATACCTATTTCTTTAAAAATGATACATACATTCTTTGGCCCTGGAAGAATAACAGGTCCCAGTCCCAGAAACAGTCTTGCACCTGTGCTTGTAACATTCCTTGTGGCTTTCCTCCTGGATGAGAAGCAGCACGGGTTGATAGCAGCTTTTCCTTTTACTTCTTCATAATACTTTCCCTTGGGAACCTGCCCAGGGGAGGTGCTGGGAGTTGTAGGGGGCATTTCCCCCTTCCTTTTCCTTTCCTAGGTACTGATGGGAGGTGTGTCTTAAACATTGCCCTACCCAGCACAACTGCCACCCAACGCAGGCTGCTACATTTGTGTACAAGTTCTTGGAAGCAGAGGCCAAGGGCTGAGGCAGGGTGGGTGGCAGAATGTCATGGGGGCCAAGCACTTGCTGAGGTGCTGGATGGGGCTGTGCAGGCCTGGTGGGGCAGAGGAGCCTCTGCAAGGCCTGCAAGCAGGTGCCCTCACCGGGGTGAGCCTACTTGACCTTGGCTGGGCCACCCTTGAAAAACTGGTCCCTGCTAGCTGGTGGGGTGGGACTGTAATCAGAAGGAGCCAGATGACAGTTGATTTCATCACTAAACCCTTTCCTGTCCCTTTGGAACTAACTGCAGTGTCGGGAAAATGGGTTTCATTTCAAATAAACAAACCTGATCAAAAGGTTTCTGCCTGTTTGTGCACTGTACTTCTGTGGGGTCAGAGCAGAAGCTGTGGGTGTGAAGCCCAGGAAGCTAAGCCTTTGGGCCATGGCACCAGGGCTAGCCCTCTACAGCTTCCAGCCTGGCCCCCTCGAGTGGTGCAGTAGTAAATCCTGGTCCCCCACCCTTGATCTGTTTCTTATCTACTCACCCATCCTGACCTGTGGGTGCGAACTGTGGGGAATGGAGGCTCTGTGCCAGGAGTGGAGAAATAGGTATGGAGTGCTGCTACGAGCTCTTCCGGGGAGCTGTTAGGACCACCCCCTCCTGAGCCAGCCTGTACCCCCTTCCCTTTCAGGCTCCTCTGAAGGAGCCAGTGGCCCTCACACAGTGGCCCAGGCTGGATAATGAACAGCAGTGGGTGCTGCAGGAGCCCCTGGGGCGCTGGGCAGAGATGCAGATTCCTGGAAACTCCCCAGCTAGCTGTGAGGTAAGGTGCAGGGACATTTCTGCAGAAGGTACCAGCCAGCCTCCCATCCACCCTCGTCTAACTCACCTGCCTCAGTCTCCCAAAGAAAGCAAGGCCCTTGTGTTCTCCCCAGAGCCGTCCCTCTGCCTCCTCCTCCCACCCAGAGGGGACAAGTCACCTCTCCAAGGCCAGCCTTTCTGCTGTGGCATTGATCCAGTGCTGTAGCTCGTTTTCTCCAGCTCCTAAATGGGTTGTGTTCATTTTATGGTGAAAAATGCTATCCAGCAGTCTTAAAGCGGGACATCGTGGCACACTGTAATCCCAGCACTTGAGGTTGGAGCAGGAGGGTCACAAATGCAAGCCCAGCCTGGGCAACTTCATGACATAGCAAGACTCAAAATAGGGGAGGAAAAAAGAACCTGGGGATGCACACAGGAAAGTCTTAATTAGCATTTATTTTTGTCTGTTACCGTTACTTCTCTCAAGGCTGAGCTTCTCAAAAGTGGCACCTCAGTTCAGAGACATTTCTTTCCATAATTCTGGTCGTGAACAAAGTCAGATTAATGGTTAGGTTCATTGTTGACTTTCATGGGGAAATTGATTCTGTTCTTGTCCAACCAGAATTGTGGAAAGAATTAAATTTGCAAACCGAGGTGCCATCGTATTCTTTTTTTTTTTTTTTTTTTTAATTTGAGACGGTCTCACTCTAATTCATGCTGGCCTTAAACTATATGTAGCCCAGGCTGGTCTTCAACTCACTGCTATCCTCCTGCCTCAGCCTCCCAAGTGCTGGGATTACAGGTGTGCACCACCACACCTGGCCACAGAGTTCTTGAATTGCTCCCTGCTTCATTGCAATTTATTCGCAGTGCCTTCACTGTATTCACCACTTGAATAAAGATGAGCAGAGACATAAAGATCAAGGCCAAGGGGCCATTCTGCAGTCTCCTGCCTTCTCACCCTGAGTCCCAAGCTTGGGCACAATCAGCTTTCAGGAGACTTGGGCCGTGGCCAGTGTCCTCCCAGCAGCTGGGTCTAAATTTGGCTGTCCTCCCATTGCAAGACAAGTTACCAAGCACTCTGACAGCCATCCCTTTGGTGATCTGCCTTGGGCGATGCAGAGGTTGTAGGCAAATGACATAGCCTCTTTATTGGTGTTCAATTTTTGGGGTACAACTTGATGTCCAAATTCAAATAAATAACTTTATAATAGAAGTATGTCTTGTGTAATAATTGGGACATGCTTGTACTAAAAAACTTTACTGTTTATCAGAGACTTAAATTTTGCCAGGTGCAGGTGTCCTGTATTTAATTAGGCAGCTCCGTTGTGTGTGCTGGTAGTACACACTGACCAGTACACACTGACCATCAGGAGGCTGCCTTTGTGCTCTTTGTGGTTTGTCCTTCACTCCCAGAGCTCTTATGGTCCAAACAACCCTACAGACAGACATGAAGATCTCCAGCACCATGGTCATCTGGGGGCCGCTGCCTAGGCTGTCGGGGGGGGGGCCTTTTACCCACTCATCCTGGGTCCCAGCAGGAGGCCCCCATACTCCCCCCTGCACCATCCTGCTTTGCTTGCATTTTTCTTCTTGTCGGACCTGGCTTTGCACTTATTTGAGCTCAGGCAGCACCTCCTTGATGCTGTCTTTGGAACTGAGGTGAGTTTGTGACAACTTCTTGCAGGTGGGTCTTCCCCCCTCCCCCAGTACTGGGTAGGGACTGAATCCAGGACCTTACACATGCCAGGCAAATGTTCTACAACTGAGTTTTTTTTTGTGTGTGTGTGTTTTGAGGCAGAGTCTTGCTATGTAGTCCAAGCTGGCTTCGAGCTTGTGGTGATCCACTTCCCTCAGCTTCCCGAGTGCTGGGATTACAGGAATGCACCACCACACCCAGCATTCCCAGCCTTTTTAAAGCACTTTTGAGACAAACTTGCTAAATTGCCCAAGCTAGTCTCAGACTTGCAGTCCTGCCTCATCCTGAGTAGTCAGGCTCACAGTCCTGTGCCACCAGCAGAGAGGCTTTCTGTACAGACTCCTGTGGAGCGCCCCTGCACTGTGGTCATCTGTGAACCTGGACATCCGCAGTCCCCCTGGAGCTTCTGTTCATCTGTGTGTTCAGGATCTGGCCCAAGGCTTGTGCCGCAGTGACTACTGAACAGTGTTTACTGGGGATCAGTGTGCAGGAGAGGCTTACGTCTTCTCCCGCTGTCCTGTTAATCTGTCATCTTATTTACCTTTTCTTATAATTAAGCCTTTAGGCCACTTCAGTTTTTCTTCATGATATGTATCAGCTACTCCAGGAGGATCACTGCGAGTTTAAGGCCAGTTTGGGCTCCACAGTGAGTTTAAAGACAACCTGAACTACATAGCTACACCCTGTTCCCCCCCTCCCCCCAAAAAAAAGAATCAATAGGTATCATGCACACCTATAATCCTAGCACTCAGGAGGCTGAGGCTGGAGGACTGTACAAGTTTAAGCCCAACCTGGGCTATATAGTGAGTTCAAGACCAGCTTGAACTATGGAGTGAGACACTATCTCAAAGCCAAAGAATCTCACACTTGCCAGGGTACCTATGCTTTGTTATCACTGTTAGAAACTAGAAGATGACTTTGGAGCAAAACCTAGTAAGAACCTAGTGTTTGCCTCTCTTTTGGCATTGAATCTCTCTCTCCATGTAATATTAGGGATTAAACCTATATCCCCATCCCTTTTCTTCCTTTTTTTTTTTTTTTTTTGTCTTTTTGAGATAGAGTCTTGCTATGCAGTTCAGGCTGGCCTTGAGCTCACTTTATAGCCCAGGCTGGTCTTGAACTTGCAATGATCCTCCTGCCTCAGCCTCCTGAGTGCTGGGATTACAAGTGTGCACCACCACACCTAGCTCCCATCCCTTTTCTTATTTTTTATTTTGAGACAGGATCTCACGAAGTCACTAAATTACCCATGCTGGGCTCAAATTTGTGATTCTCTTGTTTCAGCCTGCTAGAGTGCTGGGATTACAGCCATGCACCACCACAGCCAGCTTTATTGACACTCTTGAGAGCATCAGACAGGACATTGATGAGCACCATCACAGTGGTACAGAAAGAAGGCAGAAGCAGGACAGGAGGGGAGAGCAAGGAGCCCAAGACCACTTCACATTTGTGGGGGAGACTTGGGGAGAAGCTGCTATTTGCACCTCTGTTTGTGGAACGTCGCACACCCCCTCCAGAGATGAGAATGTCCTCAGGCTCAGCGCAGGGGCCAGGATTCAGGTTGGCAGAGGGGCGGGGGCTGGAGGGAGGATGTTGGGAAGTTAGGCTCCCAGCTGGTGTGGGTAGAGACGTGTAGGCAGGTGCTGGAAGGTTAGGTGGCTTAGAAAATGAGAGCCTTAGGCCAGGCGTGGTGGTGCATGCCTTTAATCCTAGCACTCAGGAGGCTGAGGCAAGAGGATTCTTGTGAGTTCGAGGCCAGCCTGGGCTACAAAGTGAGCTCAAGTCTCACTTTGAACTGCATAATGAGACCCTGTCTCAAAAAAAAACAAATAAAAAGGAAAACAAGAGCCTCCTTATCAGAGGGTCTTTTTTTTTTTTTTTTTTTTTTTTGTATTTTTGAGACAGGGTCTCACCATGCAGTTCAGGCTGGCCTTTGAGCTCACTTTGTAGCCTAGGCTGGCCTCGAACTCTCAACGATCCTCCTACCTCAGCCTTCCAAATGCTGGGACTACAGGCGTGCGCCACCACACCTGGCCCTAAATTCATCTATTTTTTGTCATTTTTTTTTGGTACCGGGAATCAAACTCATGACCTTGCGCTTGCCAGGCAGGCGCTGTGCCGCTGAGCTATATCCCCGGCTATCAGAGGGTCTTAAATGTTCTGTCCTTTGATGAATTCAGTGTCCATCTGATGATGACTTCTGCAGCCAAAGTGAAAGAGATTCTCTACCTTTTTACAAAACTTCTATAGGATTCATTTAAATATTGTCCTCTCCACCCATCCCTCCATACTCTGAATTTGTAGAGACTCAGTTTATAAAACACCATTCACTTGTAGCTGTGGTAGAATTGCAAGGTACAATACAGGACACTCAGCTAAGTTTACAAATTTCAGATAGGAAATAATTACATTGCAGAGGATATACTAAAAAAGTATTTTTTTTTAATGTTACTGGGAATTGAACCAAGGGTCTTCTTGCCTAGCCACATCCAGTAGTGCCCCCCACTCCAACACACACACACTCCATTTGAAGCAGAATCTCACTATGCAGTTCAGGCAGGCCTTGAGCTCACTACGTAGCCCAGGCTGGCCTCAAACACAGTGATCCTCTTGCCTCAGCCTCCTGAGGGAGGGGCAGGGGTGGAGAAGCTCTGCCTCAGCTCCCATCAATGCAGCCCCTCTTGCTGCCTCTCCAGCTGCTGGGGAGTGTGAGCCCCGCTCCTGGGTTTAAGGCCTGAAGAAGAGGCAGAGGGTGGTTTCTCAACTGGAGGGTCTTCCGCACCACTGTCTCGTGTAACTTCTGCCTCTACCTCTGTCCACAGAGTGGGGGGACACGGAGGACTAATCCCTGAAAAGTAGAAAGATGTAGCCAGGCATGGGGGTGCACACTTGTAATCCTAACACTCTGGAAGGCTGAGGCAGGAGAATTGCAAGTTAGAGCCTGGCCTAGGCAACTTAGTCACTTAGCAAGATCCTGCCTGAAAATAATAAAAAGGGCGGACGATGTAGCTCAGTGCAAAGGCCCTGGGTCCAATATCCACTGCTGCCAAACATAAAAAATGCAGGGAGGGGAGATGGCAAGGACAGGAGGCCAAGGGAGGATCTGGGCCTTTGGGCATGCAGCCTCGTGCCACTTCAGTTACCATGACACCTTTTCTGCAAAGTTACCTTGTTCAGAGCAAAAGCCGGATCTGCAGCCAGAAACCACCTTCACATTCCTGTTCACACTCCTGAGCACACCGGAGCCCAAAGACCCTGAACCGTAAGGCGTTGTGTGTGAGTGCGTGTGAGTGCAAGTGCGCGTAAAGCGCAGGAGGCAGAGGGTGCTTCTCCCCCTCAGGGACGTTCACATCTGCGCCGAGACTGAGAAGCCCGGGCCTCTGGCTGGGCACCTCCTTCCCCCACCGTCCAGGTCCTCCAGTCCAGCCCTCGCTGCCCACCTGTCCAGAGACTTGGAGATCCAGGAGAGCCGGTTCCTCAGTCAGCAAGACTGGGGCCCAAAGCGCACCTCAGAGGCAATGGAGCGTTTGCAAAATGTTTGTGTGAGGTGAGTTAGGCGGGGCAGTTGGGGGCCTGTAGGGTCATCGCATGTCCCCACCCGGGCCAGGCCTGGTTCTTAGCTCCTGACTTCTCCTCTGCCTTCCTGTTCTGTCCCCCTCAGTGACCTCCTTGCCACCAGGTCCCTCACCTGGCAAGCAGCAGTGTCCTGCTCTGTAAATGTGGGGGTCACAGACACGGCCGTGGCTCTTCCCTTTCAGTCTAGTGTGTAGATCGCCTGACTGGCCCGGCTCATTGCCTGCCTGTCAGGCAGTCCAGTAGCTACCTGTCAGGGCCCCTCAGCTTTAGTTGTCCGAGAACTGGAGAGGAGTGTGTGGGGAGGGGACTATCCTCCACATCAGGCTCTGGGGCTCGGTCTGCACAATCCCGTGGCAATGCAGCGTCAGAGCCCCTCCTGGCAACGCAAGTCCTGGGAGGGGTCTCCTCCAGGATGACATGTAGGCGCCCTTGCCCATGGGCCTCAGTGTTAGCAGCTTCCATTGGCACAGCTCACCTGGAGCGCAGGGGCAGAACAGGTTCCAGGCTCCACCTTCTCACTAGCCTGAACCACACAGTCTTTGTCAACATGGCTGCAGCTGAAAGGAGGGGCCGGCCCTCTGCTGCCATTCTTTTCTGAGGCAACCTCCACGTGTTTGTAGCTCAGCTACAGAGGAAAATCAGGGTTAGTGGGTCTGGCCCCTGCTTCGAGTCATAAGGGAGGACAGTTTCCTCTCCCACAGTGGTGTCAAAAAATTGGGCTGGCCGAATGTGGTGGCTCATACCTGTAATCCCAGCACTCAGGAAGCTGAGGCAGGAGGATCGTTGCAAGTTCAAGACCAGTAGGGCTATAAAGTGAGCTCAAGTGAACTGCATACTGAGACCCTATCTCAAAAAAGACAAAAACAAACAAACAAACAAACTAGACTGTTAGTGCAACACAGTCCGAGGTGGCTGTACCAGGTTATAGAGCTGAGTGTGTGTATGTGAGTGTGTGGTGGTGGTGAACAGGCTTGGGACAAGCACCCAGGGCTGAGGGGGTCTCCTTCAACCTTAGGCTTCGGGAGGCACTAAGCGCCACTCAAGCTGACAACCTGGCCCTGGGGGAGAAGCTGCGAAACCTGGTGAGGCCCCCAGCCCTGGGCCGCCTGTCCCCCACTCCCACCCCAGCCATCCCCTTCCTGCCTCCCAGCTCCCCGCCCCTTTGTTCCAGCCCAGCTCCGTATATGAGAAGCTAAAGCAGGCAATACAGGCGATGTAGCAGGAAGCGAAGGACACCCAGGAGGAAGCCCCGGCCAGGCAGGTACTGGGGCAGCTGCAGCGGGAGAGGACAGGATTTGGGGGCTTCTGCCTAGCACCTCAAGTTCACGCTTCTGCACCTTTGCCTGCAGCCCCCAAACTTCCAGAGGGCAGCGCCACTCCTCCTGCCACCCGACCCTCCCCAAGTGCATGGAAACCAGCCAGCCCAGGCCAGACCTCAGACCAGAGACCTGCCACCTCCTTGGGAAACCACCCCATCAGCCTAACAATAAACTTTCCAGCTGAACTGCAGCTCTGCCCAGTGTCCTTTGGCTGGGACGCCTGTGGGGGGGGGCGGGCAGGCAGCCACCAGCTCTGAAGCAAGCAGTCTCTGGGCCACCTGCTAACTCCCTACCACCCTCGTTCCCACCACCCTGATCTGCCCCAGCACCCTTGGCCTTGCCATCAAACTCCAGAGCCATGTTCCTGTGAGAAGCACCAGGTGGGACAGGAGGAGGGCTGCAACCCTCTGCAGGAGGACCCAGACGCCTGCTCTGACTTCAAAATGCACCAAGATATTAGGGAGGGGTGGAAGAGCCACTACCCACCTTGGGACCTTGGCTAGCTGTAAAAGAGCTGTCAGCAGGGCTACACTGTTGTTCTTTTTCTGGGGGGATGGGAGGTCCTGGGGATTGAACCCAGAGCTTCCACACAGCTACATCCCCAACCCTTATTTTTAATTTTGAGGCAGGATCTCACTAAGTCACTAGTTGCCTAGGCTGGGCTCAAACTTGGAATCCTTTGGGGCCCTTCCTCCTCTTCCTCTTTCTTCTGCCTTCCTTTCCATCAGGAGAGAGGGCTCCATCTGCCAGTTTTCTGTAAAAACAAAACAAAACTTGGCATCCTCCTGCCCTAGTCTCCCAAAGTGCTGGGATTATGGGCCTGTGCCGCCGTGCCCAGCATGGGGGTGCAGTCTTCTGAAGGCCACTTGCATATCCTCACAATAAGGCATCTAGCAAATGATCCAAGGAAGAGCCACAAAGAAGCCACAATGACTTTTAAGAGCTAACTGTGGAAGTCACACCCTATTTCCACAGTATTCTTTGGGTTTGTCCTGGGTGCTGGCCACCACAGCATTAAAATCCATTGTGTTGATAGAGAAGACAGCCGGGGCCTAAGCCCTGGGTCACCATGATGCTAAGAGACCAGGCAGTGAATGATTCCCGGCCAAAACAGAGCAGCCACGAAGAAGGAGTGACCAGTGGATGGGTGTGAGGCCTGGAAACCAAGAGACCAGAAGCTTAAGGAGGTCCAGGGGACCAGCTGTGACACATGCTTCTGCCAGGTAACCAAGGAGACAGAAGGGTCACTGCATTTAACAACATGGAGGAAGTTGACCTTCTCAAGGGCTGCAGGTGGTGGGTAGAGCCTGAACAGGAGAGGCTTCCAGGGAATGGGACAGGGGATCGGCCTAGACTTCCAAGGACAGAAAGGGAACAGAAAGGTGGGATACCAGTAGTTCCTGGAAGGGCAAGTGGGGTTAAGAGGTTATTTTTCCCTCACAGTATTGCTTGGCCAGGGCCTCCCACCTGGTAGCAAAGTGCTCTACCATTGAGCCACATCCCTAACCTCTTTTTCAATTTTTGTGACAAGGTCTTACTAAATTGCTAAGTTGCCCAGGCTGGGCTCAAACTTGCAATCCTACTCCCTCAGCCTTCCAGAGTATTCACACAACCTTTTTTTTATTATTTATTTATTTATTTTGTCTTTTTGAGACAAGGTTTTGCTATGCACTTCAGGCTGGCCTTGAACTCACTTTGTAGCTGAGGCTGGACTGGAACTCACAGTGATCCTCCTGCCTCAGCCTCCCGAGTGCTGGGATTACAGGTGTGAGCCACCATACCTGGCTGACACAACCTTTTTTAGAGACAGGGTCTCACTCTGTAATTCAGACAGGCCTTGAACTCACTATGTAGCCTAGGCTGGCCCTGAGCTTGCAGTGATCCTCCTGCTTCCACCTTCCAAGTGCTAGAATTACAGCCAGGCAGCTGGCCAAAATTTATTTTGAGACAGAATCTTACTAAGTTGCTTAGGAGGGTCTTGAACTTCTGGGCCTCCTGGCCCAGCCTCCTGAGTAGTTTGGATTATAGGCATGCTCCACCACTCCAAGCTTTTAAGATATTTTTTAAAAGGTGGTGTTAGACAGGATACATGAGTGTTCTAGATGTGTGGAAATGATCTACTAAAGAAAAAAAGCAGGGGAGTAGGAGAAAGTGGGGAGACTTGCCAGAGCCAGGATTTGGGTCACACAAGGGCTGGGCTCCAGTGTCAAGGGACAGCTGGCCTTAGACAGGGTGAGGGGCATTCGACCACTGTGCCAGGAGGGGAGGCCAAGGACACTGCTGAGGTGGGTGCTGCCTTCCACTCAGCATCACAGGAAGCTTGGGGGCTGCAAGAGCTGGAGAAGGAAAGGCGTCAGGACTTGAGAGGAAAGGGTGTAAAATTGTCCCCTGTGGGGGTGGGAGAGGGAGAATGGGGGGCCCATCCCAAGCCTGATCTGCAAGGTCACCGGATGCTTAGGGCACGTTCAGGGGTCAGGGTGCAGGTGCAGAGCTGGCTGGTGTGACTAGAGTGGCTTTCCCCGGGAACAGACGGAAGCCAAGGGGGTGGGGGGCCGGGAAGGAGCTAGGACAGTGGGAAGGACAGCAGCGATGGCAGCTGTCAGGAGGACTGGAGAGCCCTGGGGCTGGTGTGATGGCAGGAGGGAGGGGAAGAGGAACAGTGTCCGTGTGCCTCAGCTCCCTGATGTGCCCCACACCACCACCCAGTTTAGAGGGCTCAGGAAGGGGCTGTGCCGCCTCAAGATGGGAGGAGGAAAATGACCGAGTCTGTGTCCGATAGCAGTGTAGACACCAGCCGACTTCAACTGCCTGAGCTGGTTTGTCATGTTACTCACACATGTCCACACACTTTCAGACAAACGACACGCACAATACAGTTGCGCCCACCCAGATGTCGCACACTTTTCCAGATGTGCTGTGACTTCACGTGTTCCAAGGACTCAGCCTGTCCTGGGGGAGGTGGCGTTGCTGCCTTGTGCCACTGCCACACCTGTTTCTTAGCTTATTGTCTGACCTTGGCCATCCGCTGCCTGCCTGGTGGGGACTGTCGCCTGTGCCTTCATAACGAGGGTGTGTGCTCCCCACACTGATGGACTTCTGATAAGAGCCAAGGTTATTCCTACCTCTTTTGTCTGTAACTCACTACTATTTGTCTATTTGTTTTTCTGAGAAACTATCTTGTAGGTAACAATATGTAAAACAATAACCATCGATAATTTTCTACCACTTTGTCTGTAATTTGGTAAGCCCCCCATTACTATGTTGTCCTTCTTTTACTCTTTAAAAAAAAAAAACAACTAGTTGCTAAATGTAAAAAAAAAAAAAAAAAAGATCCAAGGTTATTTTGTGGATGCTGATAATCATCAAACCTGCCTGTCTCTTCCGCTGGACTTTGCTTCCCCAGAGGCTGGCATGGACCTAGCACAGAGCAAATGATGAACAAGGCTGACATGTATAAGTGAAGAAGTGTGTAAATAACAGGTGGGGGAGGGTGGGATGAGAGGTGAGTGGATGGGGGGATGGATGGATTGGGAGGGTGAATAGAGGGGTAGATGGGTGGATTCCAATAGGGCCAGAGATTGGAGGAAGAAGTCACCTGGCCAAAGAGGTATGGGCTTCCTGCTACATTTTCGGGAACCATCTCCTAGAAGCTGGGAGCCTTCAGGACAGACAGTGCAGTCTTCTAGGTCACCTTCTTTCTCTAGCTCTGTCTTTTGTTTTAGGGGAGGGAGAAGTGACTAAGAGTTACTGAGCTCCCCCTACATGCCAGACACTGCTGGGCCGATATTTCTACAGATTGCACTTTGCTTCATGAAGACAGAGCCACAGCTTTGTGAGGTAGGCCCAGTATCCCCACTTTTTTGGAGACAGGATCTCACTGTATAGTTCAAGCAGGCCTTGAACTCCCTATGTAGCTCAGTCTGGCCTTGAACTCACCGTAATTCTCTTGTCTCAGCCTCCATAGTGCTAGGATTACAGGTATGCACCATCATGCCCAGCCCCATTTTTAAATTTTTATTTTTGAAACTTTTTTCATTTTTGTATTTTCAGGTTTTTTTTTTTCCCTGGTACCGGGACTCAAACTCACAACCTTGTGCTTGCCAGGCAAGTGCTATGCCGCTGAGCTAAATCCCCAGCCTGAAACTTTTTTCAGACAAGGTCTTGCTATGTAGTTCAGGCTGGCCTTGAACTCACTGCATCACCCAGGCTGGCTTCAGACTCATGGCAACCCTTCTGCCTCAGCCTCCAGAGTGCTGGGATTACAGGTGTAATCCCAGCCCCAGTATCTCCATTTTATAGCTAAGAAAACAGACTCAGAGAAGTTTGTAATCTCTTTTTTTTTTTTTTTTTTGGTTTTGGTTTTTTTCTGGTACCGGGAATCAAACTCATGACCTTGAGCTTGCCAGGCAGGCGCTGTGCCGCTGAGCTAAATCCCCAGCCCCGACTCAGAGAAGTTTGAATTGCCCAAGGTCACATAGCTTATGTTGAGCAAGATGAGATTTGAACTCAAAACCAGCTCAACTAGGTAGGGCTGGCTGTGCTGGAGACGAAACGCCACTGGGAGTGACACAGGTGGCAGTGGTGGGCAATAGGCATACGGCTTGGTGTACGTTTTATGGGGAGATTCTGGGTGAGATCTTTCCTTTTCTGGGCCTCAGTGTCCCCGCATTGTCTCAGTGCCCTCCAAGGTCCCTTCCAGCAGTTCCGGGCTCTGTCTTGGGGTGCTCCCTTTCTGCCATCTGGGGGCCAAAGGGCAGCACAACCCAAGGGGTAATGGTTAACTTAGCCCCAACACCCCATCTATAAGGAGTCCTCAGGCAGGACCAGCCCTGCTGACCGGGGCTCCAGGATGCAGTGGGTGAAGGTGGTAGGGCTGGGGGTGGGAGCGGCTGCCCTCTTAGGGCTGGGGATCATCCTGGGCCACTTTGCCATCCCTAAAGGGGCTGAGCAGCCAGCCTCCAGCACCTCAGACCCCCAGGACCTGGACCTGGAGATCCTGAAGACCGTCATGGAACAGCTGGATGCCAGCAGGATCCAGGAGAACCTCCGGTGAGTGTCGGGTCTGCCCGCTCCTGCTGTCGTCCAGAGGCCCCTTGCTAATGCCCCCCTTAATGCTGCCTGCCCTGCAGAGAGCTTGCCAGGCAGCCACACCTGGCTTCCAGCCCCCGCGATGAGGCCCTGGTGCAGCTCCTGCTGCAGCGCTGGCGCGACCAAGTGTCAGGGCTAGACTCGGCCAGGACCGTGGAGTACGAGGTGCTGCTGTCCTTCCCCAGCCCGGAGCGGCCCAACCTTGTGGAAGTCGGTGAGACCCCCGCCCAGCGTGAGAAGCCTGGGGTGGGGGTGGAAGCTGCAGGGCCAGCCCTGACTCTGCCCCCTCCACAGTGGGTCCTGATGGGGCTGTTCGCCACTCCTACCTCCCAAAAGAGGAGAATGTGACCGGGGAGCAAGAGGGGCCTGATGTGGTGCAACCCTATGCTGCCTATGCACCCCCTGGAACCCCACAGGTGAGCCTGAGTACCCCCTTGGCATGGCCTGGGTCTCCCTAGTTCCCACATAGGCTTCTCCCTGCTTAACCCCAGAGCATCTCAGGAAAAGTGCTTCAAGTGGGGCTCAACATACCCTCACACTAAATTTATTCTGCACTCCATCGGTCCTGTGTTCCTCTATCATTTAGTCACTCAACGAACACTAGTGGCCCCTGCTCAAGGCTAGGGCTGATATAGGGCACCAGACACAGAGGAAACCAGGGTGACTGTCCTTGCTTACATCTCTGGTTGAGATGAAAAGACAGGACATAAATCCTTCTTCCTGCTACCAGCCTTCCTGCCCTTTTCCCCCACCTGGCCTGTCTGGGCCAAGTTCTAAGGATCCCTCTTCTTGGGCATAGGGATTCCTCGTCTATGCCAACCATGGCACAGAAGACGACTTCAAGTACCTACAGGACCAGGGCATCAACCTCCAAGGAACCATCGCTCTGACTCGCTATGGGGTGGCAGGGCGGGGAGCCAAGGTGAGCAGGGGCCGCTCTGCAGGAGGGGTGGGGGAGCAGCCACGTCCAGGGGCAGCAGAGCCCTGGCTGGAGGAGGGGGGACTAAGCCTGTGCTGTACGCTGTGGCTGTGTGTCCCTGGCTGCTTCCCCCAACTCAGAGGCTTAGGAATAAAGGGATGAGACAGAAGTTTCATCTTAGATATTCTGGGAGTCCAAATCCCCCTGTGAAGTCATTCTGAAAATTTCCCTTAATTCCCTCTGGTTGTTCCCTTGCCCACCATGTCTCTTCCCCTTTCTTTCTTTCTTTTTCTTTCTTTCTTTCTTTCTTTCTTTCTTTCTTTCTTTCTTTCTTTCTTTCTTTCTTT
>NW_004955422.1:20136243-20148307 GCF_000276665.1 Chinchilla lanigera
GATCCTCCTGCCTCAGCCTCCTGAGTGCTTGGATTACAGGCATGTGCCACCATGCCTGCCGTTTTTGTTTTTAAACACAGAAATGCTTTATTTGTACAAATACACATAAGCTATAAACCACTATGGAATTTAAATATCTGTGTCATAACAAGCAGGCGGCAATTCAACATCCAGGACACAAAGAATGCTTGAAGGAGACTGCAACAGATGGGTCCCAGATGGGTCCCAACAGATGATGTGAGGACATCATCACAGGGAAAAGGGACCCAGCTACAGTGGCCTCTTCAGCGCTCCTCCCTCCTCGAGCACCAGGACAGGCCCTGCTCACGGGCAGCTGTGTGATCTGGTGCTCCTCAGGCTGGTCAGAGCTCTCAAAATCTAAAGAAGGGAAAGAATTTTTCTATTTCTGGAGCGGTGTCCTCAGAGGCAGAAACAGAGATTTGCGCTCTGACAGTCTCCTCAAGCATCTTTTTGGCAGAGAAGTTTGCTTTGTCGAGGGGTCCATTACTCTTTGCTGATTTTCCTGCAGCTCTGTTGACAGTTCCCAAAGCCTTTCTGCCAGTTTTAGGTAAGGTTAGTGGAGCACTGAATAGTTTGCTAAGGTGGGGCATAGAAACCTGAGATCTCCCACTGAAGGCTTTAACTGCGGGCCCAGACCTCAGCTTCAGCCCATTCTTAGGGGCCCCACGGGCGCCTGGTTCTCTATTTCCCTTATGGACAAAAATCCAAGTCCCCAACCCGGATTGCTCGAGATGTCTTGCCTGGCATTTTTCTTATTTTTAGTGCTAAAGGCAGAACCCAGGGCCTTATATATGCTTAGCACGAGCTCTGCTACTCAGCTATATAGTAGTAGAGTAGGCCCACCCCTGCCATTTCACTTCGATCCATTTTTTTTAAACTGGTATTATGTATCTACGTCTTAGAAAACTTTGAAAATCCTTGAAATATAAAAAAGTATAAAAGCTGGGTGCAACAGTACAGGACTGTAATCCTCACACGCTGGAAGGCTGAGAGGAAGGAGGATCACAAGTTTGAGCCCAGCCTAGACAACTTAATGAAACTCTGTCTCAAAATAAAAAATAAAAAGACTGGGGATGTAACTCAGTGTGAAGGCCCTGGGCTCCATCTCCAGTATTGGAAAGAAAAAAAAAAAGAGGTATAGAATGAGAGTTAAAATTTAATGTCACTGAGGGCTGGGGATTTAGCTCAGTGGCACAGTGCCTGCCTGGCAAGCACAAAGTCGTGAGTTCGATTCCCGGTACTGGAAAAAAGCCAAAAAAAAAAAAAAAAAAAAAAAGATTTAATGTCACTGGGCATAGTGGTGTGCACCTATAATCCCAGCACTTGGGAGGCTGAGGCAGGAAGATCACTGAGTTCAAGGCCAGCCTCCACTACATATTGAGATCTCAAACAAACAAACATTGAATGGGTACAAGTATAAGATGAAAATGTTCTGGAGAGGGTGGGGGATATAGCTCAGGAGCACTGCACCTGCCTGGCAAGTTGGAGGTCCTGAGTTCAATTCCTGGTGCTGAAAAAAAGGGGCGTGGTTCTTCTGGAGCTTGATGGCTGCAGTGGAGGCACAGTTATGAGAACGTGTCTGAGAGCACTGCACTGTCCACTGACCAAGGCTAAGAGGGGGCGTCGCCTGCATTTTACCACAAGTGTTTGGAAAAGTGCCCTTGATATGAGCTAGGAAGAGAAAATAAGAAAAGAAGAAAGAAAGAGAAGGAAAAAAGGAAAGGAGGCTTTGCATTTTGGGGGTACTGTTTTATTCTTACTGTGGTGAAAGAGACATAATGCAAAACTGACCATTTTTACTTTTTTTCTTTTCTTTTCTTTTCTTCTTTTTTTTTTTTTTCCTGGTACTGGGAATCAAACTCACGACCTTGCACTTGCCAGGCAGGCGCTGTGCCACTGAGCTAAATCCCCAGCCCCACTTTTTTTTCTTTTTGGTACAGGGAATCGAACTCAGGACCTTGAGGTTGCCAGGCAGGTGCTGCGCTGCTGAGCTACATCACCAGCAATTTTCACATTTTTAAGTGCACGGCATAGTGGCATGAAATACATGAACATAATTAACCATCACCCAGAACCGTGCCGTTTTCTCCACTAGAAAGTCCACTTAGGGCCGGGGATATAGCTCAGTGGCATAAGCGCCTGCCTGGCAAGTGCAAGGTCCTGAGTTCAATTCCCGGTACCAAAAACAAAAAAGAAAGTCCACTTAACAAAACCTCCTCTTCATACCTCAGACCCCCTCCGGTGACCTCTGCTCTGTTTCCTCTATGAATTCTGCTTTTCTATCCACCTCATGGAAATGGAATCCTGCAATGTTTGCCCTTTCATGTCTGGTTTATTTCACTTAGCAGAATATCTTCAAGGTGCACTGATATTGCATGAGAACTGTATTTATTTTTTGTTGTTGATATCAGAGATTAAACCTTACTCAGGGCATTGGGACAAGCTAGACACATGCTCTGTCACAGAGTTATGGCCTCAGCCCCAAATTTTATTCTTTTTAAAGGTGTAATAGGGCCAGGATATAGCTGATAGGCTATGTGGGGATGGGAGGAAACCCTAGGTTTCCTCAGTGGTGCAAGTTCCTGCCTGGCAAGGTCCTGAGTTCGATTCCCGGTACCAAAAATAAATAAATAAATAAAAATAAAGGTGGAATAATATTTTTTTTTAACTTGAGAAATGTGCTATGTAATATACTACCTTTTGTTTAGCATTAGTTCCTTAATGGACACTTCGTATGTTTCTGCCTTTTGGTTTTTGGAAATAATGGTGCTATGAACTTGGGTGTATGGTGTACCTTGTTCTTTTATACAACTGCATAATACTCCATCCCAGGATGTCCTTGTTTATCTAACTGGACCGCCTGACAGGCAGCAACTTGGCTGTGTCCCACAGCCCTTTGCTGTTGCAAGGAGCACAGCCACCGGTGTCAAGCTCCATCCCCGCCCCGCTGGAGGAGGGTGGGAAAGGAACAGGACCGTGGCTCAGCCGGGCTCTCCTGACGCTCAGCCTTCTCTGCCTCCTGCAGGCTGTGAACGCTGCCAGGCACGGGGTGGCTGGGGTGCTGGTGTACACTGACCCCGGGGACATCAACGATGGCCGCAGCTTGCCCAACGAGACCTTCCCCTACTCTTGGGGCCTGCCTCCCTCTGGCGTGGAACGGGGCTCCTACCATGAGTATTTCGGGGACCCTGTGACTCCCTATCTTCCAGCACACCCCTCTTCCTTCCGCCTGAACTGGGACAATGCCTCGGGGTTTCCTCCCATCCCCGCACAGCCTATCAGCTTCCAGCACGCCGAAGACCTGCTCTGGTGAGCCTGTCTGGACCCCTGCCCGTCCCTTGCCCCACCGAGCGCCAGCCACACCCGATTCACCAGGGCCTCTTTCCCCAGCAACCTCCAGGGGCCCCGCGCCCCTGAGTCCTGGCAGGGAGCGCTGAGCTGTGAGTACCAGCTGGGGCCTGGCTTCAAGCAAGGTGGAAAATTCACTGAAGACAGGTGAGTGGCCCCACTCTCCCTGGCTCCTCGCTTCCTCATTACGTTTCTCCTTCCTGCCTTTGCCTCTCCCCACCTCAAGGTCTGGCCTTCCTCCGCCTCCTCTCCCCTAAACCCTCCCCCAACCCCCTGAATCTCTCTTGCTTTTGGGGGAAGCCGGGGAAACAGCTACCCTCGCACCACGTCCCAGGGGTTTCCCCTGCCCTCCCCACCCCGCTCCACACTCCTGCCCGCCTCTTGACTCCCTCTGGGCCTCTGCCTCTCCTGCCTGGTGTCAGCCCCCCACCGGCAGTGCCCCTGGCCCCCAGGCCCTCCGCTTCCTGTGGTCTGCCTGGTTCGGGAGACGGAGGCAACCCAGAGCCAAGTCCCCCTCTGTCTCAGTCACCGCAGGGTCTAGTAAGTGGCTGGGCCTATGAGAGGTGCCCACTGCAGCCGACTGAGCAGGTGAATGCAAAGCAGGGCTCCAGCCGGAAGGGCTGGGCTCCAGCCTGGCTGCCTGTCTTACTTCTTCTGGGAAAGGGACTATGTCCCCTTCACTTCCTGGGCCTCGGTTTCTCCTGCTTTTAGCAGGGGAACAGAGGACAGGGTAAAGATTCACGTTTCCCCAGCCAGGTGAAAGTGAGCGTCCACAACCTTCTGGTGCTGAGGAACTCCTCCAACGTCCTGGGCATCATCCGCGGGGCTGTGGAGCCTGGTGAGCTCTCTGCACATGCCCCAGCCACCCCCTCTCCTGCCTCCGTGGGCCCTGCCTAGCCACAGCCCCACCCGGCCGACCCCGCCCGCCCCTCTCCAGCTCTGCCTCCCTGACTCTCCCTCCTGGCAGATCGCTATGTGGTGTACGGAAACCACCGAGACAGCTGGGTGCATGGGGCCGTGGACCCCAGCAGTGGCACCGCTGTCCTCCTGGAGATCTCCCGTGTCCTAGGGACCCTGCTGAAGAAGGGTGAGACAGCCCCCGCCCCAATCCAGGAGCTCTGTGCCCTGGGTCCCCATTAGCCCACTGCTTCCTGAGCTAGTGACATCCCAGCCCACCTCCAGTGCCCTCCTGCATCAGGCCTGAAGTCCTGGGGGCCACCAGTCCCGGCCTCCAGGAGCCCTGGGCAGTTAGAGGACTGGACTGTTCACTGACGCACACAGCAGTGTGCCCAGATGGAGCCAGGCCGCATGCCGCTGTGACAGGGCAGTGCCCAGGCTCTGCCTGCTGTGCTCCAGGCCGGCTGGGGGGAGGTCTCCATGGGAACAGCCTTTGAGCTCCATGGGGAAGGGGAGACAGGGAGGCAGCAGCTGGGAAGAAGGCTGGCAGGGCTGGACAAGGTAGCTGAGGGGGCAGTCCAGGTCCCGGTGATGGAGGAACCTGGCTGCAGAGGGTGGAGTTTGGTCCCGGGGGAAGCTTCGGGATGAGAACCAGGATGGCGGGGGGGGGGGCAGGCTTTAAATGCCGTGTGCACCCCAGTGGGGAAGGGTCTGTGTGTGGGGACCGGCCCAAAGCCTTGTGCTCCTCAGGGCTCGGGGACAGGGTGCTGGCTGGGGGTCTGCAGGCTGAGGGGAAGACAAACAGGGCTTTAAGGCAGATCTAGAGAGGAGATGAGAATTCCACTATCCACCTGTTGATTTCTTTTTTTTAGTTTATTTGTTATTTTTTGTCTTTTTGAGACAGGGTCTCGCTATGCAGTTCAGGCTGCCCTTGAGCTCACTTTGTAGCCCAGGTTGGTCTTGAACTCACAAAGATCCTCCTGCCTCAGCCTTCCGAGTGCTGGGATTACAGGTGTGCGCCACCACATCTGGCTATCTTTTTTTGTTTGTTCAAGTGTTTTATTGTGAAATATTTTGAACTTAACTGCAAAAATAGTACAAAGAAGCCTCGTATGCCCTTCATCCTAGCAGTCCCGACTACAGATGCTTCACTATGTTTGCTATCCATTTATGTTTTTTCTGAAGTATTTAAAAAATGTAGAAGTGTTGAGTCTTTAACCATAATCACATCACTATGTTTTCTAACAAGGACATTCTTGCTGGAGGTGGTGGTGCAGACCTGTAATCCCAGTACTCTGGGAGGCTGTGGCAGGAGGATCGAAAGCTCAGTCCCCACCTGGGTAATTTGGTGAGATCATGCCTCAAAATAAAAAATATGAAAAACAGCTGGGGCTGTAGCTCAGTAAGAAGGCCTTTGGTTCAATCTCTAGTACTACACACACAAGGACATTTTTTCTTTTTTATAACCATAGTAAGATGATCAGAATCAGAAAATTAATGATTTTGTCAATTGTCTCAGTACGATCTTTATAGCAAAAGAATCTTCTGGTCCACAGTCTGGTAGGGGGGGTTCACACCATGTGCCTCACCTGCCTTCTTTCATCAGTAATAGTTCCTTAGCTGTTCTTTGTCTTTCACAAGCCTGACATTTTGACACAAGTTCCTCCTCCATTTGTCTGATTAGATTTGGGTTATGCATTTTTGGTCCAAACATGCAAGAATTTGTAATTGCAAACATACAATGAATCATGTTATACTTTAAAGTTTTTCGCCGGGCGTGGTGGCGCATGCCTCTAATCCCAGCACTTGGGAGGCTGAGGCAGGAGGATCGTTGTGAGTTCAAGACCAGCCTGGGCTACAAAGTAAGCTCAAGGCCAGCCTGAGCTGCATATTGAGACCCTGTCTCAAAAAGACAAAAAAAATTTTTTTCATCTCAAACAAAAAGGTGAGTGATCAAAGGGATCGAGCTGGGAGCAAACCCAGGAGCAGGTGGCATCAGGGGAGGTTGGTGAGGAAAGTGAGACCCACTGTAGCCTTGGGAGGGGGCTGGGGCCAGGTAAGAGCAGTGTGGGTGCGAGACTACAGGTGCACAGGGTGCAGGATGCCGTGGAAGGCAGCGTGGGACCCACTCTGCTGCCTACCAGCTGTGACCTCTCCCTACCAGCCACAGAAGGTTCTTATTACTTCTTTGTAGCTCAGTTTCTTCAACTATCAAATAGAAACATTATTGTGAGGACTGAGTCAGGGGCACCTAGGCTTTAGGGGAGCATTATGTATTATTAGCCAGTGTCCTATGGGCTGGTGGAGGGAGGGGGATGGTTGGAAGTCTCCCCAGATCATGCCTGGTGCATGACCACATGTGTCGGGGTGTCTGGCAGAAGGGACCCCTGACCCAGGGAGTCTGGTTTGGGGGTGGCTGTCACAGAGAGGAGGCTGGAAGGATGACAGTCTCCAGGACGGACTGGCATAGCAGGTGCCAAGCCCTCCTGTCACTGCCGCTCCACCCTTCCCAGCTCCTCTCCCCTCCTCCCCATGTCCCCAACCTTTCCCCTAAGCCATCCCAGGATGGAGGCGGGACGCTGCCCTCCAAACTCTTCTACCCTTGCACCAGGCACCTGGCGTCCCCGCAGATCGATCATGTTCGCCAGTTGGGGGGCAGAGGAGTTTGGGCTCATTGGCTCCACGGAATTCACAGAGGTGAGTGAGCCCCACAGGGTCGGGGGCGGAAAGGGAATTCCAGGCAGGGCAGCACCGAACTGAGGCATCTCCGCCCCGGCCGCAGGAGTTCTTCAGCAAGCTGCAGGAGCGCACGGTGGCCTACATCAACGTGGACATCTCGGTGTTCGGTAAGGGGCGGACGCTGGGCGGTACTAGCCTGGGGCGGGTAAAGGGAGGAGCTGGGTTCCATAGTCTTTCTCTGTTCCTTTCACAGCCAATGCTACCCTTAGGGGGCAGGGGACGCCCCCTGTCCAGAATGTCATTTTCTCTGCAGCCAAAGAGGTGCAAGGGGAGGGCGAGGCTACATGGGATGGGTGGGGCAGATTCCCGAGTGGGCGGGGCTATAGGGTGGGCGGGACCAGGGCCACCTTGTAAGACTCACCGGCCACAGGGAATCTGGAGCCAGGGGATCCAGGTGAGACCCGGTGGTTTCGCCTTGCTGTTGGGGTTGGAGAGGGGTCAGCCCCGAGATCAGATTCCTTTCTGGGCCAGATCAGCTCACCAGGCCCCAGCGGTCTCACTATCTATGACAACTGGATCCGGTACATCAACCGTAGCAGCCCAGTGTATGGCGTGATCCCCAGGTGAGACTAGAGCCCAGACAGCACCCTCCTCCGCCAGATGGGGCGGCCTTGCGCCCCCAATGTCACCCCTTTCCTTTCCGCAGTATTGGCACGCTGGGTGCTGGCAGTGACTATGCGCCCTTCGTTCACTTCCTGGGCATCTCTTCCATGGACCTTGCCTACACCTATGACCGGGTGAGCGGCACCCCGAGTAGCCCCCTCCAGTCCTGCGGGCTGCAGGACCTACTTCTTCTGACTCAGTACCCGTGATACCTAGGCCAAGTTTCTGACCCTCTTTGATCATGTGTTCACCCTCTTGTGTTACCACGTGTAGGGCACTACTGGTTATAAGATGCGCTATTGTGTTATGGGTTATTTAGGATGAAAAACACCCGATGCCAAGATACTGGCTATAAGAAACACCAAAATCTTACAACATGGTGTGTGTGTGTGGGGGTGAATTTTATCTGAGCATTTATTAAACATCTGTGTGGAATTAGGCAGATTTAGGGACTGGCGTGGGGTGCAATGAGATGAGGGATCCAGTGTGCCCAGCTTGTGTCCCTATTTGCTGCTCCCCAAATCCCTTTCTCCCCCTTGTGGTCACACTGCTTCTTGGTTGTGGAGCTGGAATTAAAAGTCCCCCCGAGTCCAGTTTCAGCTGCTTCTTCCTATGCAAAGGTACTCAACCCAGCTCTACCTCTTATTAACCAGGCAGGCAAATCTGAGCCTGTTTCCTCCTCTGTAAGGTGGGAATTCCAGAAACCCCCTCGTGGATGTGCCAAGGACTCAGGGAGACGCTGTCTGCACACTGCGGCTCACTGTGGGCACTTTGCACCTCCCACCCCAAGCCCCTCACCTCTGTGCTTTGTTCTCCCAGAGCAAGACCTCGGCCCGGATCTACCCCACCTACCACACAGCCTTCGACACCTTGGAATACGTGGAGAAGTTTGTTGACCCTGGTGAGGAGAGGACAAGGGGCATCCTGAGGCAGCCTGAGAAGGACGGACTGCAGACTGAGTGCTGGCCTCTTTGTCCTCCCGACAGACTTCAGCAGCCACCAAGCCGTGGCCCGGGTGGCAGGAAGTGTGCTTCTTCGACTCAGTGACAGCTTCTTTCTGCCCCTCAAAGTCAGTGACTACAGCGAAACCCTCCAAAGCTTCCTGCAGGCCGCCCAGCAAGATCTCAGCGCCCTCTTGGAGCAGCACAGCATCAGTCTGGGTACAGACAACCCCTTAGCTCCCACACACAGAGGCCTGGGAGCCCTGTATCCCCAAGGCTAAGCCAGTGGGTGGGTGTTCCCCTCAGGGCCTCTGGTGACTGCAGTGGAGAAGTTTGAGGCAGCAGCTACAGGCCTGGGCCAGCGCATTTCAGACCTGCAGAAGGGCAGCCCTGAGTAAGTGACAGCGGTGGGCAGGTGTCAGGGAGGGCTCAGGTGCTGCAGGCTGCTGGGTGACCAGGAGGTCCTGTCTCGCCCAGCCCCCTGCAGGTCCGGATGGTCAACGACCAGCTGATGCTCTTGGAACGGGCCTTCCTGAACCCACGTGCCTTCCCTGAGGAACGCTACTACAGGTGAGCCTGTCCCAAAGCTCCTGAGGTGCAGCTGGATGGTGGCTACCTGCCTGAGGGAGGATGTCAGGTATACTGCATTAGAGCACAGTCCAGCTGCTGAGAGTTAGGCTCAGGGAGGGGAGGCACACTGGTCCCAGCTGGGACTACAGCCTACCTGTCCTCCTAGCACCTCTGCTGTAAGCCCCATTGTCAGAGACAAGTGGAAGGGACTTTTGTCAGCTGAGGGTGTCCCAGGCTGAACCCCACCCTAACCCTCATCCTGCCCCTTTTCTCATCAGCCATGTGCTCTGGGCACCCCGGACAGGCTCTGTTGCCACATTTCCCGGCCTGGCCAATGCCTGCTCCAGGGCCAACAACACCAACCTCGGATCTGAAGAATGGGCTGAGGTGCACAGGCAGCTCAGCATTGTGGTGGCAGCCCTGGAGGGTGCAGCAGACACCCTGAGGCCTGTGGATGACCTCTGACCCCAGCCTTTTCTCCTAACCCTCTCCCACCTGTTTTCATGGGGTGTCTCCTCTGTGGCCAGGAATGGATACAACCATGGCATCCTCTCGAGCTTTTGAGGCAATAGCTGGGAGTTCCACCAGCTGTGGACACCCGAAAAGTACCCAGGTCCAGATGAGTTTCTCTTTGTGGGCACAGTGCACAGACGGGTGGTGGGCGGGTAAGATGGGATGTACAAGGCCAGGCATGGTGGCACACACCTATAATCCCAGCACTTGTGAGGCTGAGGCAGGAGGATCTTTGCGAGTTCAAGACCAGCCTGGGCTACAAAGTGAGCTCAAGGCCAGCCTGAACTATGTAGTGAGACCCTGTCTCAAAAAGACAAAAAAATTTGGGATGTACAATGTCAGCCCTAGATGCCAACTCCGACCACGACGTCCTCTCTTCAGGTATCAGCAGGGTGGAGAGGACCCTGCCAGGTCTGCTTTCCCTTTCCCTCATGTTTGGTGTCATCTCCCCTCTGTGCACCCCAAGTAAACAAAATCTACTGATTAGTCCCTATAAAACAAGTTCATTTTATTGTCCAGGAATCATGAAAACAGAAACCTAATTGCTTTGACCCAGTCCTCTAGGAGAGGTACATCTCCCACATGTGGGGGATGCTGGTCTGTGCACCACCTCATCCTGCTCCTCAGTCATGACCACTTCCTCCAGGGTGCGCCCCTGGAGCTTGCTTCCCACTAACACGTGGCAGGTTCCTGCAGGCGGGAGCCCTTCCTCAGCATAGTGACCCCTCAGGAACACAACCCTCTCCCCTCCATCCAAGGGCAGTCTGTGGGCCTGGCACAGGTCTCGCGCTTCGTGGAGCCCATCCAGGGCCAGCAGGTGGACCATGAAGCTCAGAGGCAAAGTCTGCCCCTTGGAGGTACTCAGGGCATGAGTGAGGCGGGCGAGGGCGAGGCGGCGGGCATGGCCCACATGGCCCTGCACAGCACAGCTTTGCAGGTAGGGCAGGCTCCGGAGCAGGCGGAACAGGCGGGCAGTGTTGCCCTCTCGGAATGCTGAATCCACAGTGAGGGCCATGCGCAGGGCTGGACAGGCACGCAGGGCGGCAGGCAGTTGAAGGACCTCTCGCAGGGCTTCTGTGGAGCCTGCGAGGATGGGAAGCTGGCTTGAGGATGCCGTGGCCTTCTTGGGTTTCCTACTGCTCCGTTGCCCTGCACCCAGCTTGGGAGCTGGCTGTGCCACACCTTGTCCTCTCTGCTAGGGAAGGCCATATCTTGAAGAGACTCTACTTTGGCTTCCTTTGCAGGATATCAGACACTGTAACCTTGGGCCACTTTTGCACAATGAGGTTTTTGACCCAATAGTGAGCTGTGAAATCAGCATAGTATGACACCTAAAACAATTTACAAGCTGGGCATGGTAGCGAGTTTGAGCCAGCCTGGGCTACAGTCAATTCAAGGCCAGCCTGAACTACGTAAGTGAGCCCCTGTATCAAAAACCAAATGAACAAAAAGTTTGAAAATCACTATTTAGACCAATTTTTTTTTTTTTTTTTTTGTCTTTTTGAGACAGGGTCTCGATATGCAGTTCTGGCTGGCCTTGAGCTCACTTTGTAGCCCAGGCTGGTTTCAAACTCGCAAGGATCCTCCTGCCTCAGCCTCCAGAGTGCTGGGATTACAGGAATGCGCCACCACGCCCGGCTTTTTTTTTTTTTTTTTTTTTTTTGTACGGGGAATCAAACTGAGGACCTCGGGCCTGCCAGGCAGGCCCTGCAGCACTGAGCTAAATCCCCAGACTTTAGGCCAATTTTCTTGCCTTGCCCCCTCCACTTTTATTATTAAGAAAACCAAGCCTAGAATTGGGCAAGGGCAGGGCTGAGGTCTCAAGTGGCAGCTCGGTGGACCCCGGGCACTAACTTTCCTGGGAGGGCGCAAATGGTATTTTTCTTTTCCTTCCTTCTCTCTTTTGGTTGTGCTGCTGAGCAACATCACCAAAGCCGAAAGGGTGAGGTTGAGGTGTTGGTTTTGGTACTAGGGATTGAACATGCAGCCTTCACATTGAGCTACATCCCCAGTCCTTTTATTTTGAGGCAGGGTTTCACGAAGTCACTAAATTGCCTGTGCCGGCCTTGAACTTGAAATCCTCCGGCCTCAGCCTCCCAGACTGCTGGACTTAAAATGTACCACATGCCCGGGGAATGGTTAGATTTTAAAGCTTTTTCCTTCCACTGCCTCCACTGTCCTCATGGAGGGCTCCCCACCCCCACATGCAAGGACCCGACTCACCCAAATTATAGAGCAGAAAGAGACCCTGGAAGGTGGCCTGGCGGGGGTGAGGGCCTCCGCTCTGCGCGTAGCAGCGCCGCAGAGAACCGAAGCTCTCCTGCACCTGGGTCTGCAGCAGCACTGCGTCCAGGGGCCCGCGTGCCCCGTCCGGCCCGAGCCGCGCCACCACGGCCAGCAGCGTGGCCAGCGCGGTCTCCAGCACCATCGCC
>NW_004955422.1:20148602-20200128 GCF_000276665.1 Chinchilla lanigera
GGATCGGCGCGCGGCGGGCCCCCGCGGCACCCGGGCGCCACCTCCAAGCGGTGAAGGCGGCGCTCTCTTTCGCGCTCGGCGCGCTCGGCGGCCGGGCACATATCCGGGCAGATGCCCTGGGGTAGCTCGCAGCCGGGCATCGCTGGGCTGCGGGAAGAGGGTGGGCGCTCAGCAACCCTGGCAGGGAGGCGGCCGGACGCCCAATTTTTCCGAAGGCCCACCGGGTTCTCGGCCCGCGAGAGAGAAGGAGCCGGGCGGGCCCGGCTGAGCGCTTCCTCGCGCTCCAGCGGACCTCCGCCGTCCCCGCCGCCCTCTTAGCAGAAGTTGGTGAGCGCGGCCTCCCGAGATGCAAAGCGGTGTAGTCCGTCACGCCCACGCCGGTGAGCTCCACGGACACTACGCTCCCCATAATGCACCGCGACGGGGGCCTGGGCGAGCCCTGAAACGCCAGTGGGTAGTTCCTTCCGCAACCAACCGCTAAGCGAGGGGCGGGGCAGCAACATGGCCCCGCCTTTCCCGCCATGCTGTGCTTTGTCCCTTTAAAATATCTATAACTCTAGGACCTGAAAAATTTGTACACGTTTTCTCCTCTAGTTCGTATTTTGTGTGTGTGTGTGTGTGCGCGTGTGTTCTGGAGATTGAACCCAGGGCCCTTGCACTGAGTTACGTTCCCCTACCCTTTTCTTTTTATGGGGGTCTCTCCAAATTGTCCAGCCTGGGCTTGAATTTGTGATCTTCCTGTCTCAGCCTCCCAGAGTGGCGGTGTATGCCTGGTTTAGGTTTCTCCTTATCCCTGTTACCCAAAAAAACTGGCTTATTGGCCTACTGTACTGTACTACCTCCCTGAAGATATTCTTTCTATATCAGAAGTCAACAAACTCTACAGAGCCAGGTTGAAAACATTTGGGGATCTGCAGGTCTCAAATATTCAACTTTGGTAGGAGAATGAACACAGCCACAGACACTATGAGAATGGACCTGGTTGTGTTCTGACAGATTTTTATTCATAGATATTTAAAGTTTCACTTGTCACTGCATGTTTTTTCTTTCCCAACCATTAAAAAAATGTAAAAAACATTCTAGCTCATGGGTCTTACAAAAGAAGGCAGTGGGCCAGATGGGACTGTAGGCTGCAGTTTACAGACCACAGTTCTACGCTGGTAACTGATAGGCTGGAGCTGCTGCTGACACAGCAAGATAGAGACAGGCAGGATCAGAAGTGTGGGTCCCCGATCCCAAGGAGGTGGACAGGCAGGGAGCTGAGAAGGCATTCCTTTCCTCATTCTTGGTCCAGTTACACACAGAAATGGCCCCTGGAGTTACAAGACCAGGATGTGGGGTCAGGCGCTGGGGACAGGAGGAGGGAGGCTGGCAGTGCTTGAACTGCAGTCCCTGGGAGGGCCACTCCCCCTCAGGGTGGCAGCTGGGACAGGTGCAGGTGCAGGATCTCCTCTGCTCGCTTCAGGTACTCAGCTGCCTTCTTCTTCACTCCTTCCCGGCGGGCAGGGGATGGGTCACCTGCAGAGAGAGCCTGGCTCAGCTTAGGAACCTGGCCCAGCTGCTTCAGAATCCCAGAGTATCGTCCTGTGTCCCCGTCCTGAAAGCCAGTGTCTCTTCTCCCACTGGGACTATAGGAAGTTAAAAAAATCTCCCGATGTTATGTGGCTGGTCAGTGGGAAGCAGGGGCTCCTGGGGCTGTAACTGCCTTTTACTTTCCCTCCCCGCACAATCTGGACTCACACCCGCCCCTCTGTGCTCTGGCCCCCACTTACTGGGCACCCCTTGCAGCAGGATGTGCACGCCATCTCGGTAGGCTTGGAGGGCAGCAGGGTAGGCACCTGTCTTCTCATCCCGAAGGGCCTGGGTGATGCGCTCTGTGGCCTGACTCAGATAGGCAGGAGTGGGCCCTCTTTCCTCTTCCTCTTCCTCGTCCTGTCCTCCTGGCTCCCAGGGTTCCTGGTCCAGGCTTTTGGACTCTACTTCCATGGCTGCCAGTTCACCTACGTGGGTGGGGCTGGGACCTGTACCTTCTGCAACCAGACAGGGAAGACTCACTGGATGGGCTCTTCCTTTCCCTGGGCCCACTGCCAACACCCAGACTCCTCTCACCCATCGAGGGGCCAGTCTGTCCCCAGTGGAAGGCAGCAAAGCTTGGGCAACCCAGAAATCACCTCTGTATAGTGAATTATCTAGGCCCTCTTTGGTTGGTGGGGTTCAAGTACTTTTGCAAATTCAGTCTTACCCTCCTAATTATTTCTTTGAGTAAACATTCACATTAGCTTCTGGGTCACTGCTCCTATTTCCTTCCTGACTCCACTTGGTCTATACATCCAAGAATTCCCACTGCAAAATTCAACTTAAGGATGGTAAACCACCTACAGTGGCCAAAGATAGAAATGCTCCAAGCCTTGGAATCATCTCAGAATAATGAATTTAGAGAATCTCAGTGCATTTTTTGCAGTGCTGGAGATGGAACCCAGGGCCTCACAAATGCTAAGAGCTCTACCACCGAGCTACACCCAGCTTTTCTGAGATCTTGGATTTGACCTGAGGCTCCCAAATGAGGGGCTCATTATATTCCCAGGGCTGGCTCAGACATCTTCCGGCAGCAAAGACTGGGTGAGTTTTTGATGAAGAGAGTTTTGCAGAGAGTATAGGAGCAAAGAGTACCATGGTAGCCCATCCCAGGGTGGGCAGGGGTGGGCATCTCTCCAGCTCTACCAAGTGGGGAGTCCTGTGAGGGCCTCCTGCAGACAGACAAGAGGATGCCGCCCCTCCCAGTCTAAGTCCTCCCTGTGTTGCTCAGGGACAACGAGCAGAAGAGTTGAGGGCCCTGACTACCTGCGCCCAGGAGCTTGTACCTCTCGGCACACCAACTTCAACAGGGGGGACAGGGACAAGGACCCGGGAATTTTTCCATGGGCAGAGGGAAGGACTCATGGGCACTGCCTGGGAGGGCCTTACAAAACTCCCTCCAAGCAGCCCTCCACCGGGGCCCCCAGGGGGCTTGGCTGGGCAAGGACCAAGTGCCTGGACACCTGTCCTCAGAGGTCAGGTACAGCGGGGGCAGCCCCAGCAATACCACCTCCAGAACCTTCTTCCCCCTCCTCAACCCCAAGCAGGAAGGAGGGGAAGAAGCAGAGTAAGAAAGCAGCCAGGGGCCGGGGTATCGCTCAGTGGCACAAGCGCCTGCCTGGCAGTGGTACAAGCGCCTGCCTGGCAAGCACAAGGTCCTGAGCTCAATTTCTGGTACAAAAAAAAAAAAAAAAAAAAAAAAGTAGCCAGGGACCAAGGGTGTAGCTGAGGATTAGAGCGCTTCCCTAGATGTGTCCCTGGATTCCATCCCCACACACAAGAGCAGGAAGAAGAAGGAGAAAGAAATAGAAAGAAACAGGAGGAGGGGAAGAGGAGAAGAGGAGGGGAAGGAGAGAGGGAGCGGGAGGGAAAAGGAGGCTGATGATGAAGATGACAGTGAAGAAGAAAGAAAAGTAGCCAGGGTGTGGTGCTGTGCTTGTGGTCCCAGCTACTCTTGGGGCTGAAGCAGAAGGATCACTTGAGCTCATGAGTTTGAAGCCAGCATGGGCAACTTAGTGAGACGGTTTCAACAACAACAAAAAAAAGAGGCCAGGGGTGTAACCCAGGGACGGAATGCTTTCCAGACACACACAAGCCCCTGGGTAAAAGGCTGCTCCTCACACTCTGGTCAGCAGGCCCGCGAGCTGGGTCACTGGTCAGGCCGGAGCCAGTGAGGCTGCGGGCAAGTTGGGAAGCTGACATCCTGACTCGGACTGCCCACACCTTTCCTGTCCCTGTGTGAGACTTCAGGTTCCTGAAACTGATCCAGAAGTCCAGGGTCTTCTGGGCCAAGAAGGAAAGCCAACAAAAAGGGCTTAAAAACACTCTTGAAGAATCAAAAAAGTAACTATTAAATGGTTCTCCTGAAGTGACATCAGATCCAGATTGCAGTTAGAGCATAAATTTGATGAGTCTCAGGCTGAAAATGCCCAGTGTCTCTGCACTGCAGACTGTCAGGTCCGAGGTCTCAGAGAAGGAAGGCGCTCAGGACCCTCATCTGCACAGCAGAGCCTTTCTGTCTCTGTGACCCCTAGGCCAGCAGCGGCTCCAGGTCTCCAGAGGGGCTTCCCATGGCTACAGCTGAAACCCCCCAGAGCAATGTGGGCCTGTTCCCCGGGTGCTTTCAGAGGAGGGACCACCGCGGGAAACAGTGCGGCTCCTTTTTCCCCCCGCGCTCACCATACAGGGGCGTCCAGCTCTCCAGACCACCAGCCCTGGGTTGGGGCTGCGGCACCTGGGAAAGAGCTTCAGATGCGCACCGAGGCTGCCCACTCTGCGGGGTGCGTTGCCCAGGGTGCCCTTCCTGGATTTACACAGGCGCCATCCAGGCTGGCGGGGGCCTAGCCTCCCTCCCTGGCCCCAGGAGCACCTACCCCAGCCTCTGCTCCATCTACCTCCACTCATTACCTTCCTTAGAGAAGGGGTCAAAAAGGGCGAGCTCAGCCTCAGAGAGGGGACCCCTGGCAGGGGAGCCTGACGTCTCCTCCGCGCTACCACAGCTGAAGAGGAGATCCAAGGCCTCCTGTGCAGGGCTGGATGGTGGGGGGTCCGCTGAGGAGAGACCAGCAGGGACATCAGTGCCACACTTACCACTGCCCAGCTGTCAAACTGGAACCACCTTCTCACTGAGTCCTTCAGCAACCATGCGTGTAGAACAAGCCTATTAGGATTTGTGCCCATTTTACAGATAAAGAAACTAAAGCTCAGAGAAGGAAAATAACCCGTCCAAAGTTCTTCAGTGGCTAAGTGGCAGAGCTGAGCCCAGGCTTTTCAGTAAGATCACTGAGGCGGAAGTATGACTCCCCACATCCCACCTGGGACCCCCGCCCCAGTCCTGAGTCCCTCCCCAGTTCTGATGTACCTGGCACCTCCAACTCTTCCAGGCCCCTTCCTTCCACAGGGAGTGGCTGGGGGAGCCGGGGATCATCGGGGGGTGGCGTGGGGATCAGAGGGGGTGGCAGGATGTGCAGGTCCCTGGATACTTCGGAGGGCCTTGTCACCTCCCCACCCTGCAGGACAGAAAGGCCAGTGGTGGGGATCAGGGGTGCGGTGTGGCAGGCAGGCTTCCCAGGCGCGGAGGGGTGGAAGGGTGGAAGAACGGCACGCGTACCCGGAAGAACTCTTTGAGTTGGGGGCTGTTGTTGAGCGCAGGGATGTGCACAGTGAAGCGAAGCAAGTCCTCAGCCGCCTTTCGCCGTTCCTCAATCACCGAGGCCTCAAACCGGCCTGCAGGGACAAGTGGGCAACAGTGACCACAGGGGCTTCTGGCCCCGAAGCCCGCTGTCCTGCTTGGACCTGGGAAGCTCTGAGCATGTTCTGGTCTCCTCCCGACTCTCCCTGGGGCCTTCCCCGGCTCCTCCGGGAGGGAGCCACCTCCTCATGCATTTTCACAGGGGTTTACTGAGCACTGCTGTGCTGGGTTCAGGGATGTGCAAGAAAGAAGCACAGCCCCTGGCCTCAAGGATTTCTTTCTTTCGTTTTTTTTTTGTTTTTTTTTTTGGTCTTCTTGAGACAGGGTCTCACTATGCAGTTCAGGCTGGCCTTGAGCTCACTATGTAGCCCAGGCTGGTCTCGAACTTGCAACGATCCTTCTGCCTCAGCCTCCAGAGTGCTGGGATTACAGGCATGCGCCACCACACCCGGCTGGCCTCAAGGATTTCGAGTCACAGACAGGGAGACAGGTAATCAACAAGAAGCAAAAACCTCTTCATTTGGCTTTGATACAGTGATGTGGAAAGAAAGGCTCGGAGCAGGGAAGGGACTTGCCTGAGGTCACACAGCAAGCAGCAGTTTCACTGCTCAGTTCTAGGTGCCGTGCAGAGATCTCTAACCCTATCTTAGTCACTGGTGCTACCCGGATGAGGAGCCTGCTGTTCCCCCTGGCCTGGCATCAAATGGCAGCTGCAGCCATTCACCTTGCTTTAAGACTATCTCGTGTGAGTCTGGGATTTGTGCAATTCCGCGATTTACAGTGAAGGGGTTATTTGGAGAGTGGGTGCACTGTAAGTCAGTATGGAGAGGTTTCTCATGTGCCTCTGGAGAGGTTTCACCCTGCCTCTGGTGGCCATGTGAGGCCCTGTGCCTCTTGGGTCTGCCAGGGAGAAGGCCATCACTAGACGCTGCCCCTAGACTGTGGACCGGAACCGCGGATCAGAACCGTGCACCAACAAACCTCTCTTCTCTACAGATCCCCCAATTTGTAGTACTGTTTTTTTTCTTGGTACTGTGTTATTATCAACTGAAAATGGACCAAGACCCCGCCCAAGGCCCTCAGTTTCCTCATCTTAAAAACTGGGCTAATAAAGATAGGAATGTCCCAGGCCCCAATGCACAAAACGGGTTAGGCCGCTCGGAGCCTCAGTGTCCCCATCTGTCAAGTATGTCCATCTCTGAGGGCCCGTCCAGACCTCCAAGGTGGCTCTGCCCAGACTTCCAGGCCCTCCTTCTCCAGCCCCCACTGGCCGAGGTCCCCGGGCCCACCTCTCCCTCGCCTTGGGCCCGAGGGCTCAGCTCTGAAGCTCACCGAAAACCTGGGCGCGGGGGAAGGCCGGGAACTCCTCCAGGCGGCGAAAGAGGTTGCGGTGGGTATAGGCCAGGTCCCCGTGCAGCTTGCGGAAGTCACTGTACCGCTTCCAGACCACCACCTACGGGGGGTGTGAGGCCAGAGGGTGGGAGGTACCTTGCCATGTCCAGTTGTGCCCAGTCTGTGAGAAGAGGGCAGGGGGTGGTGTTCTCCCAGGTACCAGCTGCTCCCTTCCTGTTTCCAGACCTGAAACTGAGGGATGGTCCCCCTCCCTCACAGGAGTCTCACCTCTTTGATATCCTCAGGATCCTTCTTTGAGATGAACTGAAAAAGAAAAAGCAAGATCCAGGTGAGATCTGAGGCTGGCATATGACCCCCCCATTGCTCTCTGAAAGCTGGACGAAGCCCGAGGGGGCTCCCAGGCCCCCTCAAAGGGACAGTGCCCTTTGGCATCAAGGTATCCTTGCTTTAAGGCTTTGAGTGTAACTTTAAGCAACTTTTCTATCATGCACCTCAGTTTCTCTTTTTTTTTGGTCTTTTTTCAAGACAGGGTCTCCCTATGCAGTTCAGGCTGGCCTTGAGCTCACTTCGTAGCCCAGGCTGGCCTCGAACTCGCAAGGATCCTCCTGCCTCAGCCTCCCGAGTGCTGGGATTACAAGAGTGTGCCACCACACCTGGCTTAGACTTTTAAATAACAATAATTAATTTTAAAATCATGTCTTGCAGTTTGGAGGACGGGGAGGTTTGCAAAACAGTGTTCCTTCTCCTAGATCCCAGTAAGGCAGAAATGAAGAACATGGCTACCTAAAAGATAAGAACATGGAAGCTCAGAGTGGGGATGTGGCCCAGATAAGATCATACCCCAAGCAAGGGAGTCTGCTGGGGCCAAAACCGTGGCCTTGGCTTTTTATAACAGGCATGCTTAAAATATTCAGATAAAAAAGAAACAAACCCAAACTGGTTGGTTATGGTGGCCATGCCTGTAGTCCCATCACTTTAGGAGGCTGAGGCCGGAGAACTGCAAGTTCAAGCCCAGCTGGGCAACTTAGTGACTTAGCAAGGCCCTATGTTAAAAAGGGGTGGGGGGAGCTGGGGATGTAGCTCAGTGCAGAGGTCCTGGTTGCAGTCCCCAGGTTGGCCTCAAACTCCCAGTGATCCTCCTGCCTCAGCCTCTTGAAGGCTAGAATTACAGGTGTGGGCCACCACGCAGAGCCTAAAAACAAAGTATATTTGAAAACCACTGAGAAGGGGCTGGGGATTTAGCTCAGCGGCACAGCGCCTGCCTGACAAGCGCGAGGTCATAAGTTCGATTCATAAGTTCGATTCCCAGTATGGGGGGGGGGTACCAAAAACAAACAAAAAAACCACTGAGAGTCAGGCATGGTGGTTACACACGTATAATCCTAGCACTGAGGCTGAGGCAGAAGGGGATCATCAGGAGTTCGAGGTCAGCCTGAATTACATAGTGAGACCCTGTCCCCTGCCCCCCACCAAAAAAATTTAGCATAATGAGCCACTGTTTCAAAAGTCAAAAAACAATGTCTTCTGCCAACCATCCCCAGCGACCTTTTCGTCTCCTTGGAGGCCTTCATTGTTACCAGTTCCTGAATATCATTCTACAGACATAACTTTACACTACTGTATTATTTTTTCTATGGTTTCTTGCGTATCTCTATATACAGTGTTTCAATTTTGGGTTTTTTTTTTGTGGGGGTGCATATTGCTTTTTGAGATGGCCTTGCCATGTAGTTCAGGCTGGTCTTGAACTATGTAGCCTAGGCTGCTCTGGAACTCACAGTGATCCTCCTGCCTCAGCCTCCCGAGTGCTGGGATTATAGGCATGTGCCAAATGAGTTTACAATATTCTTCCAAATATCACTTTTGGCTTTTATCTACTGACTTCCTGAGATGATAATACAATTGGAGACTTAGTCAAATCCTTTTGAAAGTGTATGGATTTTTAAACTATTGATCTGGCTGGGCATGGTGGCACACAGGCCTGTAATCCCAGGACTCGGCAGGCTGAGGCAGGACGATCAATGGGAGTTCCAGGTCAGCCTGGGCTACACAGTGAGTTCAAGGCCAGCCTGAATTGCACAGTGAGACCCTGTCTCAAAAAGACAAAACAGCTGGGCCTGGTGGCACATCCCTGTAATCCCTGCACTTCGCAGGCAGAAGGAGGAGGATCGTTTTAAGTTCGAGGCCAGCCTGGGCTACAACGTGAGCTCAAGGCCAGCCTGAACTGCATAGCGAGACGCTGTCTCAAAAAAACAAAATAGACAAAAAAATACAGAGCAGTATAATTTTTAAATTAAAAGTAATTAAATTTTTAAAAGCGCTTTTACTTAAGTATAAACCAAAAATCTAAACTTATTGCAAGAGGCTGCAGAAGTAATATTTGAGTTAAGCCACAGCTTTCATGTTAGCGTAGAGAAATTCACACAGCAACGCCCAGACACCACACCACCACGGGCGCGCGGACAGCCGGTCCCCCCGCAGCCACCCACGCGCGTTTATAAAAGGCAAAGCCCTACCGTGGCCCCGCCCCCGCCGGCGACGTCGAGAAGGAACTCTCCTACTTCGGGCTCTCCTTAAAGGGGAAATGCATTTCTGCCGGCTGAAAGGGGAGCTTTCGGCGGCGCCCAGCCTTAAGGTAAAACACCGGCCCGTTTCCCTTAAAAGGGTACGGTCCCCTCTGGGGCCCCACCTCACCTGCGCGGTGACTTTGTATTCCGTGTAGCCCTTGGGGTGGGTCCTGGGGTCGGAGACTGTGTAGTGTCGCAGGAAGTCATCTTTTGCCTGCCGAGACATGACGGCCTAGGCGAGCCGCTGTGACCCCCGGGCGCCGCCCCCGCCCCTCGGGTTCCGCCTCCTGCCGCCGCCGCCCCGCCCGGGCCTGCGCCCTGCTTCTTCTGGCCCAGGGAGCTGGTCGCAAAAGACAACGCCGTTTTATGTACGCGCGGCCAAGGGAGCGTCTGACAAGTTCCCTGTTGTTGGTAAAACGTAAACCCAGGTAATTTGAGAGTAAGGATTGGTGGGGGAGGTTCTGGCCACACTTTGCGGGCCGTGGAACCCACCCTATCCCAGGATGAACCCTCCTCGCACTCCAAACCACTTATCCTCTGCTTTGTTTCTTCCATCCATCCACCCTATTTTTATTTAAATTAATTAATTAACTTTTTAAAGCAGAATCGAACTCAGGATCTCGCGCTTGCCACGCAGGCAGCGCTGGGCCGCTGAGCTACATCCCCGGTCATAATTTTTTATTTTTATTATTTTTGAACTGGGATCTTGCGATGTTGCCCAGGTTGACTTCGAACTCCTGGAGTCAAGCGATCCTCCTACCTCAGCCTCCTGAGTAGCTGGGATTACAAGCACGTGTCATCATGCCCAACTTTTGTTGTCCAGTATGCCCCAGACATAGCCAAATTATTTCCAGATCTCCCTCCTCAGCGTTCCCTAGTTCACGTTTTTCTGGAAGCAGCAGGGAACCAGAAAGGATGCCAGAGGAGCAAGATAGTGTCAGGGCTTCGAAGTCACAGCTCTCACTAGCTATCTGAGTTTCATTTTACCTGGTTGAACCTCAGTGTCTCCTCAGCAGAATGGGACGTTTATAATACTGGGAAACAGAAGCTCCCGATACTCCCCCTTTTCCAAGTAAGCAGGAAGAGAGGGCGTTTGGGCCGAAACTGCCATGCCCGGTCCACTCCCCCCCCCCCCCCCCCCCCCCCGTGGCCTAGGTCAACTTGCCTCAGGGTCCCCCCCAGTTATTCAGAAGCCATTGTCCTGCAGACACTCTGACTCAAGGTGTGGTTTCGCTGTTAGCCACAGTGTTCCTCCCCTACTCCTGCCGCTCTAGAAGCTGACATCCCTTTTTTGTATGGGGGGGGGGGGCCCTGACATGGCCAAGAGCAGGGAGAAAGGGATCCAGGCCCACTATTAACATACCCAATCTTGAGGGGTATGTCTATAATCCCAGCACTCAGGAGGCGAGGCAGGAGGATCGCTGAGTTCAAGGCCAGCCTGACCTACATAGCAAGTTCAAGGCCACCTTGGACTACACAGCAAGACCTTGCCTCAATAAACCAAAACTAAAATAAAATATATCTAAAACATACCCAACCTCACCCAAACCCCAGTAAACTGTGATGAACACAGCTAGTCCTCCTGAAGATCTTTCTGGTTTTTTGTTTTTTGTTTTAAACAAGGTCTCACTATGCAGTTCAGGCTGGCCTTGAGCTCACTTTGTAGCTCAGGCTGGTCTCGAATTTGTGGCAGTCCTCCTGCCTCAGCCTCCCGAGTGCTGGGATTACAGGCATGTGCCACCATGCCCGACCAGATTCTTCTGTTTTGACCTGTCATTTTTGGTGGCAATGTGACTCTGCTGTCAGTCAAACAGCTCCTGTCCCCCTCACATTTCCTTGAACTGCTGCCATGACAGCTGCAGCTGTCCTGGCCACTCTGCATTCCCTTGGATGAATCACAGGCTTTGCAGCCCTTTGTAAACAGCACCCCCCTCAGTCTCCTCCCAGCCCCCGCTCTGGTGTTACTGACCAGCAGCACAGGTCCTACTAAAATAAAGCCTCTTTTGGGTGGTCATGTAAATCCTCTCTGGATTTTATTTTTCAGGTAGGCTCTGAAGATCCTGTAGACCTATCCTGAGTAGTGTGACAGAATGGTTGCTTTAAAGGGAAGAAGAAAGACTGGGGATGTAGCTCAGTGACACAAGCACCTGCCTGGCAAACGCAAGGTTCTGAATTCAATTCCTGGTACCAAAAAAGAAACAAACAAACAAACAAAAAAATAGGAAGAAGAATAAGAAGTAGAGAGGTTTTTTTTGTTGTTGTTGTTTTTTAAGCCCTGAAGAGTTTTAGAGACCAGCAGGCAACAAAGAGCAGCAACCAGCAGAGTTGAGGGGATCCAGCACAAGCTGGTGTCAAACAATGGTGGCTGGCAGTGGCAGAGACCAACAGCTGGTGGTATTGACTGTTGCCATCAGCACTGACTGCGGTTGACCTGTAGCATCACGCAGAGCTTCACTTTGCCCATTCATGATTTCTGAGTCAAGCAAAAGAACCTCAAAGAATCAGTGACAAAAAAAAAAAAAAAAAGAATCAATGACAATAAAATCTGTGAGCGTGAGCGCAAGGCCTTTTTCTTTTGTGTTAGTACACATTTGCCATACATAATGAACACATTCATCGTAGGCTATGAAGCTTTTCCTAATGGGTTTGCTGCCAGCACACCAGCACAGTGAAAACCACCGCTGCATCAAAACCAGAATGAGAAAGGAAAAGACCTGTCTGCACTATCACTGAACATGTAGGTTCAGGCAAGTGCGCTCTACCAGCAAGTCCGTTTAGAACCACAGGGGGATGGCTAAAAGAACCACTGAAACCAGATGTGGGGGCATGCCTGTAATTTTAGCTTTTGGGAGGCTGAGGCAGCAGGATAGCAAGTTTGAGGCCAGCCTGGACTATCTAGCTAGGCTATTTTAAAACAAAAGGAAAAAGAAAAAGAAAAGAACTACTGAAAGATTTGAGGCTTCTGAGATGGAGAAGGACTCCAAGTGTGCCTGAGTCTTGGATAGCCTGAAAGCTGAATGTGAGATTGGCTGGTATTGTCACTGATACATGTCTGTGGAAAACAAAAAAAAACTTTTTTTGAGACAGGATCTCACTATGTAGGTCAGGATGACTTTGATATAGCCCAGACTAGCCTTGAACTAGTGACGCTCCTCCTGCCTCATCCTCCTGAGTGCTGGGATCACAGGCATGCATCACTATGCCCAGCTTTCTGTGGAAAATTGAGACCAACAAATATATGACTATTATTGATGCTCCAAGGTACACAAACTTTATACCCCTGATTACAGGCACCTCTCAGGCTGACTTCGATGTTTTGATGTTTTTTTGTTTTTGTTTTTGTTTTTGTTTTTGTCTTTTTTTGACACAGGGTCTCCCTATGCAGTTCAGGCCAGCCTTGAGCTCACTTTGTAGCCCAGGCTGGTCTCGAACTCACAACGATCCCCCTGCCTCAGCCTCCCGAGTGCTGGGATTACAGGCATGCGCCACCACGCCCGGCAATGTTTTTATGGTTGCTGCTTGTGTTGGTGAATTCGAAGCTGGTATGGGCCAAGTGGATGGGTTAGAGTTTAGACTTAAAATTTCCCCAAATTTGGAAGACTGACGCTGGAGGATTGCCATGAGTTCGAGACCAGCCTGTACTACATAGTGAGACCCTGTCTCAAAAAAAAAAAGTAAATAAATAAAGTTTCCCCGAAAGTCTTGTGTTTGGAAGACGACTGGCTGGTGGAGGCGCTATACTCAGTGTGTTCATTAGCAGAACGTGCTATTTAGGAGGCGGGGCCTGGTTGGAGGCGGGGCGTTGGGGGCGTGGCCTGGGGTGTATTCTTGTCCCCCGCCCCTCTTCGCTCTCCCTGCTTCCTGGTTTCCAGCACCTTCTTCCAGCAGGCCCCTCTGCCATCCTGTTTCTACCTTGGAGCCAGGTGACCATGGACTGGAACCATGAGCAAAAGTAAACCTCTCCTCCTTTAAGCTGCAGGTATTTTGTCCCAGCCATGAGAAAGGGACTAAGTCAGGCTGTGGAACAACTACTGGCTTTAACAGGCTGGATTCTGCTCAGCCACTCTGCAGAGAGGGATTGCAGGGAATGACTGGGGAAGTCAGTGCCTACGCTGGGAACAGTGGCCGCGACCAGGAGCACAGTAGCAGCTGTGCGTGTTTCCAGTTGGAGTGTGGAGAACATGCTGGAGCTAGCGCTACTGTGTCTTGGTTTAAGGGAAGAAAAGTCACCCATAAAAAGGTGACGGAGACTCGAGTTCGAGAGCAGCCTGGGCTACAAAGTGAGCACAAGGCCAGCCTGAACTGCATAGCGAGACCCTGCCTCAAAAAGACAAAAAAAAAAAAAAGAAAGAAAGAAAGAAAAAAGGTGACGGAGACTACTGTAGGGATGATCATGATTTTATCTTTTGTTCTAAGATAAACAGGGGCCAGGCATGACGGTGCATGCCTGTAATCCTAGCACTCAGGAGGCTGCTGTAGGAGGATTGTAAAAAAAAAAAAAAAAGCCGGGCGTGGTGGCACATGCCTGTAACCCCAGCACTTGAGAGGCTGAGGCAGGAGGATCGTTTCGAGTTCCAGACCAGCCTAGGCTACTGAAGGGAGCTCAAGGCCGGCCTGAACTGCATAGCAAGACCCTGTCTCAAAAGAGACCAAAAAAAAAAAAAACCAAAACCAACCATGCCTCTTCATCACTTGGGGTTACAGGTAGGTTACCATAGGTTACTAGAAGTAGAACAAATCCTGACTTTCATTTTGTATCCTTCATTACCTTGAAACTCTGGGTATAGGTATGTTAATCATGCAAAACAAGATTTATCAGCCCTCAATTTACCTTGCCTACATGAGGACACCAAGAGATTTACAGAGACATTTAGCTGTGCCCTAAGCTCCAGTGCCGCAAACCTAGGGTCACCTTGGATTCCAGCAGAGCCTTATAGGGCTGAGACAACCCCAGGTAGAAACAATCATCTTGGGGTTTTTTTTTTTTTTGTCCTTTTGAGACAGGGTCTCGCTATGCAGTTCAGGCTGGCCTTGAGCTCACAACAGTCCTCTTGCCTCAGCCTCCCGAGTGCTGGGATTACAGGCATGAGCCACCTCGCCTGGCAGAAATAATCATCTTATGGGAACAGAGTTGCCCACAAGCCATGGGATTCCTCCAGAGCCAGGCAAAGCAGGAGAGAGATAATGACCCCTGGTCCTGGCCCACCTCAGCTAACGCTGAGAGGCTGGACCCTGCCTTTGTGAGTGACCAGGCCGAACCCCTGTATCAGAGTGAGCCCCGTCGGCTATTCTAGCTGGAGTCTTTCCTAGTCTCCTGCACTGCCCAACTGCATAGTGAACCTGCCTGTGCCTCACACCGACGCAGCCTGAAGTTCTTTTTTCCATGATGTGAATCAAGAACCTGCTCAGCAGGCTGAGCTGAGAGAGCCCCATCTTCTTTTTGGAGGACCCTCAGACCTGTCTGGTGACAGAACCACGTTGCTTGACCCTCTGTAAATGGACAAGGCTTTCGTGGGTCCCTCACAAGGTCTTGAACCTTGTGATTGGTGCTGTCCCTCGGACCCCGAGAAGACCAGTTGCTGTCAAACCCAGGGCGGTGGTCACTTGTGCTGTAGTCAGTGTGTTACAACCAGAGTGAAGACCCGTTGAAAGGTACCGTGCAGTCACAGGCTGTGATGTCTTTCTGTGGGTCAAGTTCCTGGTAACTCATTCCTAGATCTTGTGCTGGGCTGCAGGCTCTGGGGAGAGACAAAGAGGACTCTGGAGTGAGCCTCCGGAGGCTCTGAGGCGGGGTGGTTTTTAGCCAGGTGTGGTAGCGCACACCTGTAAGCCCGGCACTCAGGAGGTTGAGGCAGGAAGACTGCAAGTTCAATGCCAGTCATGGTTACACAGTAACTACAAGGCCAGCCTGGTCTGTAGAGCGACTTTGTCTCAAAGACAGAGAGAGGAGACAGTAGAGAAAAGGGGGTGGTGTTGGAGCCCAGACTGTGCCAGGGTTAAATTGCTGACCATGAAGGGACCTCTGGCTATGTTGGAAAAGCTCATGCTCACAGTGTTGTAAAGTCGAGATGACACCACAGCCAAGCAGCCAAGCAGCCAAGCTCGGGGCTGCTGACACTCCCTATTCCAGGGCAATACAGCCGCCACCCTTACACATCAAACAGTTCTCTTAAGTGGCAAAATTTACTGCTCGGAGAAGTCTTTGAACTAACTTCCCAAGGTCCCTAACCTTAACCCTAACCCTAAATTCCCACCTTGCCTCAGTGTCCCCTTCCTTTGTTTGAAAACTAAATAAATACAGGAGAAGCTCTTCTCTTTACCAGAGAGAGTTCCGACCTTCCTGGACTGCCCCAAAGTCATACCACTTGTCTCTCCTTATTTAAGCTATTTGCCATGTACTTGTTCTGGGAGACTGGGGCTGGGCCAAGTCCCCATAGGACGGTTCATGCAGGAGGAGGGCTGGGGAGCGGCTATCCTCCTACATAGCACACTCCAGGACTCCGCTGAAGACGCCCCCATTTTTTGTTGTTGTTGTTGTTTTTGGTTTTTGAGACAGGGTCTGTATAGCTATGTAGCCTAGGCTGGCCTCAAACTTGTGAGGATCTTTCTGCCTCAGCCTCCTGAACCCTGCAATTACAGACGCGCGACCCCTCACCCAGGAGAAGACCCCTTTGACACAACGTGGGCTCCCCGGAGTTTGCCTGGCTGCCTGTGGCTCCAGGTCTTCTTGCTCACACCCTTCCCTCTCCCACCTTCCCATCTACAGCAGTTTAGCCCCTAGCCTCACCACTTCTCTAGCTGCACCTGCCCATTGTTAGGACACACTCATAGAACAGCAGACTTGTAGGCAGTGATAACAAAAGTTAGAATTCAACTTGTAGCCTGTGGCTATGTTCATGTTGCCTGTCACATAGGTAGCCTGGACTGTCTAGGCCCAGATGTTCCTCCTTAACAATGTGTGGGATCAAACTGACTGTGTCTGGCTTGTGTTTTTAAAAATAGGCAGTGATTCCAACTTGCTGCAAGGGCTTCAAGAGCTTCGTGTAGCCAGGGATATAGCTCAGCGGCCTAAGCGCTTACCTGGCAAGCCTGAGATCATGAGTTCGATTCCCAGTACCAAAAAAAAAAAAAAAAAAAAAAAGACCGTCGTGTTTAGGAAACTGGCCCAGTCAGGGACACTTTCAATTCCACCTACTCTTCTCAGACCCCCTCCCTCCCAGAATGTTCCTGTACAAACCTACCTGACAACATATGACATAATTCTTATATTCCATCTAACCAATCATGTAATAACCTGCTATCAGCTTTGTACTTCCCACTCGCAAGCCATATTTAAACTGGACTCAAACCTGACTCTGGGCTGGTGATTTGAACCTCTGGATTCCCCAGCCCGCTAGCATAATAAAAGCTGCCTTCTAACTCCTTGGTGCAAAGTCTTCCATTTGCTTTGATACCGGTTTTTCTGCTACACCGTCACCAGGAGCAAACCCAGCCGACAGGGTGAGCAAAGACCCAGGGTTCTGCCTGACCACCCCTCGGAGACTTCCCGCCTCAGCCCGGCCTCCACCACAGACCTTGGATGAGCAAAAGCTTATCCTTTGCGGGTCCCAGGTACAGATCTCCCCTTCCCACCAAATGCACCTCTCACTGAGGCCCCAGGTGGGCGGGGCGTGTTGAACTCTGACTCATTGTATCAGCAGACGTCTGCGTTCCCACTGGCTGACCTGCTTAAATTCCTGCTGGGTTAAGCGGTGCTGCAGCTGACACTCACCCCAGCCCTCGGAGGTGGGTGTCCTGCCTTTCCCCACGTGGGGAAACTGAGGCGCGGCAGGCCAGGCGACTTGCTTGGCTTGGACGAGCGTGTAGCAGGGCTGGGGCTGGCTCCCCCAGGAGAGCAAGCAGACCTCCTGTCCTGCGGGACTCTCGTGCGCACTGAAGGGCAGTTTGCTCAGGTTCGTCCCCCCTTGCGCCCTTTTCCCTTCTGCCCTGATGAGACCCAGCTTTTGTGCAGTCTGGGCGGGGACCTTCCAGAGGCTCCGGGATGGCTGATTTACCTAGGCCTTGAGGAGGGCACTGGGGGAGAAGCCCCAGGGCCTCTTCCTCACCTTTCCTTTTCCTCCTGCCCTTGGGCAGTGTGCACTGGGTGCGTTGGGCGGCGGGTGCCCACCAGGAAGCCTGAGACTCCCAGGGTGCGCTTTCACGGGAAGCAGCGGTGTGCTCAGCTCTCATCCTAGCCGAGGGCTTGGAGCAAACTGCTTGCCCTCCTCAGGGCAGCGTGCTCTGTGAAAGGGGCAGGGGGTGCTGCTGCCTCACACCGCACGGGCTCAGCTCTCCCCGCTCCCCCCTTGCCCCATCCCTCTGGTGCTAGGGAGGGAACCCAGGGCTTCAGGAATGCCAGGAACCTGCAGCCTACCTGCAGCCTTTTTTTATTTTGAGACAGGGGCTCATTGAGTTGCCTTGCTGCTCTAGAATTTGTGATTCTCTTGCCTCAGCCTCCTGAGTAGCTGGATTACTGGCATGTGGGGAGTGCTTAGCTCAGAGCCCTGGCCCCTGAAACGAAGACAGACAACCATTACTCTTGCTGCTTGGGCTGAGACCTGAGGATGGCCCTGCTTCAGAGTGCCCTGTAGCTGTCAGGAAGAGCCTTAGCTACCCCTGCCTGAGGCAGCCGCCTGCCCTCCCTCTCCCTACATACTTCCTGTACCCAAGTGTAAGCCCCTCCACATTTCCCAGGAGCTCTTGCTCTTCATGTCTCTGTTTGAACTGTGATGCCTCATACAGCTGTGCAGGTTGTCCACTGCACAAGGGGACCTGGCTGCAATGCTAAGTTGGGAGCTGAATTTCAGTCTAGTTTTATTCAACCACCTCCAAGCCCTGGTCTGGGGCTGCATTCCTTTCTCTGATTCCCACCAGTGAGGGAGTCCCCTTTCTGCAGTTGCTTCGATCAACTGCCCTCCAATCTTCTACCCAGACACCTTCCCTCCTCCTTCGCATCACCTCCCCTGGGAAGGCCACCTTGCTCTTCCAGACGTTGTTAGCTGCAGCCCTGTCTGGAGCTTCTGCAATCTCTGCACATCCCTCTGACCCAGCAGCACTCAGTTCTGCTCCTTCCTGTCCCCTGCTAGACTCTGGGGTCCCAGGTTGTCCCTGAAGTGGTGGGATCACAAACGAGCCAGGCAAGGAGTGCTTTATTCTCACCACAGCGGAGGACAAGGAGGGGCCTTGGTAGCAGCAGTGGTGCTCCCTCCCGGCCCCAGCACTCTTTCTTGGCCCTGGGTGGGCACCGGGCAGCAGTAGCAGCAGCAGGTTACAGGGGGCAGGGAGTGGAGTGCTAGTCTGCTGGCTGGCGCCCAAGCCCGTGGGTGGTCTGGCTAGGGCCCGGATCATGAGCCAGGCACATGTGGAGGGGCTCATTCAGCTGTGAAGATGCGACTGGAGATGTCATCCAGGAGCCAGTCAATGCCCAGCAGCAAGTTCTCCCCAGTGACGGCACTGCAGCCCTGGATGCACCAATGGTGGCTGCGGATGGAGTCCAGCTCCAGGGCCTGGAAGATGGAGATGTGGTGGTGCCAGCTGCCATGGCTCCTGCCTGGCATGCCATCCCCTTCCCTGGCCCTGGAGAGTGCCACTTCTCTAAGGTCACCTCACTCCCCGTGAGGGTTCCCACCCAGTGGGGCATTTGGGCTTTCCACGGCACAATGCCATCAACCTCCTGGGTGACATAAAAGCAACATGGGCTCCTCAGTGACTCCAGGACCTAGGCATTGTGCCAGGGACCCCACATATGCCATCTCATCCCCTCCACTGTGCCATCTAGGGATTGTGTCAGCCACTGTACCAAGGAGGAAAGCAAAGCTCAGAGAGGTTAAGCAACCTGCCTCAGGTCACACAGCCAGGAAGTGACAGAACCACTGTTCTAACCTGCTCCGTCTCACTCTGGAGGTTGTACATGGGAAATATGGTGAAGCTGTAGACTGCATTGGAGTGTGGGTTTAAATCCTGGCTTGTCTACCTACTGGGTAGACATGGGCAAGTCATCTAACCTCTGTCAAGACTGCTGCATCATCTGTAAAATGATAGTTGTTATTCCCTTATGAGGCTGTGGTGAGAAGGAAATGAGTTAACCATGCACACAGCATCTCCAGGAGAAGCACACACGGCGTGTGGGCCCCTGGCACCCTGTGGAGTGATGTTTGCAGGCCTGCCTTCCCCAGGCCCTGGTCACCCCTACATCTTAGCAACCACTGAACCTCTGGTGCCTCACGTAGGTCCTGCCACATGGCAGGGGCTGAGAGGCTCTGGAAATGCGTGGAGAAATTGGGTCCTGTTCCTCAGTGAGCCCGCTTTAGGGCACGGCCTCACCTCTTTTTGTTTTTTCCTTTTTGTTTTTGGAGACAGGGTCTCGCTATGCAGTTCAGGCCAGCCTTGAGCTCACTTCGTAGCCCAGGCTGGTCTCAAACTCCCAACGATCCTCCTGCCTCAGCCTAGTGCTGGGATTACAGGTGTGCACCACCATGCCCGGCACAGCCTTACCTCTTGAATAGCATTACAAGACAGCGCTCCGGGGAGGTCCTGCTTGTTGGCGAAGATGAGGAGGGTGGCTCCAGCCAGGCGCTTGGGAGAGAAGATATGAGTGGGTGGGGCTCTGAAGGCAGCCTGGACCCTTGGTGACTGGCCCAGGGCATCCGGGGTCAAAGGCCAGCCTGAGCACTCAAGAGGCTGAGGCAGGAGGATTGTTGCGAGTACCCTGGGCTACAGAGTGAGCTCAAGGCCAGCCTGAACTGCATAATGAGACCCTGTCTAAAAAAGACAAAAAAAAAAAAAAAGACCAGCCTGCACGACCCGGGAAAGGCCTGCGGTGGGAGAAGAGGCCTGGTGGGGTGGGCAGTGGGGAGAGCCACGGAGGCCAGCCCCACCCAGCGTGTACTGCTCACCTCCATGCCTCAGTCTCCCCTTCCATAAGCAGAGAAGGGTGCTGGGCAAGGTGATCTGAGGCCTCTGAGGTTCTAGACACCTCAGGTCTGACAGCCTGGCATGTACAGAGGGCACATGCACCATGTTTGCATAGCCCTTTCATGCTCCGCTCCATGGGCCACTGTGCCTCTGATTCTAGTGACACCCATGCACGTGTCTGCAGCTGGAGCCCTCAGGCGGGTGGGGTGATGCACCCCTCCTGGCCTCCACCCACTGGGCCTGGCTCAGCATTCCACACTCCTGGAAGGGCTACAGTTCCACTGGTGACTACATGTCCCTCTGAGCCCAGGACAGTCCACTTCCCTGGATAGTTACAAACAGCTCCCTCCTTCCCTCTCAAGGAAATGCAATGCAGTAAATGGAACCAAATTCTGGAAGAGACAAATACACTAAGGAAAAATTTGGTGAAATCCATGTAAGACCTGTAGTTAAGATAATAGCAATGTGCCAGTACTGATTTCTTCTTTTTGACAGGTACCATGAGACTGTGACATGTTAACATCAGGCAGCTGGGGTGAAGGGATCTGGGGTATCTCTGTACTTTTTCTGTAGATCTGAATTTTACTTATAGAGAAGTGTTTTGGCCCAGACAGCAAATTACAAAGTCAGCTTAATTATAACCCCCATGTTAGTGATATGGGAGTGGAGGCTCAGAGTGGTTAAGTGCCTTCCTGAGGTCACACAGCAGAGTCAGAGCTTCACATACCGGCTTTCAGTTAGCTCCCCAAAGACCCCTAGTGTAAATGTTGTCTAGTTCCCTCCCCTCAATTCTTTTCTTTTGTTTTTTATTATTGGTACCGGGAATCGAACTAAGGACCACTTGGGCCATTGAGTCATATCCCCACCCTTCCAATTCTTTTCTTTTCTTTTCTTCTTTTTTTTTTTTTTTTTTTTTGCTAGTACTAGGGATTGAACTCAGGAGCACTGAGCTACATTCCTTTTGGGTTTTTGTTTTGTTTCGTTTTTTGAGACAGGGTCTTAAATTCACTATGTAGCCCAAGTTGGTCTCAAACTCAGGGCAATCCTCTTGCCTCAGCCTCCCGAGTGCTGTAATTACAGGCTCACAGGCGCGTGCCACCAGGCCCACTGGATCCTGCCTTCTTTTGTTTTGAGATAGGGTTTCACTACGTAGGTCAGGCTGGCCTTGAACTTACATCCATCCTCCTGTCTCAGGCTCCGATTACAGGCAAGAAAAAGAGCTTGTCTTTTGGTCGCCATATGAGCAAGGTGACAGATGAGTTAAGTGTGGGGCTGGTGGGCATCTGAGCAGGGTGACAGAGGACCCAAGTATGGGGTCAGGGGCTGGATGCAGCCCTGCTCCCCCAGGCCCTGCCCCCATCCCCACCAAGCCCCACCCCACAGCGCACCTCCTCCACCAGCAGGCTCTGCAACTCCCTGGCGCAGTCTTGCAGGCGCTGCCGGTCAGCACTGTCCACCACCCAAATGAGGCCGTCGGTGCTCTCAAAGTAGTTCCGCCAGTAGGAGCGCAGCGACTTCTGGCCACCCACGTCCCAGACGTTCAATTTGAACCTGGGCAGGGCAGGAGGCGGAGTCAGCAGTCCCCTCCCCGACGCTGCCTACCCGGCCCTGGTGGCTTGGGGACCCTAGCTCACCCTCGGTGCTCCAGGGTCTTGATGTTGAAGCCAAGTGTCGGGGAGATGGTGTCCACATCTTCCCCATTGAACTTTTTGAGAATGGTGGTTTTGCCAGCATTGTCCAGGCCGCTGGGGTCCGCGGGTTAAGGACAAGGCCCTGCACTCTGGTGACCTCACTTACGCGACTGATCATTTCCCACCGCGTACCAAAGTTGAGCAATGCATCCTGCTCACCTGATCGGGGCCTGTGACTAGCCCCTGAAACTGGCTGCCCACCTGCTTATCCCATCAACCACGCTTCCCTCTCCCACACCATTCCCACCGGCTGACAAACCCACTGTGTCTCTCCGCGCTCAGGTTGCAGCCACAGAATCCTCTGGATCCATCTCCCTTCCCTTTAAAGCGCCTCCCGCCGGGCGTGGTGCCATACACCTGTAATCCCAGCACTCCAGACGCTGAGGCAGGAGGATCCTTGCGAGTTTGAGACCAGCCTGGGCTACAAAGTGAGCTCAAGGCCAGCCTGAACTGTACAGCGAGACCCTGTCTTAAAAACACCAAAAAAAAAAAAAAAAAAAGCGCCTCTCCTTAAGGCAGCTGCTCAGACTCCCTGCACCCTCTGGCTTCCTGCTCTTGCACCCATCAGACTGTGGCTCTCACCGCTTCCCAAACCTGTTCTCGCCAAGCTGGTCCCCAAAGGCCTCCTGCTGCTCCCCTAGCCAGGCAGCCCCGCCTGCAGCATCTGACCAGAGGCTCACCCAGCCTCCTGCCCTCCTTCAGTCCTCCCCTCCTGGCTCTCCGCTCTGTCCCCACTCCTTGGGTGAGTCTCCCAAGGTTCACGGCTCAATTCCCAGCTCTATGCTGATCCCTCCCACCGGCTCCCCTGGACATCAGTCCCTGTACCCAGTGGTGTAGCTGACATTTCTAGGATGTCCTGGAGCAGTAGTGGCGAACCGATGGCACGCGTGTGTTATTTTTCTTTTTAAGACAAAAGATGTTAAAGTATGAATTTTTTTTCCCTAAACTAAAACCTCAGTATTGAGGTTTAATTACAGTGTGGGCATTTTGCAATAAATGAGTGGGTTTTGGGTTGCAGTTTGGGTACTCATCTCTAGAAGGTTCACTGTCACTGACCTAGAGGTTCATGTGGCCAAAACAGACCGTGAGCCGTCACCTCCCCCTGCTCTTCCCCTAGTCTTTCCTTCCCTATCCTCCTTGTCCTTCTAACCCTCAGACCAGAAACCCAGGCCTCATCCTGGCGTCACTCCCTCCCACACTCATTTCCAATCTGGCAGCAACTCTCCCTGGTCCTGCTGTCCCAATGTCCCCCACTCCCATGACCTCACTGCTTCCATCCTGGTCCAAACCACCACCCCACCTCAGCTGCATTAGTGCCACCGCCTGACTGGTCGCAATCATGGCTTCTCCTCTGCTCTTCTCACCGAACGGATAGCCAAGAACCCAAACTCCTAGTGAGGTGGCGCCCTGTCATCGCTGCTCACCCCCTCCAGCCACACTCCACGTTGGAGGCCCCTTCAGGGCCTCTGCACCGGCGCCTTTGCTCTCAACAGCTGGTCCCTATGTTTGTACACGATCATCCCTCCTCTCTTTACCTAACGGTCACTTTCTTCGTGCAGGCCTCTTTGAGAGCCTTGAGCTGCATTTTTCTCGCCCATCCCACCTATTTCACTTATTTGCTTTATTTTCTCCCTTGCCCCTTGCATTACAGTATTTCCACCAAGACAGGGTTTCCTTGTTTTGCGGTTTTACTCCAACACCCAGGACAGCGCCTACTTAGCACACAGTGGGCGCTCAATAAGTATCTATTGAATGAGTGGCCCCTCTGGGCTTTTCTGGGCGCTCTTTAAAAACAGACATGAAGTGCACAGAACGTTTCTCTCCCCGGCCCGGCGGGGTCGGCTGGACTCAGCTCTTAAGAGTGCGGCGCCGGTAGCGGGGCTTGACCGGCTGAGTCCTCCGCCGCGGCGACAGCGAGCGGCCGCGGGGCAACAGGGACCCCGGCGGGACCCACGCCGCGCGATTCCGACCCGAGGGCGGGGCCGCACCGGCATCTTCGGACGGGGTGGGGGTCGGGGCCGGGAGGCCAAGGGCCCACGCTCCGGCTGCAGCGAGGATAGCGACGTCCGAGTCCCCCGAGCGCGCCTCGTCCGGGGACGTCGGTCCTGCGCGGGGCCCTGAGGACCTCGCCTTTGGCCTTGCGCCCCGAGACCCACCCGCCCCTGCCGGCGGTACAGTCCCCCCTCCGCCTCGGAGCGAGTGGTAGGTCCCACGTGCAGGTCGCACTGTAGGCGGTTGGCACCGGCCGGCGGCCGCACATCGCGCCCGGGAGGGGGCGCCTGCCCAGCGAGACCCCCCTACCCTCGCGGCCCCGGCCCCCGGGAGGATACAGCATGAGCAGTCGCAGCTCCCGTTCTTTCTGCTTCATCTTCTTCAGGATGGTCAAAAGGCCCATGGTCCCGTAGCCCCCTCCCGCTTGTCGATTCCTTTAGGCCCGGGACCCCACTCCCTGTTCTTATTGGCCACCGTACCCACGAACAGCACAGCCAACTGGCCGCCTGCTCTTTTGGTCCCGCCCCATCATCACGTGACCGCGAGCGTCCGGAAGCCTCACAGCAGAGCATCCTCTAGCGGTAGCTGGGGTTCTGCGCGGCCCACGCGTTAACCCTTAGCCTCTCGGGGGCCGGACTTTAGAGGCATAAGGGCTCCCCCCGCCCCTCCCCCAGGACCCGTGGACCCGGCTGGGAACGCGAACCTGAAGTTCCCGAGTTGCATCTCGGCTGGGTGGAGACTTCCTGCCGAGGGGTTCCGACCCAGAGGTATTGGCGAGCTCATCCCGGGCCAGTGTTTGACCCTGTTCCCTGGAAACGGGGGCCAAGTCCTGCACATTTTGGGGCTCTGGCATCATCCTAAATGTACCAGTGATGGAGCAAAAAATGGGCCTCCCGCTCTCCTCTGCCTCGCATAGATTCTCAGTCAAGGGCGCTAATGCCCTCTAGAGGCCATTTCGAAGTGTGCGTGGGGCGACTATGTGTTCCAGTGACAGAACAGAGTCCTTGTCATTTAGAGGACTCAGCGCGCTGCAGTGCAGGGAACAGGCCTGCATGAAGAAATGTACCGCCTAAAGTGCCAAAGCTTCGGGTTGAGAAGTGTAATTCCTCCTCTTCCGGATGAGCTAGTGAGGCCCAGGTGGAGCTTAGCACATGGCTGGCGTGTAATAGGTGCTCAATAAATGTTTCTTGAGACCATAATTTTTATTTTATTTATTTAATTTTTTTTTTGGTACCGGGAATTGAACTCAGGACAGTTGGGAGCCACTGAAGCTGGAAAATAATTACATGTGCAGGACGAAGCCAGCCCGAGAACACGGGAGCTCCTCGAAGCATGTAAACAAGCCGTTGTAGGTTGTTAACTGCTAGGTAGCGAGGCTGAAATCAGTCAGCCTCTCGAGGGTATAAATAAATGCTCTACGGCTCTTGGTCGGGTTTCCCTTCTTCACTCAGAAGAGCTGAGACCTCCACCTGATCCCAGCTTTTTGTCTCTTGTCTAATTTTTCCTCAGGCTCACTGCTGTTCCTTCCCGGGGTACAGCAGGAACCCAAGGGATCCCTACACAGGACCTTGCGCTTGCCAGGCGCTTGTGCCGCTGAGCTATATCTCCGGCCCTAATAAATGTTTCTTGTTCTATGACTTCCCAAGACTTTGTTCTTTATTTTGGTGCTCAAGAAGTGCAGAGAAACCTGACATGGTGGCGCACGCCTATAACCCCAGCAGTAAGGAGGCTAAAGCAGGACGATCGACATGAGTTCAAGGCCACCCTTGGCTACATAGCGAGCTCAAAATCAGCCTGGACTATATAGCGAGACCTTGTCTAAAACAAATGAACACAAAAAGAAATGCAGAGAAAGTGAGGAAACTGAGGTCAGAGATGAAGCAGATTGTAAACTTGGAGGAGTGAGACCCTAGCCTTATTTCTAGGCCTTCCTCCAGTCCCCTATAGAGTAATTATCAGTAGGCAGCTCTGATGGCCTGTGTCATCCTGGGAGGAACAGCAGTGGTCGCTGAAGATAGTGGCCAACTCCTGTGTAACCGTTTACAACCCACTTTTTGTCTTCTTCATCCTCCTGCAACCCTGAAAGCTTTCTTTGCTTTTTGTAGACGTGATAATGAAGCTCAGAGAGCTGAAGGAGCTTGGGTGAGATCCGGACTCAGGTCTGGCTGACAGTAAAGTGCACTGACTTTCTGAGTGCTTGGGGTAGTCTTCCCAAAGAGGGAGGGATTGGGAAGGGGCCGAGTTTCCCATGGTGCAGAGGGAGGCGGTGGGCAGATGAAGCTGGACAGAGAGGGTGGTACAGTGTGTCCCTTGAATGGATACCAGCTGCCCTCCATCGATGACACACTAAGAGAGAAGTGAGCATAACTCCTCAGAGGCTTCAGAACCCAGCTAAATTCCAAATGGGAAATGCCCAGACCACAGGGGGCTGTCATCCTGCCATCTTTCCTCTAGGAATCTAGGCTATGAACACTGCCCTTGAACACTGTTGACAAGGAAGTTCATTCTGCCCTGTCTTGGAACAGCAAGAGCTGGGGAAATCCTTCGTGCCCACAGTGAGGGCTGGTTAACTGCGCTAGGGTTGGAGCAGGTGCTGGATTCCATGAAGCCTTTAAGAAGGGCAAAGTGGCTGGACGTGCTGGCACACATCTGTAATCCCAGCACTCAGGAGGCTGAGGCAGGAGGATCGTGGCGAGTTTGAGACCAGCCTGGGCTACAAAGTGAGTTCAAGTCCAGCCTGAACTGCATAGTGAGACCCAGTCTCAAAAAGACAGAAAAAAGAAGAAAAAAAGAAAGGCAAGGTGGCCGGGTGTGGTGGAACACACCTATAATCCCAGCACCCAGGATGCCAGGCAGGAAAATCTCTGCTAGTTCAAGGCCAGCCTGGACTACAAATCAAGATCCTGTCTCAAAACAACAACAACAAATAAACAAACAAAAGCAGGTGAGGTGAAGCTGTGACACCTGTGGGTGTCACATGCTATATTAAGTGAAAGAACAAATTTCAATCCTGTTTTCTTTTTTAAATAACCATCACTGTACATATACTTCCTAAGCAATGTTTTTCAAAGAATGGGATGCAGTCCCTAAGTGCACTGTGAAATCAGTGTCACAGGGCGAACTGTGTAAATTGCTAGTACTCAATGATTTTGACTACAAAGACACTGGTTTCGTGGGATTCCATTTAGTAGCATTAACAAAAATTAAGTAGAATGAACAGAACAGAAAACATTACTACCTTCTCCAGGTAGAGTTCAGTGACCTATTTATCTCACTGTGAGTCACAGTCACAGATGTGTGAAAATCACTGCAATTTAGCAGTTACTGCCAAGAAATAAATCTGGGGGGAATTCAAAATTACTATGTTAAGCACTTCTGGAGTGTTTTTCTTTTTCATTGCCACCAGCCTTGAAATAGTTATTTAAATGTCAGGCTCCAAATCCCGCCTGCCCAAGCTGTTGTGGCTTCCCAGCAGCCACACAGTAGAATTTTTCTTTCTTTTTTTTTTTTTTTTTTTTTTTTCCCTTTCCTTTCTTGTTGTTGTTGTTGTTGTTTTTGTATCAGGAATCGAACTCAGGACCTTGTGCTTGAAAGGCAGGCACTTGTGCCACTGAGCTATATCCCCAGCATTCCTTATTCATTCATTCATTCATTCCTTTCTTTTCTTTCTTTCTCGTTTGTCTTTTTGAGACAGGGTCTCATTATGCGGCTCAGGCTGGCGTTGAACTCACTGTGTAACCCAGGCTGGCCTCAAACTCAAAGGGATCCTTCTGCCTCAGCCTAACGAGTGCTGGAATTACAGGTGTGTGCCACCATGCCTCGCTTGGGGTTAATTTTTGAGCAATTATCCTTAGGTAAGAAATAACTGGGCGAAGGGTAATGTTGGGCGTGGTAGCACACACCTGTAATTCCAGCACTCTGAGAGGCTAGCGCAGGAGGATTACAAGCTCAAAACCAGTCTGGGCAGCTGAGTGACTGATTTAACAAGACTCTGTTTCCAGAAAAGGGCTGGGAATGTAGCTCAGCACAGGGGCCCAGGGATCAATCCCCAGTGCCACAATCAAAAAATGGATAGGGTAGAGGCCTATGCCAGGCTTTTTATTTGCCTCTTGGAAAGGAGGGAAGAGCTCACAAAAACTCTGGGAAATACCTCTAGAGAAGAACTGGGAAGAAGACATATAGAGCTATAGTTATATATAACAGTTTTATATATATCTTGTTTCCCCCCTACAAGAAGGATCATGAAATTAAAATAACCAAATCCTGTGAAATCTGCTTTTGAAAGAACTTCTTAGGGCGAAGTGGATTGTAACTTGAGGGTAGAGTTCTAGATCACTGGGCTACAAAGTGAGTTCAAGCCCAGCCTGAACTGCATACTGAGACCCTGTCTCAAAAAGACAAAAAAAAAATTGGTATCATAACCGAGCATGGTGGCACATGCCTGTAATCACCACACTCAGGAGGCTGAGGCAAAAGGATTGCCTCAAGTTCAAGGCCAACCTGGGCTCCAGTTCAAGTCTATCCTGTACTACATGGTGAGACTCTGTGTCAAAAAACCAAAGGAAAACAAAAAAAACACTCAAATTTGGTATTATAGGTTTAATTTTGCTGAATATGATAGTGCATGCCTATAATCCTAGTTACCTGGAAGGCTGATGTAGGAGGATTTCTTGAGCCCAGGAGTTCAAGGCCAGTTTGGGTAACATAGTGACACTCTCTCAAAAATATAAAAAAGAGCTGGACATAGTGATACATGCCTATAATCCCAGCACTTGGGAGCCTGAGGCAGGAGGATCACTGTATATTTGGGGCCAGCCTGTGTTACATAGTGAGTTCAAAGCCTGCTATGTTTGAGTGCACAGTGAGACCCTGTCTCAAAAAGAGAGGATATAGAGCCAGGTGTGGTGGTGCACACCTATAATCCCAGCACTCGGGAGGCTGAGGCAGGAGGATCGTTGCGAGTTCGAGGCCAGCCTGGGCTACAAAGTGAGCTCAAGGTCAGCCTGAACTGCATAGCAAGACCCCGTCTCAAAAAGACAAAAATAAATAAATAATAAAAATGGTATAGAATTTTAATCGGCTATTCTTCGTAGATAATCGGTTTTTTGCATAATCTTTATAATAATAAGGAAAAATAATAAAACTTATTCTAGAATCAAAAGGGGAAAACCTAGGAGAAAAGACCATGCGTAAATTATGACCGCTGGCTACTGTGTTCTTTCTTTTCATGGTGGCCGGCCTCACGCTGCAGGGTGTACTTCTTTTCCTACTTTTACTTGGCCCAAACTCTCTCTGCAGAGCCTGTTTCTTTTCCTACCTTAATAAAACTTTACTACCATTAAAAGAATTATAATTACTAATCATTAAATATTAGCAAGAAGTGTATATATTTTATTTTTTTACTTGTATATCTAAATATTTATTTTAAAGCTTACTCTAGATAAACTCTCTGCTTTATTCCTCCATCTTAGATTGTTTAAAATAAAATGACAGGAGCCAGGGATATAGTTCAGGGGTAGAGCACTCATGTTCCAAGTGCAAAACTCCAGGTTTGATCCACAGCACTGCAAAAAGTAAAGGAAAATAACGTTACAATTTTAACAAGAAGAGAGAAAACCTGTCTTTCTCTCTGGTATCACGCATCTGCTGGGTACGGTGGTGCATGCCTGTAATCCCAGCACTCAGGAGGCTGAGGCAAGAGGATCGTTGTGAGTTTGAGACCAGCCTGGGCTACAAAGTGAGCTTAAGGCCAGCCTAAACTGCACAAGGAGATCCTATCTCAAAAAGACGCACCCCCCCAAAAAAAGACACACCTATTATGCACGTCCTATATTTTGGACCACGTGCCCATGGCAGAGACATCCACCGCACTTGATTGTAGCATACCTATGTGTAGGTTTGGTCCTATTCATCAGTAAACAAAGAACTGGATGGTTGCCAAGTATGGTGGTTCACAGATGTAATCTCAGCACTTGGGAGGCTGAGGCAGGAGGGTCACTGTGAGTTCAAGGCCAGCCTGGGCTATGTAGTGAGTTCAAGGCCTGAACGACACAGTGAGACCCTGTCTCAAAAAACCAAAACCAAACCAAAACAAAACAAAAAAACTGGATGGTTGAATGTACAGCTTAAATGCTGAGATGGCAAGATGCACACAGACCAGTTCTGCCCTGACCTGCCATAGCACTGCCGGCCCTTGTCTCCCTGGGGATCTCCAGCACCCAGGGTAGCCCTGTGCCCTGTGCCCAGTGCTGGGGACTGACTGTTGAGTAGAGGTGTACATACAACATGCAGAGCATGGCTGAATGCCCCAAAGGATAAATCGGGCAGTCCGAGTGTCTCCACTACAGGTCTAAGCCCAGCCGCCTGGTGTGGGAGGCAGAGGAGGCACCATCCACCTTCCAGAGGACATAAGGAGCCCTCACTTCGCCTTGTGCCAGGAGCACATGACATCTCAGGCTCTGCCAGAACCTACATGTTGGGGCGGACCTGAAACTCTCCCCATGCCACAGCTGTGTCCACCTCTCCTCAAGAGCAGGCTCTGCTGCTGCTTCCGGTCCCACGGGGGGCTGGGCACTACAGTGGCTGCAGATGCCTGCCAGGTCCCCAGGCTCTATTGGACCTCTCTCAGCAAGCTGTCTCCTCCACTCCACCTGGACGGTTGCGGCAGCCCCGAGCAGTTCTCTGCTCCCCTTCCCGTCCCGAGGTGCAGGGGCTGTGTCTTGGCACTGGGGATGGAACTCAGGACTTGCTCATGCTGTAATAGAAAAAATTTTAAATTATAGCTTCATAATTGGTCCGTCAGACTCAGCGGGCCTTGACTAACTACTTGGCTGCAACTCAGAGATAATTTGACTCAGCTCTATCTGACCAGCTGCACAATAGCCTACAAACATATCCTGTTTTGCTAGCTTGTTTCAAGAACTGTCTGCCCAGGACAGGCCAGCCCTGTGAAGGTCACACTAAATCTTACCCACTTGCTTGGACTCTAACTTCCCCGAGATCTCCCCACCTCATGATGAATGGCCCCTGTAACTAAACCTGCCCTGGACACATTTGCCTGACAACATGTGACCAAAACTGCAACCAATTATTGAATAACCCATTACCAACTTTGTACCACCTGCTTACAAAATGTATATAAGTTGCTATTTTACTCTAAGCTGAGGCTGGTGACTTGGATCTGATTCCCACCAGCATAATAAAAGTTGCCTTCCAACTCCTTGGTGCAGAGTGTTTTCCATCCGGTTTGGTACAGATTCTGCAACAGTGCTACACCCCCAGCCCTTGTATCTGTTTTTGTTCCTCCTTGGTCCCAAAGCCCAAGGTCTTCTGCGCCTGCCGAAGGGCCCCATTATTCTCTTGCTGCCTAACCTCCTGCTCTGCACTTTCCCAATCCCATCTCAGTTCTGGTGTCCCAGGTCTACCCTCCTCCACCCCCAGACAATCCCGGTCTCTTCATGTCTTTGTTTAAATGTCCAGTGTGCCTCCACTCTCCATAAAAGCATTTTTGGTGCCAATATCTCAGCGAGGCCTTGCCTGATCTCAGTATTTAAATCTCTGTTGAGTGCTAGGGACCAGGACAGAGGGTGGTTAAGTCTTTGTGGCTGCTTGCGCAGCTTGGTCAGCTTTGTCCTTCACCCCTGGGCTTCTCTGCCTCCCAAACCAAGGCAGACCCAGACCTCACCCTTGGAGATACCGCCACTTCTAGCTCCCGCAGTAGCCCCGCCTGGGGAACCCTGTCCCCACAGGGGTCAGAAGTGAGACAGAGTCTGGGAGGGAGGGCAGGTACAGGCAGTACCTAGAGAGGAGCCCAGGTTTCCTGCCCAGAGTTTCTTGTCCTGGCCTTGTTTGGAAAAGGGCCATTTCCATGCTGCAAGGAAACTGAGGCCCAGAGAAGGCGCGGGGCTCTGTGAGCCTGGGAGCTGGGCGCACAGAAACTGCAGATGTGCCCCTATCTCCCAAGACCCTCTCCAGTCCTTCTTTTGGTGGGAACCCCATCGGCTTTCAGGACCCTGCTCTGAGAGGCCCCATCCTCAACAGGGCACCCTCAGGTCTTCCCCTGCTGACCTTCAGCAGGTACAAATGCTCCCTGTTTTTTTGTTTTTTTTTTTTTTTGTCTTTTTGAGACAGTTTCGCTGTGCAGTTCAGGCTGGTCTTGAACTCACACTGTAGTCGAGGCTGGCCTAGAACTTGTGTTGCTCCTCCTGCCTCAGCCTTCCAAGTGCTGGGATTAGAGGCATGAACCACCACATGTGTCCTCCCTGCTCTTCTGAGGGTGCCCTTTGACCCCACTGTTGCCACCCCAGTGCCCCAAGATGTTTGTTGGCTTTCCAAGGACTAAGATGGGAAGAGCAGGCTGAGGTGTGGTGGGACATGGTCCACTGGGTTCTGCTACCTCCTTAAACCTGGCCATGTCCCCTCCTCCTGCTGAACCTTGGTTCTACAAGTTGCAAAACCAGGAAGCCAAATGGACAATCTCTGGTCCTCTGGCTGTGACTACTTGCCCACCTGCCTGGCCCTAACCCCCTGCATCCAGGCCACCAGTGTTGGTGCTGGGTACACCAAGGGCAGCGCGGTCGTGTCTGTGGCCTTGTGAGTCTCTGGCCGGCTGGCTTGTGCTTTCTTCCCAGCCCCACTCCAGTGCAGCCTGGGCACAGCGGGGCACAGGCTGTTTGCCTCTAGGCCCTGCTCCAAGACCCCAGCTGGCCATTCCCCCACAGTCACCTCCCTGGGAGGCCTTCTTGTCTCTCAGTCACTGGCACAGGAGTGAGGGGGGTTCGCCTTTCTGAGTTCATGGTGGCAGCTTTCCATGTGTGGCTTCAGCCACCATGACAGTGCTGGCAAAGTAAGTGTATTATTATTTTGCACGCCGAACCCCAAAGAGCCCAGGTCACACACCAAGGACACGCAGCTGTCAGTGGCAGCATAAGCACTTGAGCCCAGGTCTCTCCGGGGTCAGGACCGACCAGCCACATCCGGGAGCTGTGGTCACAGCTGCCACATCCCACAGTGCTCTGGATGCTGATGACTCGAAGCTGGTTATTATTTATGCTCCCCACGCACTTCCAAAAGCTGCCGTCGGCTTCCTGGAAAGATGCGTGCACTGGAGGTACAGCAGAGAGCCAGAGGCACAGAGCTTTGGAGGCAGCAAAGAGCCAGCAGGACAGGGGTCAGGGCCGGAGCTGCGTGCTGGGACGTGTGCCCCCTCCCACTTCTTCTGGGCTGCCACTGCCCACCCCTGCCCAACGACAATGGTGACTTCATAGCACCTGAGGGGAATCATCCTGTTTGTGGCAGGCCAGGCTGTTTGCAGCCTGGCTTCTTCAAGGGCTCACAGTGTGCTGCTGCTGAAAGTGAAAGTCAGTCCTTCCCCCGCTGTGCCCTGGCAGTCAGTGTCCCCGTCCCTGCCCAGGACACAGCTCATCTCATTCATCCTCGCAGCGAGACTTTGCTGTCCTGACGAGGGCCCTGACCCTTGGGACCTTCCTCTCAGCTCAGGCAGCTGCAAAGCAACAGAAAGAGGGCGCCAGGCTGGGTGTCAGAGACATACGGGGACACAAGTCCACCACCCGCCTCCAGTGCCTGTGGTGTAGATCTGGCTGCCCCCGTCCTGGCTTCAGAATGAGCCTGCCACTCCGGCTTGCCATTCTCACCTCAGCCTGGCTACAGAGACTGAAGTGAGGAGTATGCACAAGCCCCAAGTCAGTCCAGGGAAATCTGGCCTGGGATCTTCTCCAGCACTATTGGGAAAGTTCCCCAGGTGGGGCTGAGGGGCGTGGCCCCCTCCTGATGAAGCTAAACTAATATTTCTCACGGTCATCTCACTATCAAGAGCAGGTCCTGCCTGAGAATGTAGTCAGCCCTAGGGAGCTTTCAAGATTTTGCTTTTCCCCCATCAAAGGGACATTTCATGGGTGGGTGGGTGGGAGGATCCCATCTCTGTTCTTACACCCCTTGTTTTTGTCTTAAATAACAATAACAAGAACCAGGTTTGGTGATGCAAACTTGTAATCCCAGTACTCGGGAGGCTGAGGTAGGAGGATCTTGTGAGTTCAAGTCCAGCCTGAACTACACATCAAGACATTGTCTCAAAAAAACAAAACAAATAGGCTGGATGTGGTGGTGCATACCTGTAACCCCAGCACTTGGGAGGCTGAGGCAGGAGGATCACTGTGAATTTGAGGCCAGTCTGGGATACACAGTGAGCTCAAGGCCAGCCTGAACTACATAGCAAGACTTTGTCTCGAAAACAAAAAAAAAAAAAAAAAACCAAAAAAACCCACGTGCATGTGCAACACACACACACACACACACACAAATGAGCAACTGAGCAGCAAGATCTTTGCCCGTTTTGCTCCCTGGAGAATCTCCTATTCCTCAGGCACTGCCATCACATAATACATGTTCAGTTAGTGAAGAAATGAATTAAAGCCAAGGAAGCTTTTCATCCAGGGATCCCTAAAACATCCCTAAGAAACTTCTGCTTTACTCACTCACACAGGTTCTGCCCTGGCTGCCTGAAGGACTCCCTCTGTCAACCTCCTTATTTTACCAAACTGAGGCAAAGGGTGGGGACTGTTTGGCAGAAGCCAGGATACACGGATGCCTCGTCCCAAGTTCTTCCCACACCTCCTAGTGTTGGGCAGATGCCTGGGTCTCCAGGGGAACAGGGACGAGGGCCTCCTGGGCTAGGTCCTCCACCACGCGCATCCCTCCCTCAGGCCTGGCCTCGTCAGGGTACCCACACGTGCCATAGAAGATGAGCAGAGGAGGAGGAAGCCAGACGGATGCTGGTGGGACTGCAGCTGGCTGAGGGCTCCCTGTCTAAAACTGCGGACAGGGCCCCGGGAGCTAACGTCAGGTGGGTGGTGTTTAAAACTCAGGGGGTGTGGGACATACCAGCTGGGGAGCTCACTTCCTGAAGGGGGGCCACTTCCTGTTGAAGGTCAAGGAAGGCTTTCCAGAGCAGCACTCTTTGGAAGCGACACTGAAGGATGAAGAGGCTCCATCCCAGCGCCAGGAACTTTTCTTGGGCAAGTCACTTATCTAACCTCTTTATGCTAGCTCTGTAAACTGGAGATGATACATAAGGATTTGATGAAATAAAAATGTAAAAAAGGCTTAGGACATGTAAAAGGCTGTCTCAGCCTCCTAAGTGCTGGGGTTACAGGTGTACACCACCATACCCTGGCCTCAGTTGATCTCTTTGTAACTGACATTTCAGAGGCCTCTGAGCCTCTACCCGGCAGGGCTGCTGGACTGACAGGCAGCCTTGCCAAGCTGAGTATGAGGGACTCAGGACTCACAAGCCAGAAGTTGTGTTCTACCTCCACTTCTTCCCCCTAGGGGGTGACCTCGCCTCTCTAGGTATCAGGTTCCTCCCTCTCTGTAACAGACTCAATGTCTGTGTCCCCTAAAACTCACACGTTCAAGCACCAGCCTCCGTGTTCAGTATGATGGCCTTTGGCCATGGCCCTTTAGCAGATAACGAGGTTTAGATGACGACATGAGAGTGGGATTCCGATGAGATTCAGGTCCTGCGAAGACAAAGAATAGGCCAGGTGTGGTGGTGCACACCTATGATCCCAGCACATGGGAGGCTGAGGCAGGAAGATTGCTGCGATTACAGGGCCAACACAGGCTACATAGTGAATTCAAGGCCAGCCTGAATTACACATATATAAAGAACTCCATAAAATCAGGCCCCCTGGGCCAGTTATATAGCTCAGTGACAAGGCACCTGCCTGGCAAGCGCAAGATCCTGATTCCTGGTACCCAAAAAAGAAAAATATCAGACACCCAAATTTAAAGGTCCAACCCAAAAATGGGCATCTGAAATGAATAGATACTTCTAAGATGAAGAAGTAGATATGGCAAATAAATACAAGAAAAAAATGTTCAACATCATTGGTCATTCAAGAGATGTAAATTAGGGCCAGGGATATAGCTCAGTGCCATAAGTGCCTACCTGGCAAGTGCAAGGTCCTGAGTTCAATTCCTGGGACCAAAAAAAAAAAAAAGAAATGAAATTAAAACAACACTGAGATTCCATCTCACCCCAGAAAGCATGGCTATTATGAATAAATCAACCAAACACAAATGCTAGCGGGGCTGTGGGGAAAAAGGAACCTTTCTCCATTGGTGGGAGTGTAGCCTGGTACAACCACTGTAGAAATTAATGTGGAGATCCCTCAAAAAACCACAACTAGAGGTTGCATTCGACTCATCTATTCCTCTTCTAGGTATCTTCCAGAAAGAATTAAAAGCATCATACCACAGCAATATATGCACACCCATGTTTATAGCAGCACAGTTTGTTATAGCTAAATCTTGGGAACAGCCCAAATGCCCATCAACTGGTGAGTGGATAAAGAAGATGTGGTTTGTTTTTTTTTATACAGTGGAGTACTATTCTGCCATAAGGAAGGATAAGCCTGAGACATTTCTAGGTAAATGAGTACACCTTGAGAGCATACTCTGTTCTTTGAGAACTCTTTGTTCTCAAAAAGACAGGTCTCACTATGCAGTTCAGGCTGGTCTTAAACTCACTTTGTAGCCCAGGTTTGTCTCGAACTCGCAAAGATCCTCCTGTCTCAGCCTCCGGAGTGCTGGGATTACAGGCATGTGCCACCATGCCTGGCTGAGAACATACTCTTTATTTATTTAATTTTTTTGTCTTGTTGAGACAGGGTCTCACTATGCAATTCAGGCTGGCCTTGAGTTTACTTTGTAGCCCAGGCTGGCCTTGAACTCCCTAGGATCCTCCTGACTCAGCCTCCCAAGTGCTTGGGACTACAGGCATGTGCCACCATACCTGGCTGAGAACATACTCTTAAGGGAAATAAATCAGACACAAACATGTAAATACCACATTGTGAGAAACTGGAAGTGTAAATAAGGACCCAAATGTATAAAGATATTGTGAAATAGGAAGAAAATGTTCAAGTAGGAAGGGGAACTAGGGAGGGGGGAGGTAGAAAGTAAGAAGGGAGGGAAAAGAAAAAAATTAGAAGAGAAGGAAAAAATGGAAACAAAGTTTTTGTAAATAAGAAAGGAAAGAAGGGTTGAAGGGAGGGTAGGGAATTGGGAAAAAGAATCAAGTTATATCATGTACAGGTACAAATTTCCTGTGATGAACGTGATCGTGATCATTGCATATACCTAAAATGAACTGATAAACTTAATTTTTAAAACAGACAAAGAAGTCAGGTGTGGTGTCGCATGCTTGTAATCATAGCAATCAAGAGGCTGAGGCAGGAGGAACTCTGTAAGTTCAAGGTCAGCCTGGGCTACATAGTGAATTTAAGATCAGCCTGAATTACAGTGTGAGACCTTGTCTCAAAAAAAAAAAAGGAAAAGAGGAGGAGGAGAGGAAGACAGAACAACCACAACTTTCTCTGCCATGTGAGGACACAGCAAGAGGGCAGCATCAGCAAGCCAGAGGCACTCACCAGGAACAAGATCTGCTAGCACCTTGCTCTTGGACTCCCAGCCCCTAGAACTTTGGGCAATAAATGGCTGTTGTTTAAGCCACACAGCCTAGCTGACCAGGACACCAGTGGTCAGACTCCCTCTGGGGAAGCTTCCTGGTTAAACATTATTCATCCATGCACCCCTCCCTCCCTGCCACTCCCTCGCCTGGCAGTCTCCTCAGGGAGATCAAGCCATAAACACTATCTCCTTTGCTTTCCTTCAGGGCTGTGGCCTCTGGGAGAGCCACACCTGCTGACTGTGTACCTTCTACCTGGAGCCAGGGGCTGGGGCTGGGAGTACAGGTTGGGCTGGGGGCCTGACTGCGCTCGGGCCTTAGCCTCCTGCCCACCAGTGTTTTGGGGGGTTACGTCATGACACACCTCTGCCAGATTCCTGTGGGGCTAGACGACTGGTTTAATGAGCCCCTCAGGTGCCCACCATAGGCGAGACGCCCCAGTCCTCCTGATGATCAGGAAACAAAAATAATTCCCAGAAATAGGCGCAATCTCCCTTCATGGGTGTCCGAGATCAACCTCTGCCCCCAGACTCCTCGGAAGTGAGAGGCAGGGACTCCCAATTCTGCCCACTCAGCCATATCTAATGAGCCTGCAGCTCAGTCCTAGAATCTAGACTATGTCGCTCCAGGACTTGGGTGGGTAGACTGCATCTGGGTGAACAGTACTTTACAACATCCAAAGACATTTCTGCTCATCTCAGTCACTCCCCTCTTCAGCACAATTCTGTATAATACGCCTGATTTCATCGTCATCCCCAGTGTACATACGTGATCACTGAGGTTGTGAGGGGTAAGTGCAGTGAGCAGACTCGTGACTCTGAGTCCAAACTTCTAACTCTGAAGCCCAGGCCAGCTTTAGGCCTTGGTCAGGGAGGACAGAATATTGCAACATCTCCACCTGTGCTCATGGCAGACATCAGTAATCAATCCCTGTGTGGCACACACTGCCAATCACTTGCACCCGTCTTTTCTGATAAACTCAGAGGCAGCTGCAAATTCCTGAAGAAAACACATAGGCACTATCTCCTGTCAGAAAACTATATCTGTAGTATATGTCATCCTCGAGAGCCCACATTGTTAGCTTTGAGCCCTCAGAGCTCAGGCACAACCTCAACATGCTCTCGTTGCCAGACGATGGGCTCCTATACACTGCATATTCATTCTGATAGGAGCTACTAGCTCTTCCGTCCCCGCAACAGATGCCTCATCTGAACCTGTTCTCCCTCAGAGACAACAACCTGCAGTTTTCCAGGAGCTTCCGGGTCTGCTAGGTCTTCAAAGGAAGCTTTTATTATGAACCATTTCAAAGTGTAGGTAACAATGCCACAGAGCAATTAAACAAATCTCACAGGCCACCAAAGTCCCTATGTCTGTCCCTGTCAGCCATCCCTCCTCTTTCCTGCCATCATTCTTTAAAAAAAAAAAAAAATTTTTTTTTTTTTTCCGGTACCGGGAATCAAACTCACGACCTCGCACTTGCCAGGCAGCCACTGTGCTGCGGAGCTAAATCCCCAGCCCCCCCCCAATTTTTTTTTAAGACAGGGTCTCGCTATGCAGTTCAGGCTGGCTTTGAGCTCACTTTGTAGCCCAGATGGGTCTCGAACTCACAACGACCCTCCTGCCTCAGCCTCCCAGTGCTGGGATTACAGGGGTGCACCACCATGCCCAGCTGCTTGTTTGTTTCAGTAATGAGAATTGAACCCAGAACCTTTGCACTGAACTACATCCTTTTAAATTTTTTTCTTTTTCTTTTTCTTTTTCTTTTTATTTTTTTTTTTGCGACAAGGTCTTGCTATGTTTTTTGGGTTTTTTTTTTCTTCTTATTTTGAGACAGGATCTTGCTAAATTGCTAAATTCCCCAGGCTGGGCTCGAATTTGCAGTCCTCCTGCCTCAGCTTCTCAGGGTCCTGAGATCACAGGCCTGCATCACTATGCCCAGCTTGTTTTGGACATTTAGGCCTGATGATAAACCTGGTTTCCAATCTCCCACCACATCAGAATTGCAGATGATTATTAAGGTCTTACTCCACATGAGGCATGATCTCAGGTGCTGCATTGGTGTTTATTTTATTTTATTTTGTCCTTTTGAGACAGGGTCTTGCTATACAGTTCAAGCTGGGCTTGAGCTCACTTTGTAGCCCAGGCTGGTCTTGAACTCACAACAATCCTCCTGCCTCAGCCTCCCGAGGGCTGGGATTACAGGCGTGCGCCACCACATCCAGCCCTCGCATTGGTGTTAAACTCATTTAATCTTCACAACAAAATGGGCCAGGGATATAGCTCAGCAGCACAGCGCCTGACTGATAAGCACAAGGTCCTGAGTTTGATTCCCAGTACAAAAAAGAAGAAGAAGAAAAACCACAAAAGGATTTTATCCTCATTTTACAAATTAAGAAATAGCACAGGAAGGTGAAATTACCTACCCAAGTCACACAGCTTGGAAGCTGGGCTACTCACCCCACATTAAATTTTCCACCACTGCATAATCTGCTGTATGAAACCAGTAATTTTTCCATCTCTTCTCTTTAAAGGACATTGCTTGTTTTTTAAGACATACCTTGAGATTGATCTCAGAGGATTTGGGGTGGTTGTATTAGTTCCTTTAGTTCTTCCATTAAATCTGGGACTTTGTACCACCCCACCCATATCCTTTACAGATGAGAAAATTAAGGCTCAGAGAAGATGAGTCACCTTTTTTTTTTTTTTTTTTTTTGGTACCAGGAATCAAGCTCAGGACCTTGCACTTGCCAGGCAGGCGCCCGTGCCACTGAGCTATATCCCCAGCCCATCTTCTTGAAGTTGCACAGCTCCAATGTGAGCTGTGGATCTGGGGTCCCCCACAGAGCACAGGGGCTTTCCCACAGCCCACATAAACCCTGGGACTCCAGCGACTTCTCCTCTTGGCTTCCTCCCTCCCCAGAATACCCTCCCACACCTGGCCTTTCTCTTCCCTCCTCTTGCCCTTCCACAGCCCTGCTTGCAAAGCAGGGGCCTAACCGGAAGGCCAGTTTGTGCTAGGAAGTTCCACCCACTCGAGCCACTCTGAGCCAGGGATTCTGAGCAGCCGGTGGCTTTAGGAGAAACTGAAACTGGGCTTGTTGGGGGCGGAGTGGTCACTGGGGTTTAAGTAGCCACCACTTCCTTGGGCCCCCAGAGGGCACTGGGAGGTCATAGCTGCTAGGGGACATTTGGGACCAGTGTGACTCTCTGCTCCCCCTGCTTGAGCCATGCACCTCTGCCAGGGAGACGCACTGCTGACCAGGACAGTGAGTACAGGGACGAGGGCCGGGGGTGACAAAGGGAATGTGGCCAGGCGCGGGGGCACACGCCTTGCTCCCAGCACTCTGGGGCAGGAGGATCACAAGTCCAGTTCAAGGCCAGTGTAGGCAGCTTAGTGAGACCCTGTTTCAAAATGTAAAGAGATAAAGGCGGGGGTGTGTGTGTGGCTGGGGATGTAGCTCAGTGAAAATCCCTGGGTCCAATCCTTTGTACTAGCAAAAGAAAAAAAAAAAAAGCAGAGGTCAGAGGAGATGTGCCCAAGGGTCCCAGGCCCAGAAGCAAGAGATGCAGCCCAGAGCTCTGGTCCCAGCTCTGTGCCTGTGGCTGTGTGACTTCAGGCAGGCGCCACACAGCCCCTCTTTGGTCTCAGTTCCTCCCCTGGAATATGAGGGGACTGGAATGAGGCGCTTTTGGCCCTCCTGCTGCCTAAGGTTTAGGACCTGGCCTCCACCTGCCTGCTCTCCCCTGCCACTTTCCTCCCCTCCTCCGGCCCCCACCGCCAGTTCCCCTTCAAGGGCCCCTCATTCATTATCCGGGTCCTTCCCCAGCCTCTAGTCTCCCAGCTCTCCAGGGCTGCAACGCACCTGCTGTGGCCATGAACCCCTCAAGGCTCGGGCCAGGGTGGAGCTGCAGCTTCGATCCCAGGAGCATCCAGAGTCCTCGGCCAGGGAGCAGCATCCTCCCTGGGACCCTTATACTCAACACCAGCCCCCTCTGGAGTCATACGGGTATCAGCTGTGAGGTGTTCACCAGTCCCCTTTGCCCTGAATTTCCAGAGCTCTGGACATTTGGATTAAATCATTCACTGAGTTCCATGGTCCTCAGAGCTGGGGAAGGTCACAGCTGCCAACCTTCGGGTCCACCGCCTGGTTAGGAAGGACTTCCCATTCCTTCCTTCCGGGCTGCTGCCCACTGCTATGTGAGCAGTGTGAGCGCTGGGACTTCTGTTTGTTCACTGCTATGTCCTCCTAAGTGCCTCGTACAAAGCAGGCGCTTAATAAATGTTTGTTAAGTAATTAAATGCCCGCTTTGGGCCTGAGCTGGGCACGGGCATATGGAACTGAATCACAGAGCTCTTGGTCAGGCATATCAGCAACACGGTGAAGGTGGCGGAGAAGTGACAGCAGTGGAAGGACAGTGCTGCCCTCCACTGACCCTGGCTCTGGGCTGCCTGCTGCCCGGGCTTCCCTCTTGAGGCGAGTGAAGGAGGGACCGTGGTGCCTCCCTCGCACAAAAGCAGCAGCTGGGCCCAGAGAAGCGAGTAGCCCAGAGCAACGTGGCTTGGGCAAGTGTGCAGCTCGAAGTCAGTTCTGGCTGGGTCCGGAACCCACTGACCCTCGCCCCCACGGGAGCTGTGAGCAGGACACTGCGCGACGCGGGCATCACCGGGTGTGCGGTGCCCGCAGAGGCAGGAGCGCGGCGCCGGGGAGCCAGAGGGCTTCTGGGGGGACGGGGCACTCGGCAGCCCACGCCGCTCTCCGGGGCGCTCGCCCCCGCTGGGAGCCTGAGCCCCTGCGATGCCCCGCAGGACCCCGCGGAGAGTCAGAAGCAGCTGAAGAGGCAGCAGAAGAACCGGGCGGCCGCCCAGCGCAGCCGGCAGAAGCACACGGATAGGGCGGACGCCCTGCACCAGGTGGGGACGCCCCTGAGCCCATTTTCTGCGGCTATACCCGAATACCACACCTTGGGTAATTCATCGAGAGCAGCGGTTTATTTAGCGCAGAAGCCCAAGCGCACGGGCCGGCATCTCCCCGGAAACCGGGTCTCCCCGCCGCACGGAGGGGTCACGTGAGAGGCAGCGCGGCGGAGAGAGCGCCCCCTGCCGCCCGCGGCCCGCAACCCCGCAGTGCGCCCCCGGTGCCTGGCCTTAGCCGGGCTGCTTGGCTCCACAACCCCCGCCCCGCTCCCCTTGCTCACCCGATTACGAGGGCCGTGAGGTCAGGGAGCCATCCCATCCTCTGCCACTTCCCCAACACCTACAGCAGCGCCTGGCAGTATACAGCGCCTTGGGCACATCCAGGTAGAAGGGACACATTCGTCTGCTCAAGCTGCCCTACAAAAGATGGTACACTGGCAGGCTTAAAGGACATTTATTTCTCAAGTTCTGGAAACTGGGGTATTCAGCATCAAGGTGTTCTGGGTTTGACCTTGAGGGCTGTCTTCCTGGCTTGCACAGTAGGTGGCCGCCTTTATTGCTAGGTGCTCATGACCTTCCTTCTCGGATGGAGAGCAGAGATGAGGAATCCTTTTCTTGTCCCCCTCACCCCTTTTTGAGACAGGGTCTCGCTATGTAGTTCAGGCTAGCCTCTAGTTCACAGCAATTCTCCTGCCTCAGCCTCCCCAGTGCTGGGATTACAGGCATGCACCACCATGCCTGGCTTTCTCTCTCTCTCTCTCTCTCTCTCTCTCTCTCTCTCTCTCTCTCTCTCTCTCTCTCGCTTTCTTGCAGTGCTAGGGATTGAACCCAGGGACGTGTCTCCTTCTCAATGGAGAGACTCTACCACTGAGTCACTTTATCTCTTTTAGTAAAGCCACTGAACCTATCAGATTGGAGCTCTGCCCTTGCCATTTCATTTAAAATTGCCTCCTTAGGCCGGGCATGGTGGCACATGCCTGTAATCCCAGCACTCGGGAGGCTGAGGCAGAAGGATCATTGTGAGTTCGAGACCAGCCTGAGCTACATAGTGAGCTCAAGACCAGTCTGAACTCCATATCGAGACCCTGTCTCAAAAAAAAATAAAAATAAAAATAAATTCCTCCTTATAATTTTGTGTCTAAGTACAGACACACTGGAGTTACCATTTCAGCATATGAATCTTGGAGGGACATGATTTGGTCTCTAGTATATAGGTAGTGTGATATCAGGTATATAAAGAGGAAATGAAACTTGATCTGGTCTTGAGGAATGAGTAGGAGTTTTCCAAGTGGATGAAGGTAAGAAAAATGCACTGAGAGAGGCTGAGGTAGGAGGATTGTTGCAAGTTCGAGACCAGCCTGGGCTACAAAGTGAGCTCAAGGCCAGCCTGAACTGCACAGTGAGATCCTGTTTCAAAAAGACAAAAAGACAAAAAAAAAAAAAAAAGCACTGAATGGGCCACTCAGAGAAGGTCTTGAGAGAATCTCAAATTCTGTCAGAAGGCTTTGATCCTCCTGGAGGTCTGAAATCATGTTTTATCTATTTATTTATTTATTTTGGTCTTTTTGAGACAGAGTCCCACTACGCAATTCAGGCTGACCTTGAGCTCACTTTATAGCACAGGCTGGTCTCGAACTCCCAACTATCCTCCTACCTCAGCCTCCCGAGTGCTGGGATTACAGGCGTGCACCACCATGCCCGACTTGAAATCATTTTTTTTTTTTAAATGCACTGAGACCTGGGTATAATAGCGCACCATGTAATCCCGGCACTCGGGAGGCTGAGGCAGGAGGATGGCTATGAGTTTGAGGCCAGCCTAGGCTACATGGTAAGTTCAAGGCTAATCGGAACTGTATAGCAAGATTCTGTCTCAAAAAAGAAAAAAAATACGCTGAGGCTGGACTTGGTGAGGCACACACCTACAATCTCAGCACTGGTAAGCTGGTGAGGCAGGAGAATCGCCATGAGTTTGAGGCCACGCTGGATTACATACTGAGTTCAAGGCTAGCCTGGACTGCAGAGTGAGACCCTATCTCAAAAAAAAAAAAAAAAGAAAAGAAAAGAAAAAAGAAAAAACAAGAAAGAAAGGAAGGAAGAAAATGCACTGCAGGCATATACAATTGTGCTAGCACAGGTGCAGTTGGGGCAGTACCCTGCAGGTGGGATGTGAAGGATGGTGGCTGGGAAACTAAGCTTTCATTTATTCATTGCTTCTGGAAATGTCCCTGGAGGGTCTCTCATGTGACGGCTCAGGTCACAGCACTGCAGGACAGCTGTGAATACAGAAGGCAAAGTCTCACCTCCCCGCTAGCTCATACTCACACAGAAGCCAGATGAATAAATAACCCATCAAGTATTTAGGATGTCAGAGGTGACAGATCCTGGGCTGGGTAGGGAGTAAAGCAAGGAAGAGGAGGGGAAGGTGGGCTGGCACATGTGACAGAGATAGAGCTAGGGAGCCCTCCCCACCCAGTAGCAACATCTGGACAGGAGCTGAAAATGAAGGAATTCATAAATGATTGACTCAATCCCTGGGGGTGAGTTGAAGGCTTGGAGAATGTAGGAGAAGAGAGACAGAATGATGTTCATTGGAAATGCTCATTCCGAAGCCCCGTATGTGCGACAAGCACCCAGGAGGCTGAGTCAGGAGGATCCTGGGTTTAGTGCCAACCTGGAATTAAACAAAATGGAAAGAAGAAAAGAAAGGAAGAAAGAAGGAAGAAAGGAAAAGAAGGGAGGGAGACAAAGAGGAAGAGAAGGGTGGAAGAAAGGAAGAAAGGAGGGAAGGAGAGAGAGAGGGAGAGAGGGAAATGGCCAGGGGTAAGGCTGTAGCTTAGCGGTACAGAGCATGTGCAGAGCCCTAGGTTTAATTCCCAGCACTGAAAAAGAACATTTCTTGTCCAGAAAGCAGCTGCAGGTGGGTCCAGCAGTGGCAATTATGCCCTTGCAACTTCTCTTATTTAAAAGTGTCCCAGAAAGTGGACTGAAGGAAGCCGTTTGAGTTATTCAGCCTTATGAAATGAGTTAAAAAGTCTTTCTGTGTTTTCACCACCGCTGCCATCATAAATGGTGAACAAGAAGCGTGTATTGCCCATGGTGATGATTGTGCTGTGTGTTCCCAGAAGCAGGCAGTGAGCCGGCAGGATGTACTTCTGGCCCACTCAGGCAGATCCAGTTGAAGGCCATACCCTGACCCCCTGGCAGTGCCTTAGTCAGTGGGTTCTGAGCACCTGGGAGCCCTGGTGGTGGCCTTAAGCACACTCTGGGTGCTCAAAACTGACCTTGAAGCTGCTGTGGGAGAGCTACATTAGGACTAGTGTGGGAGTGGGAGGGTGTAGAGGGGTGTTCAGGTGGACAAGACAAGAAGCAGATTCCAGCTAAGGGCCAAGACAGAGCAGCAAGACAGAAAGTGGGACAGGTAGAGCTGAGAGTCTGAGCATAGCTGGGTGTAGTGGTACACACCTGCAATCCCAGCTGTTCAAGGAAGCTGAGGCAGGAGAGTCTCAAGTTCCACCACAGCTTGGGAAACTCAGCAAGACCTTATCTCAAAATAAAATTAAAAAGTAAGTCATGTGTGGTGGTGCATGTCTGTAATCCAGCACTCAGAGGCTGAGGTGGGAGGATCATCACAACTTTGAGGACAGCCTGGTCTACATAATGAGTTCAAAGCCAGCCTGAATGCAGAGTGAGACCCTGTTTCCAAAAAATAAAAAAGCAAAGCAAAGCTGGGGCTGGGGCCTAGTATGTGTAAGGCCCTGAGTTCAATCCGTAGAATAAGACCAAAACATTTCACCCTATAATAATGACACACTTGCGGAATGGCTTTTCTGAGCCAGGAGGTGGGGTGGTTTGGGACACATGATTTAGGAGGCTGGAGGAGGTCCTGGGGGACCAGTGGTGCTGGCTCAGGGGACCAGCAGCAGGCAGAGAACAGGGCAAGCCTGAGCCTTGTGAGGTGCTGCATGGGGACTTGTGGGTGGCAGCAGGGGCTGGCCAGAGAGTAGCCAAGGGGTCCCGTCCTGAACATTCAGAAGGTAACAGTGCCTTTCCCTAAAGGGGCGGTGGTCACACAGGGCCCGGTGCTGTCTGACACCTCCCTGCCGCCCTTTGTTTCCCCCCAGCAGCACGAGTCCCTGGAGAAACACAACCAGGCCCTGCGGAAGGAGATCCGGGGCCTACGGGCCGAGTTGGCGCGGTGGAGTCAGACCCTGCATCTGCACGAGCGCCTGTGCCCCAGGGACTGTGCCCCCCACCCAGCTCCCGAGCCCCCCGACTGCTGGGGCCAGGCCAGGTGGCTCCCGGGACAGCTTGCTCCCCAGGGACAGCACAGCTGCCAGGAGCAGCCAGGCCTCTTCCAGACTTCCGTCTCCTGTCTGCCACCTCAGCAGCTGCACCCAGATGCACAGCCTCAGGTTGTGTGCGGCCTCCTCCCATCCCCTCCGTCCCTGCTGTCCCTCAGCCCCGCTGTGGTGACTCTACCTCCTGATCAGATGTCCCCCACCTATGTGCTGTCTGCCTCGCCCGCTGGCCGCAGCCTGTTGGGCTCTTCCCCCAAGGTCAGTGGCCCCTTGCCCAGTCCCCCAGCCCAGGCCGCCCCTCCACAGCCCCTTGGGCAGATGTCCCCCAGCAGGGGGAAGCTGGAGTCATCTCTAGAGCCTGAATATCTACAGGGCAGGGAGCACAAGGCGGGTCCCTCGGCAGCAGATTGGTCAGGGTTGGCCTCAGATCCCAGCCGTCAGCCCCTCCTGGCCTTCCCTCTGATGGCCTCGGCTCAGGTCCACTTCTGACCTGCGCCTGGAGTGTGGCTGCCCCTCCTCCGGCTCAGGAAGCAGTCCCCGCACACCGGCCTCTCCTGCCCTGCTGCTAGAGCCGCTCTCCCAGAGACCCGCTGGCCAGGGATTCACTGGGGAAAGGAAGCTGTCGCTGAGCACCTGCCGCTGTGGCAGGCTCTGTCACTGCTACTACCTTACTGAGACCTCACAATCACTCTGCAAAACTGAGAGTATGACTGCTTTTTTTTATTTTAAAGAGAAAAAAATAAAACAAAATTTCAAAATAAGATAATAAGGTAACAATGGTTAATATATTGCATATTGTTATCTTTAAATTAGTTACTCAGAGTACAAGATTTATGCATTTAATTGTCCAAACAATATTAGCACAAGCCTTTCTTTTCAACAAACTAAGAGAAATGAGTACTATAACTATCTTAACTGTGTTGTATTTTTTTAATTTAAACTTGTTTTTTGCTTTTTCCTTCCTCCTTTCTCCTTTCCCCCCATCCTAGTTTCTCTTTCTTTTTGAGCAGTTTCTTCCCATTTTACAATATCTATTGTACATTTTGGATCTTATTTATTTATTGTCTTTCTGAGACAGGGTTTCGCTATGCACTTCAGGCTGGCTTCAAACTCACAGGATCCTCCTGCCTCAGCCTCCCAAGTGCTGGGATTACAGGCATGTGCCACCACGCCCGGCCAAAAGCCCAGAAGGGACTCCTGCTTCCTCCAGCAGTGTTTCCAGGGCCCAGAGCCAGTCTGGGCAGTGGGGGACTGTCACAGGCCCCTTTGGTCTGGGGACAACTGGGCAGGGTCCTCCCAGATGACTCCCTGCTTTTGACCTTCCCCATACCCTGTTTTCTTTCCAATTTCTATTTTTGTTTTGCTTTTGTTTTTTGAGACAGGGTCTCATGACACAGTTTAGGTTGGCTTCAAATTCAAAGTAATACTCCTGCTTCAGCCTCCTGAGTGCTGGGATTATAGGTGTGCACCACCATGCCTGCTTTAAAATTTTTAAGAGAGAGCCGGGCATGGTGGCGCATGCCTGTAATTCCAGCACTTGGGAGGCTGAGGCAGAAGGATCACTGTGAGTTCAGGGCCAGCCTGGGCTACATAAGTGAGCTCAAGGGCAGCCTGAACTGCATAGCAAGACCCTGTCTCAGAAAGACCAAAAAAAAAAAAAAAACCACAAACATTTAAGAGGGTCACACTAAGTTGCCAGTGTGGGCCTGGAATTTACTATCTTCCTGCCTCAACTTCCCTAAATTCTGAGTTTACAGGTTTATACCACCGCACCTAGATTTTTTTTTTTTAATTTTTGATTATAGCCATTCTGACTAGGAATGGAATCTAGTCAGAATGGAATCTGATGGAATCTCAATGTGTTTTGCTTTTGTTTTTCTTTTTTGGTTGTTGTTTTTGGTTTTTTGAGACAGGATTTTGGTATATAGTTCAGGCTGCCCTTAAACTCACTATAAAGTGAGGCACAGGCTGGTCTTGAACTTGTGGTAGTCTCCTGCCTCAGCCTCCCCAGTGCTGAGATTACAGACATTCCCCTCAGTGTGATTCTGATTTGCATTTCCCAAATAGGTAAAGAGGCTGAACATTTTCTTTCATATACTTACTGCCCAATTGTACTTTTTTTGAGAATTATTTATTGTATTCATGTGTTCATTAATTTTTGGAGTGTTTTTTGGTGTTCAGTGTTTGTTTGCTTATGCAGTACTAGAGACTGAACCAAAGGGTGCTCTATTACTCAGCAACCCTTAGACCTTTATTTTTATTTTTATTTTGAGACAGGACCTCACTCAGTTGGACTTGAAATTGTGATCACCCCCCAAGTAGGGGGCATCACAGGTGTGTGCTGCCAAGTCTGGCTCTGAGTTCTCATATGTTCTAGGTATACAAGAGTAGCTGGCAAGGATTTGTGCTCATTCTGTAGGCTGGGCTGTCTTTTCACTTTGTTGATCATTTCCTTCACTATACAGATGCTTTTTCATTTGATATAGTCCCCTTTGTTGATTTTTGCTAATATTTCCTGTGCTATTAAAGTCCTATTTAGCACCGGAAAAAAAATAAAGTCCTTTTCAGAAAGTCTTTGCCCGTGCCTATGACTTCAAGTGTTTCCCCTATGTTTTTTAATTTTTTTTTTTTTTTTTAGACTGGGCCTTGGTGGCCTCAAACTCATGGTGATCTTCCTGACTCAGCCTCCCAAGTCCTGGGATTACAGGTGTGTGCCACCACATCCAGTTATTTTGAATTTGTTTTTTTACAGGGTGAAAGACAGAGATCTAGTTTTAGTCTCCTATGTATGGACAGCCAATTTTCCCAGAACAATTTGTTAATGAATTAACATTTTCCCAGTATGTTTCTGGCCCGTTTGTCCAGAACCAGCTGGGTATGACTCTGTGAGTCCATTCTCTATACTATTCCATGTCTATTTTTATGCCTGTACATGTTGTTTTTGTTTTTGTTTTTTGAGATGGGGTCTTGCTCTGTGTGGGTCAGCCTAGGCTGACTTTGAACTCAAGGTGATCCTCCTGCCTTGGGCTCCCAAGTGCTAGGATTACACATGTGTGCCATCACAACCAATTTGTACCACGCCCAGCTTGTACATGCTATTATTATCACAAGGGCTTTGCAATATATTTTGAAGTTGGGAATTGTGATGCCTCCAACATTGATTGCTCTTTTTGCTCAGTTGCTTTGGCTATTCTGGGACTTTTGTGCTTCCATATGAATTTTAGGATTTCCCCTAGTTCTGTGAGGAATATCCTTGGAATTTTGATTGAGAGTACATTGAATCTGTAGATCACTTTTGGTGATAGGGCCATTTTAATAATATTAATCCTGCTGATCCATGAATATGAGAAGTCTTTGTATCTTCTAGTGTCTTCTTCAATTTCTTTCTTCAGGATTATGTACTTTTCTTTGTAGATGTCTTTTACCCCTTTGGTTAGTTTGACTGCTAGGACTTTTGTAAGTTTTCTTTTTCTTTTTGCTTTTTTTTGAGACAAGGTCTCCCTCTGTAACTCAGGCAGGCCTTGAACTCACTATGTAGCCCAGGCTGGCCTCAAACTCATTGTGATTCTCCTGCCTCAGCCTCCTGAGTGCTGGGATTACAGGTATGCACCACCATGCCAGGTTTATAAACTATTGTGAATGGAAATTTTCCTGATTTCTTCTCAGCTAGCTCATTACTCATGTCCAGGAAAGCCCCTGTATTTTTATTGCAAATGCAGCAATGGGGGCAGCATATGCTGGTAGACCTTGCAAGAGACAGCAAAGTGGGACCATAATCTCAAAACAAATAAAAGAGGGGAGTGATTAAATTAAGTTAAGGTTGGCATGCTCATCTGATGAACTACTGAGGCCCTGCTAAAAATAAAGAATGCTAGCCAGGCATGGTGGCGCACGCCTGCAATCCTAGCACTCAGGAGGCTGAGGCAGGAGGATCGTTGTGAGTTCAAGACCAGCCTGGGCTACAAAAGTGAGCTCAAGGCCAGCCTGAACTGCACAGCAAGACCCCGTCTCAAAAAGAAAAAATAAATAAATAAAGAATAAAGAATGTTTTAAAGGTTATTTAATGAGATGAGAAAATGCTTCCTACATGTTATGCAGGAAAAGATAGAATACAGAAATAGAACTGTCACTATAGTTTGATATACGTTTGCCTAAAAACATAAACAGAAGAAAATGAGTGGGAGGAAATGTGGATTTTTTAGAGCAGTAAGTGTTATATCTGTGAATGGCCAAATACATAAACACAGAACCACAGAGTAAGCCTTCACAAGCTGAACCTATCACACCTCTCCCCCAGCTTTTTTTGAGACAGGGCCTCCCCCTTCCTAATTTTTGATTTTGAGACAAGGTCTTTCTAAGTCTCACTAGGCTGTGCTCAAACTTGTGATCCTCTTGCCTCAGCCTCCCAGAGTGTTAGAATTCCAGGAGTGTACAACCATGGCTTTTATTTTTTGAGGTTCTAGGGTCAAATCCAGGGCCTCATGCCTACTGGGCAGGTGTTCTATCACTGAGCTACATCTCCAGCCCAAGGATGGTCGTGTGTGTGTGTGTGTGTGTGTGTGTGTGTGTGTGTGTGCTGTCTTCTTTTTTTTTGTTGTTTTGGCGACAAGATCTTGCTATGCAGTTCAGGCTGGCTTTGACCCCACTTCGGAGCCCAGGCTGGTGTAGAATTCAAGACGATCCTCCTGCTTCAGCCTCCTGAGTGCTGGGATTATAGGTGTACACCGCCACGACTGGCTTCTTTTTGTATTTTTTGGTTTTTTTGGTACTGGGAATCAAACTCAGGACCTTGCGCTTGCCAGACAGGTGCTTGTGCACTGAGCTATATCTCTGGCCCACTGGCGTCTTTTTGTAAATTAATTGCAGAAATTGCGTTTTAGCCGGGTATGGTGGTACATGCCTGTAATCCCAGCACTCAGGAGGCTGAGGCTGAGGCAGGAGGATCACCGAGAGTTCTAGGCCAGCCTGAACTACATAGGGAGACTCTCTTTATTTTATTTATTTA
>NW_004955422.1:20200228-20214158 GCF_000276665.1 Chinchilla lanigera
AGGCCCAGGCCTGGTGGTGCATGCCTGTAATCCCAGCACTCAGGAGGCTGAGGCAGGAGGATCGTTATGAGTTCAAGACCAGCCTGGCCTACAAAGTGAGTACAAGGCCAGTCTGAACTGCATAGCGAGACCCTGTCTCAAAAAGACATTAAAAAAAAAAAAAGAAAAGAAAAGGCATCTTTTCACTTTTACCACAATTTGCTCATTAGAAATAAGTTTCAAGGTTCAGTTCACACTCAACAGGAGGGGATTCTATCAACAGGCAGAAGCGGGGAGGGGGGTTCATGGGGCTGTCCTGGAGCTGCCTGCCTTGCTGGTAAGAAGCAGCACTCACTCTCTCGGCTTCCTTCCCAGCAGCTCTAGTAACTGGCTTTCTTTGGAGAGATCATTTTTCAAAAGGAAATAGTTTGGATCGTTTGCAGCCGTGGCAAGGCCCCAAGCAATGAGCAGGGGAGAGATGGGGGGTTGGGGCTACAGCAAGACCCCAGCTAGAGAGACAGAGTCTCAGATCAGCCTTGCAGGAAGCACAAGGCCCATGCCTCCTCCTCAGAATGCCCTGCAAAGTGATGTATAGATGGTCATCTCTAAATTTTTTTTTTTTTGGTTTTTTTTCCCAGTACCAGGAATTGAACTCACGACCTTGCACTTGCCAGGCAGGTGCTGTGCCGCTGAGCTAAATCCCCAGCCCCATCTCTAAAATTATAAACATTTTCAGACCAAGGGTTTTCACTGGGAATAACTGATATAAAAAGAACTGCACGTATTTAATGTGTGTCCCATCTGATGAGTTCAAACATAGGCAAACTACCATGACACTGTCCCCACCATCAAGGTAACAGACACATCCAGCATCTACCGTGTTTGCTGTGTCCTTTGTGTGGGGTAAAAACACTTTACGTGTGATTTGCACTCTTGAATTTTGAAATGTACAATGCTGTGTTGTTAACTACAGGATCATGCCACACAAGGGCCAGGGATATAGCTCAGTGGCATAAGTGCTTGCCTGAAAAGCCTGAGGTCATGAGTTCAATTCCCGGTACATAAAAAAATAAATAAATAAATAAAAGGATTATGCCACACAGCAGGTCTCTAGAATTACACATCATGCATATCTGAAAATTTATAATCACTGAACAACTTCCTGTTTCTCCTTGCTCAAGTCTGTGGAAACCACTGCTGTGTTCTCTGCTTCTAGGAGTTCCACTATTTTAGATACTGCATATAGCCTTGAACGCACTATGGAACCCAGGCTGGCCTCAAAATCATGGCGATCCTCCTGCCTCAGCCTCCTGAGTGCTGGGAATACAGGGAAAGCAAAAAGCCACCACGCCTGGCTTTTTGTTTTGTTCTGTGATGCCGGGGATTGAACCCAGGGCCTTTACACTGAGCTATGTCTCTCTCCCGTTTCTTGTGACAGAGTCTAACCAAGTTGCTAAATGACCCAGGATGGGCTCAAACTTTTTATATTTCTGGCTCAGCCTCCCATGGTTCTGGGATTACAGGTGTGAGCCACCACACTCAGCTAGCATCTGCTCATCTGTGACTAGTTTATTTATTCCTTGTAGCATAATGCCTGCCAAGCTCAGCCATGCTGTTGCAAAAGGCAGGATCTTCTTTTTTTGGGTAAAATGATATTGCATTGAATGCACGTACCACATTTTCTTTATCCACTCCTCTGACAATGGGGGTTTGGGTTGTTTGCACATCTTGGCCACTGTGATGAATGCTGCTGTGAACACGGGAGTGCAGGTATCCCTTTGAGACACTGATTTAAGTTCTTTTGGATATGCCGTGTGCCACATAATGGCGGTTCAGTCAACAACAGACCAAAGACGTGACAAAGTGGCCTAACTATGTATTTCTGAGAATATGTACCTGTCTTTAAGTTCCACATGACTATATGCATGGAAGCGGGTTTTCTGTGCTTTGAAAAGCAATCACACGCTGGAGGACTGAAGTTTAAACTCAATTTAAATTCTTAGCTATTTCTTTTTTCTGGTATTGACCTCAGTAGTAGTCAAATGGTGGCTCCTGAAAAGATAAGTCACTGGATAAGGTAGTGCATGCCAGTAATTCCAGCACTCAGGAGGCTGAGGCAGGAGGATCACGATGAGTTCAAGGGCAGCCTGGGTTACATAGTAAAATGGAGGCGAGCAGGTGAGCAGCCTCTTTTTCTCCCTCACATATGCAAACTATCTGCCCCAGGGCGGGTGTAGCACTCAGACCCATAATCCCAGCATTGGATCATGGATCAATCATAAACTCTAAAAGCCCGCCCCATGACTGCATGAGGATTTGGGGAGACACACAGACACAAACCATAACACGGGTCTTTGCAGACATCATTAAGGGTCTGGAGCTGAGATTAGCCTGGATTTTCTGGTGGGCCTTAAACCCCAGAGGAGGTCAGCTGTGGTGGAGAAGAAGCCACAGAAGGAGAGGCCATGTGAAGAGGGAGGCAGAAACTATGGAGCACCCAGAGCCACAAGAAGCTGCAAGAGGAAAGGAAATTCTCCCTTAAGGCCTTTGGAAGTGGCCCAGCCCTGCCAGCCCCTTGATTTCAGACTTCTTCCTGCAAAGCCAAGGGTAGTTACTGAGCACCTAGTACATTCCAAGCACTGCTGCAGGTGCTAGAAAGACAGTGGTGCAAAGGCTGCTAATATACCTGTTCTTTTTTGTTGTTTCTTTTGTTTGTTTGTTTGTTTTGAGACAGGGTCTTACTATGCAGTTCAGGCTGGCCTTGAACTCACCATGGAGCCCAGGCTGGCCTCACACTCATGGTAATCCTCCTGCTTCAGCCTCCTAAGTGCTGGGATAACAGGTGTGCACCATCACGCTCGGTTTGAGGTGCCTACTTGGTGTTGAATGACCTTTAAAAAATGTTTCAAGATCAGGGTAAAAGTCAGGACTGGATGTAGCTCAGTAGCACAGAGCCTGCCTGGCAAGCACAAGATCCTGAGTTCGATTTCCAGTACCAAATAAATAAACAAAAATTTAAAAACAAATGGACTGAGAGGTAGCTCAATGTGAAGGGCTGGGTTCAGTCCCCAGTACTACTAAAAATGATGAGGATTATTATAAAAATATTCAATAGATAAATTGATTTTTTAAAAAGGAGGGGGCTGGAGATGTAGCTCAGGGGCCAAGTGCTTGCCAGCAGGTACAAGGCTCTGGGTTCTATCCCCAGTATTGGGTTGGTGGAGAAGGACACAAAAGTTGAGAAGGAGTTATTGGTGAAGATACTGCTTTTCTAGAGAATTCAGGGAAGGGGAAAGGGTTTATGGGGAGGGGTCCATCAGGGCTAAGACTAGAATGATCAGAGGGGTCAGCCATGCAAAGAACATCCAGGCCAAGGCCAAGACATGTGCAAAGAGTGGGGACAGGAGCGATCAGATGTCTCTGAGGACAGGAAGGAGGCCAGTGTGGCCAGGGCTCAAGTGGTGCAACGGCAAAGCAGAGATGCTGGACCAGCATCCAGGGTTTGGAGGCAGAGTTATTGATTTAGTGATTTATTTAGTTTTGTCTTTTTTTTGTTGTTGTTTGTTTGTTTTTTTTCCGGTACCGGGAACCGAACTCATGACCTTGCGCTTGCCAGGTAGGCGCTTTGCCGCTGAGCTAAATCCCCAGCCCCTAGTTTTGTCTTTTTGAGACAGGGTCTCGCTATGCAATGCAGGCTGGCCTTGAGCTCCCTTTGTAGCCCAGGCTGGCCTTGAACTCACACCGATCCCCCTGGAGGCAGATTTATTTATATTCACAGGCACTGACTAGGAATCAATTGTCCCTCAAGATGTCAGGTCCTGATCTCTGGTGGTCTACGGCTTACATGGGATAAGCAAGCATGAAGTACAGACGCAGAATGGCTTGTCAATTGGGGGTTGGTTCTTATAATACGCATCACAGTGACCAGCTGTTTCTAGGAGACAGAAGCAACCGGAACTGCAACAGGAACTATCACCTGGGCAACTAAGAAACTGAAGTATGCTGGCAAACCACAGCTCTTTTTTATTTTTTATTTTTGGTACCGGGAATCAAACTCATGGCCTCAGGCTTGCCAGAAAAGCACTATGCCACTGAGCTACATCCCCAGCTTAAGGGATTAATATTCTTACTTTTTTTTTTTTTTGATACCGGGAATCGAACTCAGGACATTGCGCTTGCCAGGCAGGCACTGTGCCGCTGAGCTATACCCCCAGCCCTGCTGGCAAGCCATGAAAAGGACAGGAAATTACTGCTACATGAGTGAAGTAGGGCAGTTACCCTGATTTTTAAACTAAGTTTAAAATATCTAGTGAGTATCAATCTGTGGCAGTGGGACAAGGGAGAGAACAAAACCCTAGAAAGTGCTCATTGTATGGATCTCACTTTTTGAGACAGGGTCTCACTATGCAGTTCAGGCTGGCCTTGAACTCACTATGGAGCCCAGGCTGGCCTCAAACTCATGGGACTCTTCCTGCTTCAGCCTCCTAAGTGCTGGATAACATGTGTGTACCATCATGCTCCGTTTGAGGTGTCTACTTGGTGTTGAATGATTTTTAAAAAGTGTTTCAAGATCCGGAAAAAAATCAAGACTGGATATATAAACTTGGAAGCCACCAGTGGGTTGGTGGACACCGAGAGATGACCAGACGCCCTGTGAGGGTCCTTGTGGCCTGCAGCTCCACAAGAGCCTCCTCATCGTGTGGCCCTAAGGCTCTCGTCCTGATGCTTCTTCCCTCATCACACCTGAATTCCTGGACTCGGCCCATATTCAAGTTCCTTCCTCTGCCTGTGCTTCCTGTCCCCTTATCTGTCCCAGTGACAGGCACCACTTTTCACCACGTTGGGAAGCAGTAGGGCATCATGGGAAGATAACTTAGGTTCTCTTAGTGCCAGGCAGGATTGGGGTCAAGTTCCAGCTGTGCTGTTTCCTGCATGAATTTCTTTAGGACAGTTTTCTAGTCTCAAAAAATGGAGAGTAAACAAGATGTACACCTATTATTCATGCTATGTCTATATACACCATAATAAAAATATACATATATACAACTGTATTGTGACAGATAATGTATAATAGAAAAGCATCTGTTTGGCAAAAGACATGAACAAGAATGTTTATGTTAGTAATATTCATAGTGGCAAAAAACTGGAAACACCTGGGTGTGATGGCATACAACTGTAGTCCCAGCACTTGGGAGGCTGAGGCAGGAGGATTGCTGCAAGTTCCAGGCCAGTCTGGACTACACAGTGAGACCCTGTCTCAAAAAACCCCCACAGAAACAAACAAACAAAAAAGGAAACAACCCAAAAGCCCACCCACCATAGAATAAATTAACTGTGGGATATTTTACAAAAGGCAATGGTACATAACTATCAGAAGAAACAAATTCTAACTATCTGGAATAATATAAACAAACATAATGGATTATCAAGGTCAAACACACAAAAAAGAGGTGACAACTCCTATGGTCCATTTATGTAGAGCTCAAAATAGAAACAAAACAAACAAACAAAGAAGCTAATGTATGGTGTTAAAAATTAAGACAATAGTCCCAGCTGGCAGCCTCTGAAAGGATGCAGGAGGGGTCTTTAGAGTGCTAATAATGTTCTCTTTCTTGATCTTTGTGATGTTATACAAAATGGGTTGTATAAAAACTCACAGAACCAGGTGTGGTGGTGCACAGCTGTAATCTCAGCATTTCAGGGGACTGAGGCAGGAGGATCAACACAATTTCAAGTCCAGTCTGGACTATACAGTGAGACCTCGTCTCAAAAAACAAAACAAAACAAAACAAAAAACCCAAAAACAAAACAAAAATTCATGCCCAGACATGGTGGCACATGCCTGTAATCCTAGCACTGGAGAGGCTGAGGCAGGAGGATCACTGCAAGCTTGAGGCCAGGCTGGGCTACATAGTGAGTTCAAGGCAAGTTTTTGCCTGAGCTACAAGCCAAGGCCCTGTTTCAAAAAACAAAACAAAACAGGGCTCTTGGTTTTAACACCATCTTCTTAGAAACCTCTGCGCCGTGAGAGCCAAGTGGAGGAAGAAGTGAATGCACAGGCTGAAGCATAAAAGAAGATGAGACAGAGGTCCAAAATAGCCCGTACACCGTGGAGGTCAAAGGAGCAGAAATAAGGAATGTTGGAGGCTGTGGACACTGGTACAAGTTAGTGGACTGCATACTGTCTAGAATGTGTATCAATGGATTAGAACTTCATTGCCGTCTGATCACCAAGACTACCTCAAAGAGAGACCTACCTTGTTCGGACTAAAGCAGTCCCCCAGTTTTATGCACTGGACCTGTGGCATTCTGGACTACTTCTGATCTCACTTTTGGCTGAGTGTAACACGTGTACAATAAATCATCTCTTTTGCTCTGTTAGCTGAAAAACAACAACAACAAAACAGGGCTGGGGATATAGCTCAGTGGCACAAGCACCTGCCTGGCAAGCGCAAGGTCTTGAGTTTGATTCCTGGTACAAAAACAAAACAAAACAAAACAAAACAGGGGGCTGGGGATATAGCTCAGCATTGCAGCACCTGCCTAGCAAGCGCAAGATCCTGAGTTTGATTTCCAGTACCTACTCCAAACAAAAAAGAAAAAAATTTTTTTAATTCATAGACATTTATGGTCTATACCCTTTTCTGTTTTGTCTGATATATTTCAGTAAAAAGGATCTCCATAGAAGGAGTATGTCCAGTCTGTAGCACATAGCAGATGCTCAATAAATGTTGGCTCTGAAGAATGAAACAACCCACGCCTTGGCCCAAGAGGAATCCATTCAGAACCATGGACAGAGCAGAGTGCGCAAAGCTACCCTTTATCTTAGCCAAAAGGCTGAGAAGCTATTGTGCAGAGTGAAAGGTGATTTTTTTTTTTTTTTTTGAGACAGGGTCTCACTATGCAGTCCAGGCTGGCCTTGACCTCACTTTGTAGCCCAGTCTGGTCTTGAACTCACAACGATCCTCCTGCCTCAGCCTCCCGAGTGCTGGGATTACAGGTGTGCACCACCACACCTGACTGAAAGGAGATTTTGAGGCCTGAAGTAATGGGAGAACTTTCCTCTTGGATTAGTCGGTCACTGCCTTTGAGATCATTCTTCCTGCAGAAAGGAGACCTCTCCTTGGGGAGTGTGAGTGTCTGTGTGTGCGTTCGTGCGGAATTTCATTACATTTTCAAAGGTCTACAGCCCTTTGTTTTTCTAAGCCAGTGAGTGCTGATGTCTCCCCAGAGAGGCCAGTCCTGGATCTAGTAATATCCCACAGCCTGGCTCAGCGCTTGCAGGGGTTTTTTCTGTCCATCTTGGGCTGATGTTTATCTGTTGAGGGGAGACAGGGCAGAGATCCCAAAATAACTGATGACAACCACCTCCTCCCAGACTCTTGAATCGGATTCACAGGGTGGGCCTGGGGCCAGCGTTCCATGGAGGATCCTGGCGACCCGTGAACCCCCAGGCTCAGTTTCTGTTACCTCCCCAAGGAGCCCTCTCCTGAAGGGGTTCCTAGTGGGTGGGTCAGTGGCTTGGGAATTTCACCTGCCTTCCTAGGGGCCTCTGCTTCCGTTCTCTGTCACCACCATCTGCAGGAACCAGCTTTACACAAAGTCCTCCCAATTTGGGGGCCTCTGTGAGGGACCCTCTCCCATCCCACTCTTCCCCAAACCCTGCAGCTCACACCCTGGTGGTCTCCAGGCTTCACAGCCTCGCTGTGACCCAGACACCCAGCACGGGGAGGAGGTGATGAGCCCACCCACTACATGCCTGTCTCCTTCCTTAGGAGAGCCATCATCCTCCCCCAGAGCTGCCTCTCTAGCTGGGCCTGTGCTACTCCCTGTGGCCCTGTCAGGCCAGCCTCCGGCCGGCCAGCTTCTCTGGGCTGAGGGCTGTTGCCTGGCAGGTAATTGGTCTGGGAAGCCCAAGGGGAGGTGGTGGGGCTGGGGGAAGGGGAGCCCCAGGTGCTGCAGGAAGCAAGCTGTTGATTAAGTGGCTCTTTGCCTCAGCCCTGGAGACCAAGGAGCCGCACAGGCCCAGGGAGCAGCGGCTCTTAAAGGAGCCCTGATCTGTTCCGGCCTCTCTCAGGGAGGTCACAGGTTCGGAGAGCATTGCCCCAGGCACTGGAGGGCAGGCCCCCATCACACTTATTACTCCTCCCTTCACTCCCAGATTCTTCAGAGGACGGGATTTTTCCTATCCACTGAGATTCCCAGGCTGAACTGTGCAGTGAGAGAAGCCAGTTATGCACCAGTATCACAAGAGTCCCTCTAAGAAGGCCTCTGGGGTTCCTGAGAAGGGAACCAGGAGAGGGTAAAGGAACCCCCAGCTCTGCCTCCAAGCGGGTGGGACCACTCAAGACCAAGGAAATGCTCTGCAGAATCAAGGAACAGACCGCTGTGATAAACTCTAGAAAGAACAACCCCTCAACAGTCTCCAGCCCAGTTTGGCTATGAGAAGCTCCTCCACTGTTGCCCCAGCACATCAGAAAGGTGTCACCCAAACGTTGTCTGAATGTCCCTAGTACCAGCAAGTAAGCTGGGGACTTCCTTGTTTGACATGCAGATTTCCAGTGACCCCAGATCTACTGAATCAGCAATATAGGTGTTGGGGTGACCAATCTGCCTTCCTTTTAGGGGATTCAAGTTTGAGAGCAAACCCTGCACAAAAACTATTCAGAAGGCTGAGGCCAGAGGATTGCAAGTTCAAGCCCAGCCTGGGCAATTTACCAAGGCCTTGTCTCAGATAAAAACAAAAAGGGCTGGGAACATGGCTCAGTGGTAGAGTACTCACCTAGCATGCAGGAGGCCTGCGGTTCAATCCCCAGCAGAGAAGGAAAAAAAGAGGAAGGCATCACTGAAAAAAAAAAAAAAAAAAGAGTTGGAAAACTACTGGCTGAGTCTGACAGGACCCAGAACTGGATTGTCCACGAAATGCCATGCATTTGAAAATCTGTTTACATTCATCAAACATTTATTAAGACCTTTTCTGTGCCAACCCCCTGTCAAGCCCCACAAGGAGCCCAAAGTGGGGCACATGGTAGTTCCTCCCTGCCAGGCAGGCTGATCAGTAAGGACCAGGCAAGGCAAGGAAGCCTTGGGGATGTATATGAGGCTCAGGTTTGATCACCAGTGTGCGTGCACACACAAAAACACATGCACTCACGCATGCGTGCGCGCACACACACACACATGCGCACGCACACACACACACACACACACACACACACACACACGGCCTCTCTTCATGCTGTCTTTCCTGCCTGAAATACTTACTCCGTGCCCCTTAGCCCAATCCTTAACCATCTTTAGGATCTAGTGTAGGTTTTCCCTCCCCAGGGAGCCCTCTGGACTCCTCCTGGCTGGCTAAGTATCATCCTCCAGATCCCCTAAGGCCTATAACATCACTGAATTTCAAAATCTCCTTTATGTTAGTCCCTTGTTAGGGTTGTTGTTGGTTTTTGTTTTTGTTTTTTTTTTGGAGGGGCAGCTACTGGGGATTGAACCCAGGATCTTTGAACTGAGCTGCATCCCTAGTCCTTCTTTATTCTGGGACCTTTTATATTTTGAGTTCTTACTAAGTCACTAAGCTGCCCAGGCAGCTTGTGATCCTTCTGCCTCAGCCTCCCAGAGTCCTGGGATTACAGGCATGCACCACCACACCCGGCAATCCCCTTGTTAAAACATGAAATTCTGGTGAGGAAGCATCTTCTTTTACTTGTGTCCTTTGGGCCCTTGCAGAGCCTAGCATGCAACGGACTTTCCATGAAGATTTATTTAGCAAAGGAGAGGAGGCAGACAGACTGTTATACAGGAAGTAGGGTGGGGACAGCAGGAATGATGAAGTCTGAGGGGTTGCACAGGTCAAAGACAAAGGTCCCAGATGCTCTCCTCCGCATGACCCCTGGAACAGCGAGGGTACAGAACGAGCCAGGAGTCTCGGTGTGTGCTTGCTGGTGTGACAGATCTCGTACCTGTGTTTTGAATTGAGCTGTCATCTGCTGAGCATCATAAAGTTTTCTAGTATGTCAGGTTGTCTCAATCCACACAGGTCTTTTCAGCGTTGTAGGCTGTTCCTGAGCTGGGGTATAGGGTTACTAATTGTTAGGAATCCTAAGAACACATGACAAGGTATGCAGTATCATTAGTCATTAAGGAAGTACAAATTAAATTCACCACTAGATATCATTACACATCTATTAGAATGGCAGAAGTTTTTTGTTTTGTTTTTTTTTTGAGATAAGGTCTCGCTATATAGCCCAGGCTGGCCTCAAATTTGCAGCAATCTTCCTACTTCAGCCTCCTCAGTGCTGGGATCACAGATGTGTGCCACTGTGCCTGGTTTAGGTTGGCAGAAGTTAAAACTGAAAATACCAAGTGCTGAGTTCAAAACCAGGCTGAACTGCATAGCAAGACCCTGTCTCAAAAAGACAAAAAAAAAAAAAGAATTATACTCCCCAAAAAAGTGTGTTTTTATGGTGCTGGGAATTGAATCCATGTGTCATGCATGATAATCATCGCTCTGCTACTGAGCTATATCCCCAGCCCATTTTCCAAATATAATTTCTTTTTTTGAGACAAGGTCTTTTGTGTAGTCCAGGCTTGCCTTGAACTCTCTATGGAGCTCAGGCTGGCCTTGAACTCATCCCAATCCTCCTGCCTCAGCCTCCTGAGTGCTGGGATTACAGGTGTGTGCCACCATGTCCAGCTTCTGTTTATAAATTTTTAAAAGTTGGATACCCATCTATAGAAAGCAACCGCTGATCCTTCAGTTCATGAACGTGATGATTGGGTGTTCATGCCATCTGCATGAGATGTGCCTCCCTCAAACCTTGTTATGACGTTGACACATTACCCGTCTGACATAAAAAAAAATAGAACACAACCTCCCAGTCTGTCCCATCTCTAGCTCTTAAGCAGGTTCAATCAACTCATGCCTTTTGTGGGGGCTTAGCCTGGATGACATCCCAAGAGATGTTGCAGGATGAAACACACCACCAAACAATCTCCCTACCTATTTGGACACAGGAAGGCAGCTGGCTTTGTCTGGCTCACCATGGTATCTCCAAGGGCCTAGAACATTTCTTGACAAATAGTTATTCAATATTTGTTATCTCTTTATCTCTTTATTCTGGCTCCAAACTCCAGAATCCACTCTTAAATATCTTGGCTCCTTTTGTCTAATAATCTCACCTGCTCCTGCTCCTGGCCTGGAATTTCATGAGGTAACATTTCTGCTGGATGTTCACTGCGCCTTCCTCTTGCTCGAGATCCTGTTGTCTGCAGTGAGAATTCCTGCCTGTAGGATCCTCCTCAGCCACAGCCCCTGTGAACCTGTGCTGCCATATGCATGTGCTGGTTAGCAGGCACTTTGGTTCCACCCCACTGCAAGAGCTTATGCGTTCTTTTCATCTCACTTTAGACCCCATGGTTGTAGATGACAGGCAGTGAGGTGTTTGGGGTCGTGAGAATCCTTTGGTTGGAATACCCAGTCTGCTTACTTCCCTCCAGGCTTGTGGAAAGTGCAGGCTATTTGAGTGCAAGCAGCGCTCATTTCCTCTGTCCTTCACACCTTGCTTGGCCCTGGGCCAGAGAGGCCATGCACACGACACAGGTGGCCACTTAAGTCTCATGACCTTCTTTACCACAATCTGAAGCATGAATACTCTCCAGGTAGGGGGATTATAAGAACACAGGCACGGAGCAGTTTTATCCAACCTCACCAGAAGCCTGGTTCCTTCACCTGCATTGTCCCAGCCCCACCCAAAGGTCTGTCTCTCAGTTCAGAGGTACGTAGAGTGCAAAGCGATGTGCACCCCACAGAAGACTGCCCTGCATTGTGCCCCAACTCCTATTGATTTGTCAACTTTTACTGTGCACTGGGCACGGTACGGTGAGGAGCTACATCTGCCCCTGTCCCGCCCAGTCAGGCACTTTCCAAGGAGTTGTCAACATTTTCTTGTTTGTTTTTGCTTTTGCCTTATTTATTTATTTATTTTTGTCTTTTTAAGACAGAGTCTCGCTGTGCAGTTCAGGCTGGGCTTGAGCTCACTTTGTAGTCCAGGCTGGTCTCGAACTTGCAAGGATCCTCCTGCCTCAGCCTCCCGAGTGCTGAGATTACAGGTGTGCACCACCATGCCCAGCTTTATTCTGTTTATTTATTTATTTAATTTCTTTCTGTCTTGTTTTTGCTTTTGAGACAGGGTCTCACAATGCAGTTCAGGCTGGCCTTGAGCTCACTTTGTAGCCCAGGCTGGCCTCGAACTTACAACGATCCTCCTGCCTCAGCCTCCTGAGTGCTGGGATTACAGGTGTGCGCCAACACCTGGATGCCAACATTTTTAAAGTGGGAGATTCTCCATGAAAATGAGATTTCCAGATGTTCTTGAAAAATTCATCTATCATGACCAAGTGGCCCTTCCCACAGGACTCCCTTCAGCAAGAGATGCAGTAGCAGACGCCCTCTAAGGATCAGGCAGAGCCCTCCTGAGGTCCACTTACCTCTCCCTACCTCCAGTTTCTTTTCCTGCCTAACTTTTCCAGGTCTTTGCATGTACTACCCACTCATTCACTGGTGGCAAATTTATGACATGTGGCTGTTTGTGTCATTAAAACAGTAAACCAAAAAGAAAGAAAGAAAGAAAAAACAGGGAACCATTGAAACAACAGGCTGATTGTATCACTGAAAGATCTAAAAGGTTCGCCATTACTGGGACCTTTTAGACAACTAATAGGTGCTTAGCTGTCCCGTGAGAAGAGGAACAAGATTCAGCCTTTGATTTTACTCTCTGGGCATGTGGAATAGGGTTTTTGAGGGGGTGAGGGAGACAGTTCACACAGAGGGAACTCCCTGTAGGCACTAAAAAAAGGCAGGTGAATGCAAAGGATTGTAAGGCCATGAGTCTCTTCCAAGTGGGCAAATCCATCATCTCACCCGGCTCTCACCAGCAGAAGGGGAGCTGACTTACCTAACAATTCACAACACAGAACTTGACCCACAGTAAGTTGAAGGGAGGGTGCTCAGCCTTTGGAATCACACAGACCCATGTTCAATTTCTTCCACTTCCATAAATCAGTGCCCTTTTCAGGTCTCCTTGAAACTCCTTAAAAGCGCTGGAGCACACCTATAATCCCAGCACTTGGGAGTCTGAGACAGGAGGATTGCCACAAGTTTGAGGCCTGCTTGGGCTACACAGTGAGTTCAGGACCAGCATGAGCTACAAAGGGAGACCTTGTCTCAAAAACAAACAAACAACAAACGGGGGTCATGAAAACCAGCCTTACAGCTTGACAGGATTAAACGAGAATGCGCTCTGACTCTGTCTCACGCAGTTCCTGGTCAGGGACTCACAATCGCCTGGCCCTGACGGGCTGTACCAGGCATGTAGCAGAGACAAAATTAACACACGTGGGCTAAACCTGGCAGGGCCCGAAAGGCGTCTGGCCATCCTTGATCCCGCGAGTGGGGCCGCGCACAGCTCCTGCTCACGCCTCGCTCTTCGGCCCTGAAAAGACTCAGCGGCGCGCGTGCGCAGACCGCGGATTGGTCTCCAGGTGCTCCCGGCCGGTGCGGACCGACGCAGAGCGGCGCATGCGCAGAAGGAGCTCCGAGGTCGCTGGCTGGCGAGGGCGCGTGTCTCTCCCGCCCTTTTGAGGGAGCAGGTCTTAGCAGCCAACCCCGCCGCGGCAGCCGTTCGAAGCGCGGAGAGCTAGTCAGTGTGTGGCAGAGCCGGCCGAGCCTGGGAGTTCCTTGGGCCTGAGGTAACTGGACCCGGCGGCCGGGGGCTCCCGCCAGGTCGATTTTCCGTTTCTTTCCTCAGCAGCTGCAGTTGCCCCCGCGCCCTCAGGTGACCCCTTCAGCTCCGGGCTGCGCGGCACTGCCGAGGCCGGGCTGTGTCGCGGGCAGCAGCAGGTGGGGCGCGACGGAGGCGAGGGCTGTGGGCTGGCGGTCCGGACCCCCGCC
>NW_004955422.1:20214318-20239353 GCF_000276665.1 Chinchilla lanigera
CTCCCCAGCTCGCTCGGCCCCGCGCGGGAGCCTCCCGGCGGAAGCGGTCGCGTGGGCCCGCGGCGACCCGCTCTTACAGTTGCCGTGAGAACACCACTTCTCCCATCGCAGCTTTTTCTGTCAAGTCGTGTCCTAATGATCTGAATGAATTTCTGGCTTTCAAAAGCCTGATTGCACATTGGAAGTAAATAGTTGAGTCATATAACGCAGTGCTTCTTTATTTTTTTGTGTGTGTGTATTTTTTCATTTTTCGAAACCAAGAATCGAACTCAGTGGCACGCTTTTCAAGCAGGCGCTGTGCGGCTGAGCTACATTCGTGGCCCTGGTATTAGTTTTTTTGAGACAAGGTCTCACCAAGTATTTCAGGTTGGCCTTGAACTCGCTGAAATCCTCCTGCTTCAGCCTCCCCAGTGCTCGGAGTAGGGGACAGTCCTGGCTAGTACTTCTTGAATCTTAGCATCTAGGAAAGCGGATAGAAAGATGTGAGCAGGTATACGTGGGCTAGAGATCCGTGACTTTTCTGAACTGCAGTTTCTTTATTGACACATGTGCAGGTAGTAAACCCATCACAATTCCAATAGTGTGTGATAATCTCACTGGCAACTCAAAATCAAGCATATCCAGAAGTGGGCTCTACATCTTCCTCTCAAAAATGTACTTTCCAAGGCTCATCTCTTTAGGATGGAGCACTTGTATCTCCTCAATTAGTTGTTGAAGCAACTAGAAGTCATTCTTGGCTGTCCTGTCATCACTCCAAGTCACCAGATCACTGGCATCTTCCAAATCAGCCCACTTCCTTCATTTCCACTGTGCTCAGTTTTTGCCTGGGGATCAGGTGGGAGTCTCCTAGCTGGTCCCCTTTCATCTGTTCTTGTTTGGGTTGTCTCTCACAACTACAGAGACTTTTTTAAAAATTCATAGCTATCAGCCTAGGGATCTAGCTCAGCAGCACAAGTGCCTGCCTGGCAAGTGCAAGGTCCTGAGTTCAATTCCCAGCACCAAAAATAAATAAATCCATAGCTATCTGGTAATGTAATTTTACAAATTATACTCTTCAGTGTATTCTGATTTCTCTTCTAATAGAGTCCACAATCCATAATCTGGTTTATATGGAAGCACTTTTCCCTGCTGTGTAGTTTCTCTATAGATGATCTTATCCAATAGCTTCAAATACCATCTAAACACTGATGACTCAAATTTATATTTCCATCCCTAAAAGATTGCTTCCTCAGAGTAACTTGGATGTTTAATAGGCCTCTCAGACTTAACCAAAACAGAACTATCGATTCTGCTTCCGTATTCTCTTTCCTTAAACTATTTCCCCATATCAATAAAGGTTATGTATCATTGTCTACCTAAATGCTAAGTCATCCTCGATTCCCTCAGTCAAATATACCTCAAATCCAGCTACTAACTACTGAAACCCCAAGTCCAAATCAGCACCATTTACTTCTAAGTACTATAGCAACTTTTTGTTTTTGGGACAGGGTCTCACTACCTAGTTCAGTCTGGCCAGGTGTGGTGGTGCACATCTGTAATCTTAGCATTCTGGAGGCTGAGGAAAGAGGATCATTATGAGTTTGAGGCCAGCCTGAGCTACAAAGTGAGTTCAAGACCAGCCTGAACTGCATAATGAGATCCTGTCTCAAAAAGACAAAAAAACAAAAAACACTCTAACCTTGAACTCACTGTGTAGCCTAGGTTAGCCTCGAACTTAGGTTGCTCTCCCTGCCTCAGCCTCCCGAATCCTGGGATTATAAACATGTGCCACCATGCCCAGCAGTAGCCTCATTCTTGATGCCCTTCATTCAGCTAGCCTACCTTGCTTTAGCAAAACATCTGAGTTTTAGTCTGGTCCATTTTATGACCTTGACCAGATCAGGTAATCTCATGGCAGATATATCTATCATCCCAGTAATTCTTACCTCCTTCAACGTCCCACCAGAGCTGCATTAAAGTTGGTAAAATATTCCAAAATTCCTGAGTGAAATTTGGTCTGTTTATATAAAAAGTCATTTGATTTTCTTAAAACTTTATTTCCTCAGAATCTGCCACATTTTCATGCCAAGAACAAAGCTACATATTTTGGAAGCTTTCTTTTCACACTTTTTATCTTTCTTTTGCCACTGAGATCCTCAAGATATGTACATCAGAGCCTCAGATCTTACATCTTGACATTGTAAAACATGCTCAGGATATTTTTTTCCCCCACTTTGGCCTTTTGAAACTACTGATGCAGGTGCCTTTTTTTCACTGTCATTTTAAATTTTCTTCCCTGTGTGTACTGTGTCAGGGCAGTTCACCCAGTGGTGTGACCAAAAAAGAAAATATCCCTTATTGCCATCAGTTTTACATCCAAATGCTTTTTGGGTTCTTGGGGCTGGTGAGATTTTGAGAGAGCTGCAGTGAATGCAGTGTGATGTGAATGCTAATTGACAGGTTGAACATCAAGGAACAAGCCACAACTACTGGATAGGCAGTGAGATGAGAAGCTGTCATTTTTCCAGAATAAGGAGCACAATCCAGGACCCAGTGACCAAAGGTAGTTTTTCCTCATCTTTCAGGATGGTTAAGGTGGAAGTGGAAGATACACTTACATGCAACGAGTAATTTAAAGGGGATGTGGTGGCACACACCTGTAATCCTAGCATTCAAGAGGCTGAGGCAGCTGGGCGTAGTGGCACATGCCTGTAATCCCAACACTCAGGAGGCTGAGGCAGGAGGATGGTTGCAAGTTTGAGGCCAGCCTGGGCTACATAGTGAGTTCAAAACTAGTCTGAACTACATAGCAAGACCCTGTCTCAAAAAAAGCCAAACAAGGGCCACGGATATACCTCAGTGGCACAGCACCTGCCTGGCAAGCACAAGGTCCTGAGTTAGATTCCCAGTACCAAAAAAGAAAAAAAATAATTTAAGAGGTTAATTTAGATTCCTTTCTGGATTCATTTCAAGGCATCTTCCTAATAATGCTTAAATTCAGTTATTCACTCCTCCTCCCTCAAACACAACAAAACAGATCCTGATACAGTTCCAAGGGCAAATCCTTTCCTGCACAAGTGTCAATGACTTTTAAAGGTTATTTCTTAGGTGTGGCGGCACATACCTGTAATCCCAGCACTCAGGAGGCTGAGGCAATAGGATCACTGTAAGTTTGAGGCCAGCCTTGACTACATAGCTAAGGCCAGCCTGAACTACAAAGTAAAACCCTGTCTCAAAAACCCAAACAAATTAAGAAAAAAAAAAAAAAAGAAAGAAAGAAAATGGGACTTGGAGACTAATGTGAATGTAATCCTTTATACCCCCAATTTTTTTTTTTTTTTTTGTCTTTTTGAGACAGGGTCTCACTATGCAGTTCAGGCTGGCCTCGAACTCCCAAAGGTCCTTCTGCCTCAGCCTCCCAAGTGCTGGATTACAGGTGTGTGCCACCACACCCAGCTGTCTTCTTCATTTTATAACCATCATGGTTTGTGGTCACCTAAAAATGGCTTAAAAATCTGACTTTTTTCTGCAATGTCTCATCAACTTAATAATAGTTACTGGGACATAGTGTCACCATGACTACAGTAGTCAATTTTGGAAAATAACCTTGTGAAATCTTTGAGCCCCTATTACTATGATTGTTTTGAATAATGCTGTCTAATCTTTATTTTCAAATGAGGTAATTAGTTTGTTTCTGAAGCAGGCAGCCAGCAATTAACATGAACAGGCCCCAGCTAGAAAGGGTTGTTTTTTCCTTCTTTCAGATGGCCAGCTGTGGCATGGCACATGAAGTCTCCTCTTTTGTTTTTTTCCGGTACCAGGAATTGAACTCATGACCTTTCGCTTGCCAGGCAGGCACTGTGCCACTGAGCTAAATCCCCAGCCCCTAAGTCTCCTCTTTTGATGGTAACTTCCAGCAAATATCCTTCATCTTCTTTCCTTTAATACCTAGTCTGTTGGCAAGTGTCTGCATCTTAGAACAGCCCCCTCATAACACAGTTAAATTTCTGTGTCAACAACCTAAGTCTCAGCAGGCGGGCTCCCTGCCTACTTAGAGTAAGTCCTCTGGCACCAAATAGTTCACAGATCTGGCGTGGGTTCCTGCCATGTCTTGGACAAAGGGTATCAGCAAGATTTTTCTCAGGATATGAAAAATATTTTCTCTCTGATTGCTTTTCAGTTGGCACTGTTGTTTGGTTTTTTTGTTTTGTTTTGTTTTGTTTTTACTTTTGACTGCAATTCTAGTCTAAATAGTCCCATAGGCTCTGGCTCCAAACTCCTGTCTTTCTAATCCCAACAGCCAAGATCAGACACTGGGGAATCTTCTTACTGGCAGCCCCAGACTTGAACTTTGGAAATTGTGGGAAATTTCATTTTGGGGGGCACATGGATCTTCTGACTATTGTATAACCTTTCCTGCTGAATAGAAATGGCGTTAAGATAATGTGAAGGAAAGAATAAAAAAATAGTCCTTTAATGTATATATTTTACCACCTACAAAATTATGTTTATTATCTTCTGTGTGTGCGTCTGTGTGTGCGTGTGCGTGTGTGTGTGTGCACGCATGTGCACGTGTGTGCAACACTAGGGATTGAACCTAGAGCCTTCATACCGAACTGTGTCCCTAGCTCCTTTTTTTTTTATTATTTTGAGACAGTCTTGCCAAGTTACTAGGTTATCCAGGCTAGATTTAAAGTTGTAGTCACCCTGCCTCAGCCTCTCAGGTATGTGTATCACTGCTGGATTATGTTTATTATCTTTTTTTCCCTTATAACCCCAGAAATTATAGTGGATGCAGGATTAATGGATCTATACTGCTTCAATATGAATCCAAATTCCAACACTGATAGTTATGAACAGGTTACATCAACTCTTAGTTCCTCAGTTTCTCATCTATCAAATTTAGACTACTTGTCTCATAGGCTTGTTGTGAGGATTAAGTGAAAAAAATATATATATATCACTTAGAATAGGACATGACAAAAAGTTGTTATTGTGTAACAAAACCAAATCTTAGAGAAATTAAGTAGGGACACCTGAGCTGAGTCAAATGCAGATTGTTTTTACTTTATGCTTGTTGTATTTACTACCTATTAACTGCCTGTAAAATCTTAGTATCTTGTGTTGTTATAAGTAGCCTTAGTCCTTGGGAGCTCTGGACCTCTTTATTATTTGAAGTGCCACTGGAGATAACAAAAAGAGCACAAGGCACATGACCTCTACAAATAAGGAGAGGCACAAAAAAGCCCCAGTGACAAAAATGACAATGTGTTCTATTTTAAGATGCTAAATGCTATCTGTCTCGGGGGGAGAGACATGCCAGCCATGTCCCCCAGCTTTCCCCTTTACTGAGTGGAAAGGACCATGGAAAGAACCTAAAATTCTGGAATTAGAAAAATATGGCTATCTGTACTAAGTGCTAGGGGTGTAGCAGGCACTATGGGGGCTCAAGGAAGCCTCACAGATGGTGGAGAGGAAGAGTAATTGAGAGGTAGGAAAAATAAAGAATTCCTTGGGACCACTAGGAAATAGTGTTTGTCCTTATTTTGTGCATTGACTGAGCTTGGGAGCTATGCTGGTCCTTTCATTTCATCTGGTATTCTTTTTTTTTCTTTTGGTACCGGGAATCAAACTCAGGACCTTGTGCTTGCCAGGCAGGTGCTGTGCCGCTGAGCTATCTTCCCGGCCCCTCATCTGGTATTAATGATGGAAGAGGTCCTCCTAACTGTGCCTCTTACCCTTTGTAATGTCTCATTATTTAATTCAAGCCCTCCCCACATTCACCTAGGTTTCAGGGAAAGTAAACTGGGAAAGGAGAATAGATTCTAGAAGTATTTGGGAAGCTAGGTATAGTGGTGCATGCCTGTTATCCCAGCATTCTGGGAGCCTGAATGGGAGGATCACAAGTTGGAGCCTAGCCTGGACATTTAGCAATTTAGGGAGATGATGTCTCAATAAAAAAAATAAATAAATAAGTAAACTAGGGGCCAGGGAGATAGCTCAGTGGCATAGGGCCTGCCTGGCAAACTTGAGGTCCAGATTTTGGTTACCAGTGGGAAAAAACAAAGTTGGGCATGGTGGTGGTGCACATCTGCAATCCTAGCACTTGGGAGGCTTCTGCAGGAGGATTGCAATGAGTTAGAGGCCAGCCTGGCTACATAGTGAGTTCAAGGCCAGCCTGAACTACATTGCAAGACCCTGATTCCAAAATACCAAAAAGTAAATAAATAATAAAAATAAAAAGAGCTGGGATGTAGTCCAGTGCAAAGGTCCTAGGTTCAATTCTCAGTACCAGAAAAAAAAAAATTTTTTTTTTTTGTTTTGTTTTGTTTTGGTTTTGGTTTTTTCTCCGGTACCGGGAACCGAACTCACGACCTTGTGCTTGCCAGGCAGGCGCTTTGCTGCTGAGCTAAATCCCCAGCCCAAGTTTTACTGTTTATTTAAAATTTTTTTTTCTAGGGGCTAGGGATTTAGCTCAGCGGCAAAAGCGCCTGCCTGGCAAGCACAAGGTCGTGAGTTCGGTTCCCGGTACCGGAGAAAAAACAAAAAAAAACAGTAAAACTTAAATTCTGGTTGTTTATTTCCAAACATAGAGGTCCTCCCAACATACCATGCTCCCACCCCATGCAAGGAGGAGAATGGTTCAAGTGATAAATAACAGAGCTGAGCCTGGTACATGGACAGTGGTGCTGAGTGTTGAGCATTTTACTTGTGAAAAGATGCTACAGATTATTCAGGCCTTTTTAATAATTCTCTATTATTTCTACTTTATTTAGGCTACCATTTGGATGCAATGAGTTTAAAACCCTTTACCTACCCATTTCCAGAGACGAGGTTTCTTCATGCAGGACCCAGTGTGTATAAGTTCAAAATCAGATATGGCCACAGTATCAGGTAATTTTAAAAGTAGGAGGGAAGCCTGTACAGGCACAGATTAGTGTATTCTACCTGCTCATCCCTTCTTTTTTGTAACTGTTTGTAGGACTCTTTCCCAGATGTTTCATGTTCAGTATACTTTTTTAATGTTCAGCACATTATTCATATACATTTCTAAATTAGAGCTGGGCCTGGTGGCACATGCCTGTAATCCCAGCACTTGGGAGGCTGAGGCAGGAGGATTGTTCATTGCGAGTTCGAGGCCAGCCTAGGCTACAAAGTCAATTCAAGGCCAGCCTGAACTGCATAGTGAGACCCTGTCTCAAAAAGACAATAAATAAATAAATTTCTAAATTAGGAACAACATACTTTTTTGTTGTTGTTGTTTTGAGATAGGGTCTCGCTATGCAGTTCAGGCTGGCCTTGAGCTCATTTTGTAGCCCAGGCTGGTCTCAAACTCACAATGATCCTCCTTCCTCAGCCTCTCGAGTGCTGGGATAACAGGTGTGCACCACCATGTCCAGCAGGAACAACATAGTCTTAAGGGAGTATCTGTCAAAAATTTTCATCAAGTCGGGCATGGCAGCGCATGTCTGTAATCCTAGTACTTGGAAGGCTGACACAGGAGAATTGCTAGGAGTTCAAGGCCAGCCTGGACTACATAATGAGACCCTGTCTCAAAAGAAAAAACAAAAAACTAGGAATAACAGGGAGCTTCCTAATGTAATAAAGACCATATATATCTATATGACCCACAGCTTACCTGTGATGAAAGATTTAAGGCTTCTCCCCTAAGTAAGTCAGGTGTGGTGGCACACACCTATAATCCTAGCACTTGGGAGGCTAAGGCAGGAGGATGTTTGAGACTGCAAGTTTGAGGCCAGCCTAGGCTACTAGTGAGACCCTGTCTCAAAACCAAAAAACGAAAGACCTAAATTAAGAAACATCTTATATTCATGGATTGGAGGATGTAATATTAATAAGATAATAATACTATGCAAAATGATCTACCCACTCAATATAACCCCTATAAAAATCCAAATGATATTTTTTGTGGAAGTGGAAAAAGCCATCCTGAAATTTCTTTTTTTTCTTTTTTTGGTCTTTTTGAGACAGGGTCTCACTAGGCAGTTCAAGCTGACTTTGACCTCACTTTGTAGCCCAGGCTGGTCTCAGATTTGCAAGGATCCTCATGCCTCAGCCTATCAAGTGCTGGGATTACAGATGTGCGCCACCATGCCCGGCTAATCAGCTGAAATTTCAAGGAAATCCAAATAAACAAAATAATTATGAAAAAGAACACAGTTAGGGCTGGGGATTTAGCTCAGCAGCACAGCGCTTGCATGGCAAGCGCAAGGTCATGAGTTCAATTCCCGGTACCAGAAAGAAAAACAAACAAACAAACAAACAAAATGAACTTCCTAATTTTTAAAACTTATTATAAAGCTATAGTAATTGAAACATCATACTAGTATAAGGACAGATATATATCAATGTTATGTAATTGGCAGCCCAAAGGTAACTCCTCATGTCTAAGATCAATTGGTTGATTGTTTTTTTTTTTTTTAATCTTTTTGAGACAGGGTCTCCTATGCAGTTCAAGCTGGTCTTGAACTCACTTTGTAGCACAGGCTGGTCTTGAACTCCCAAGGATCCTCCTGACTTAGCTTCTTGAGTGCTGGGATTACAGGCGTGTGCCACCATACCCAGCCAAGATCAATTAGTTTTCAACTAGAATGCCAATACCATTAAATAAGAAGAAAGAACAACAACCTATTTAAAAAAAATGTTTTTTTCTGCCAGGTATGGAGGCATACACCTATAATCTCAGGACTTGGGAGGCTGAGCCAGGAGGATCGCTGTGAGTTCAAGGCCAACCTGAACTACATAGTGAAACCCTGTCTCAAAAAAACAAAGAATTTTTTTTTCAGTACTGAGGATTGAACTCACAGTCTTTGCACTGAGCTGCATCTCCATCCTTAGTCCCACCCCACTCTCTTTTTTTTTGTTTGTTTGACAGGGTCTCACTAAATCTCTAAATTCCCCAAACTGGGCTCCAAATTATAATCCTCCCACCTCAGTCTCCCAGAGTGCTAGGATTACGGTATATGCCACCAAACTTGGTATTTCTGGGAAAGCTGGACATATAGAAGAATGAAGCACGCCAAGCGTGGTGGCACACGCCTGTAATCCCAGAACTTGGGAGGCTGAGGCAGAAGGATCCTTGCGAGTTCAAAACCAGCCTGGGCTGCAAAACAAAAAAAAAAGAGAGAAGGAGAGAAGGAAGGAGAATGAAGCTGGACCCTTACCCTAACATATAAAAGTGCAACTATACAGAAATACAACTGAAACTGCTTACCCTAACATACAAAAGTTAATTTAAAAAATCAAAGACCTAAACTTAAGAGCCTACATTATATCTCAGAAAATTAAAATAGAATTACCAAATGATCTAGCAATCTCATTATCAGGTATATATGCAAAAGAAATGAAATTAGTATACTGACGAGACATTTGCATTCTCCTTTACTACAACACTATTCACAATAGCTAAGAAATGGAAACAATCTGGGTGTCCATCAGCTAATGAATGGATAAAGAAAATGTGGAACATATGCACAATATAGTATTATCAAGCTGTAAAAAAAGAATGACATGCAAGCTGGTTATGGTGGTACACTCCTGTAATCCCATCTACTCCACAAGCCAACGCAGGAGGATCTCAAGTTTGAGGCCAGGCTGAACAATTTAAACAGATCCTGTCTCAAAATCTAAAAAAAATTTAAAATAAGAAGAGCTGGAGATTTAGTTTGATATTTCCTGGGTTCAGTCCGTAGTAGTACTAAATCAAATCATCAGTCAAGCAATGCTAAATGACACTATGGATGGAACTAGAGATCATTATGTTAAATGGAATAAGCCAGGCACAGAAGGACACATAGTAAATGTTCTTATGTGTGTGAAATATAAACATGTTGATGAAAAAGAAGTTGAGAGTATAGTGGTAATGACCAGAGGGAAAGTAGGGGAGAGGGAGGGATGGGAAAGAGTTGATGATTGAGTACTAGGATGTAGTTACGAGTAAGAAACGCTGGTGTACTGTTCTACAAGAGGGTGACTAGAGATAATAATATGCTGTGTATTTCAAAAAACTAGAAGAAAGTACTTTGAATGCCTTGCAAAAAGTAATGATAAATATTTGAGAAGATAGATATGTTTGCCTTGATTTAAACATTTTACAATATATACATGTGTTCAAACATCATACATTCTCCCATAAATATGTACATATATTTGTTTTTCATTGTTGGTTTATTTTGGTGCCGGGAATCGAACTCAGACCTTACACTCACTAGGCAGGCACTTGTGCCTGCTGAACTATATCCCCAGGCTGTGCATATGTTTGGACACCTTTTGGTTTTTTTTTGAGACAGGATCTCGCTATGCAGTTCAGGCTGGCCTTGCACTCACTTTGTAGCACAGGCTGGCCTCGAACCCACATGATCCTCCTGCCTCAACCTCCTAAGTGCTGGGATTATAGGCATGTGCCACCACGCCCTGCCACATTTTTGTATGTCCAGTTCAGAATAAATTTTTGGGCCAGGCATGGTGGCACGCACCTATAAACCTAGCACTAGAGAGGCTGTGGCATGGGGAGCACTATGAGTTTAAGGCCACCTGGGCTACATAGTGAGTTCAAGGCCATTCTAAACTACACAGTGAAAAAAATAAAATAAAATACACAGAGAGACCCTTTCTAAAAAAAAAAAAAAAGAAAGAAAGAAAATGAACAAAATTTTAGCCAGGCAGAAGGATGGCAAGTTCAAGCTTAGTTTGGGCAATTTAGCAATTTAGTTAAACCCTGTCTCAAAATATAAAATTTTAAAAAAGAGCTGGAATGTAACTCAGTGCAAAGGTCCTGGAGTCAATCATCAGTGCTGCCAAAAAAGAGAGAGAGAGAGGACTTGAATAAGCAGTTCTCCAAAGATGATATATGAATGGCCAGCAGCATATGAAAAGATGCCGCAAATCATTAGTTACTAGGGAAATACATATCACAACAATAATGAGGGTTGGGGATTTAGCTCAGCAGCACAGGGACTGCCTGGCAAGCACAAGGTCATGAGTTTGATTCCCAGTACTGGAAAAAAAAAAAAAGAATGAGAAACCACTTTATATCTACTAGACTGGCTATAATTCTTCAAAAAAACCAGCCAGGTGTGGTGATACAAGCCTGTAACCCCAGCACTTGGGAGGCTGAAGCAGGAGGATTGCCACAAGTTTGAGGCCAGCCTGGGCTATATAATTACTTCAGGAGTAGCCTGAACTATACAGCAAGACCCTGTCTCAAAAAAAAAAAAAAAGAAGTAGCTGGGCACAATGGTTCATGCCTATAATTCCAGCACTCTGGGAGACTGAGTCAGGAGGATCTCAAATTTGAGTCCTGCCTGGGGAATTTTGCAAGACTGTGTCTCAAAATAAAAAATAAAATAATAGCCAGGTGTGGTGGTGCACACCTGTAATATCCATACTCAAGAAGCTGAATCAGGAGGATCACTGCAAATTTAAGGCTAGCGTGGGCTACATAGCGAGTTCAAGGCCAACCTGAACTATGTAGAAAACAAAACAAAAAAGATCAGCCAGGACTATACAGCAAGACCTGACCCTGACTCAAAAAACTAAAACAAACAAACAGGGGGACTGGGGATGTAGCTCAGTGGCACAGCACCTGCCTAGCAAGTGTGAGACCCTGAGTTCGATTCCCAGTACCAAAAGAAAAAAAGTACAGAACCCCCCAAAAAAGTGCAGAACCCAGGTTATAAAGAACCTTTTTTCTAGGTGCCCAAATTGTTTTTCTGCTTTGTTTTGGTTTGGTTTTTGGTTTTTGGTTTTTGGTTTTTTTTTTTTTTATCTTGTTGAGACAGGGTCTTGCTATTGCTATGCAGTTCAGGCTGGCCTTGAGCTCACTTTGTAGCCCAGGCTGGTCTCAAACTCACAATGATCCTTCTGTCTCAGCTTCCTGAGTGCTGGGATTACAGGCATGTGCCACCACACCTGGCTAGGTGCCCAAACTGTAATAAAAAAAAAACAAAAACGGGGGATGTAGCTCACTGGGAAGGCAGCCCTGGGTTCAGTCCAAATGATACATAGTACAGCTGCTGTGGAAAACAGTTTGGCAGTTCCTCAAAAAGTTAAACGGGAGTACTATATGGCATATACCTATAAAATATAGGTATAGAATTGGAATCAGACTCAGATAATTTGTATAGCAGTATTCATAGCACCATTGTTCATAGGAGCCAGAATTTAGAAATAACCCAGGTGTTCATCTGCTGATGCTGATGAATAGGTAAACAAAATATGGAATATGTGGGCAGTGGAATATTTTGTGTTTTGAGACAAGAGCTTTCTATGTAGCCCAGGCTGGTCTTGAACTTGCAGTAATCTTCTTGCCTCAGCCTTCCCAGTGCTGGGATTACAGGTGAGCGACACCATGCCCAGTCTGTGCAGTGGAACAGTAATCAGTCATAAAAAGAAATTGCCAAAGTAATGAAGTTCTTAAATATGTATGATACGGATAAACTTTGAAAGCGTTATGCTAGGTGAAAAAAGCCAGTCACAAAAGGACAAATACTGTCTGATCCATTTACATGAGACATATGGAAAATTAGTAGAGGGGCTGGGGATGTAGCTCAGCAGCACAAGCACCTGCCTGGCAAGTGCGAGGTCCTAAGTTCAATTTCCAGTACCAAAAAAGAAAAAATTAGTAGAGACAGAAGGTAGATTAGAGGACAGGGCTAAGCGTAGGGGAGAGTGGAGATTCATTGCTTAAGGAGTACAGTTGTGAGGTTTTTGTTCATTTGTTTAGTACTATGGGACTGAACATGAGTGTTTGTACTTAACTAGGTCTGCAGTATTTTTTTATTTTGTCTTTTTGTTTTTTCTGGTACCAGAAATCGAACTCACGACCTTGTGCTTGCCAGGCAGGCACTGTGCCGCTGAGCTAAATCCCCAGCCTCCTTTTATTTTGTATTTTGAGACAGAGTTTTTCTAAGTCACTAAGTTGCCCAGGTTGGACAAGAGCTTGTGATCTTCCTGCCCTAGCCTCCCAGAGTGCTGGTATCACAGGCATGTGCCCACCACACCTACATGGAGTACACTTTTTTACTGAGGGTGATAAAAAATTTTTGAGCCAGATGTGGTGGCTCAGAAAATCACACCTGTAATCCCAGAACTTGGGAGGCAGAGGCAGGAGGATTGCTGCTAGTTTGAGACCAGCCTGGGCTACAAAGTGAGCTCAAGGCCAGCCTGAGAACCTGTCTCAAAAAGAAAAAAAAAAATTGAAAAGAGATAGTGGTGATGGTTGCACCACATTGTGAATGTAATACCACTGAATTATACACTTAAAAATGGCTAAAATGAGAGCCAGGCACTGTGGTGCCTGTGATCTCAGGTGCTGGGGAGGCTGAGGCACAAGAATTGCTTGAACCCAGGAGTTCAAAACCAGCCTGGGCAACACAGTGAGAGCTGCCTATAAATAAATAAGGTTAAATGAGAATGTTACCTACTTTCACTACCATTTTAAAATACATTGGGGCTGGGGATTTAGTTGAGCAGCACGACACCTGCCTGGCAAAGCGCAAGGTCATAAGTTTGATTCCTGGTACCAGAAAACAAACAAACAAAAAAAAGCATTAATTTTTGTACAAGTACATTAATTTAATAATAATGCATCCATAAATATGAAGTTACCTTTTTTTTTTTTTTGTCTTTTTAAGACAGGGTCTCACTATACACTTCAGGCTGGCCTTGAGCTCATTTTGTAGCCCCGGCTGGTCTCAAACTCCAACGATCCTCCTGCTTCAGCCTCCTGAGTGCTGGGATTATAGGCATGCACCACTATGCCCAGCAATAAATATGAAGTTAGCTTTTTACATTAAATATTTAATAATTAAATGTTAACATTTAAAATTTTAAAATATATATTCCATTCCAAACAAATATTGGTATCACTTTTATGCAAATTTTGTTAATGTCTATCTTAATAGGAGACTGTTAGATTATCATCTCTGCTTCTGCATTCAATACATTGTGAATTTTTTTGTCCCTTGTTAGATCTAAAAAGAGCCCAGGAACTGGGTGTGGTGGTATATCCCATCATCCCAGCACTCAGGAGGCTGTGGCAGAAGGATCACATGAGTTTGAGGCCAGCCGCGGCTATATAGGGCATTCAAGACCAGGCTGAACTATATAGCAAGACACTGTCTCAAAAAACAAAACAAAACAAAAAAAATAATATAAAATTTAAAAGTCCAGCTCACATAAATGTTAAGTTGAGAAAGGTAGGAATAGAGTAGTAACCCTGTCAGATCATCAGAAATATTCTTCTTTGACCCTATATCAAAATCTTCCTGGGCCAGGGATATAGTTCAGTGGTAGAGCATCTGCCTGACTTGTGCATGGCCCTGAGTTTAATATCTGGGACCACAAAACAAAACAAAAACAGAAACTTCAACAAGTGGTAGTTTTGGTTCTCCAAACCAGTAGTTTTTTTAAAGGTTAGCTGCAATATGGAACCTGAAATTATAAGTGAACTTTTTGAACCCTGTTATGTTAAAATTCATGAATCTATCTTGTTTTTTTCTATCTTGTTTCTTTTCTTTTCTTTTCTTTTTTTTTTTTTTGTCTTTTTGAGACAGGGTCTCGCTACGCAGTTCAAGCTGGCCTTGAGCTTACTTTGTAGCCCAGGCTGGTCTCAAACTCCCAATGATCCTCCTGCCTCAGCCTCCTGAGTGCCACCATGCTCAGTTCTTCTATCTTGTTTCTAACTGAATGTTTTACTTTATCTGATTTTGTAATATGACACATTCCCCAGTCCTTTGGAAAATTTGATTGACTTATGCAGATTTTCCAAATGTTGATACATTTCATTATATAATATCAAAAATATTTGTTAACATCACTATCAATGTTAGAAAAGTGTTTAAGAATTGGGTGTGGTTGGTGCACAACTGTGATCTTAACAACTCAGAACTGAGACAGGAAGCTGGAAAGTTAGAAGACAACTGGGACAAGTTAGCAAGACCCTGTCTCAAAAATAAAGTAAGCCTGGTGTGGTAGCCTATAATCCCAGCACTCAGGAGGCTGAGCTCGAGGCCACCCTGGCCAATATTGCAAGATCCTGCCTCAAAAAAAAAAAAAAGAAGGAAGGAAGAAAAGAAGGAAAGAAGGAAGGGAAGAAGGAAGAAAGGAAGGAAGGAGAGAGATAGGGGGACCAGGAGAATAGCCCAAAGGCAGAGTGCTTACTTAGCACAAAGCCCTGGCTTCAATCCCAGTCTGACCAAAAATATTTTAAAATTTAAGTCTTTGGAAGCTGTCAGACTTACAATGGTGGATATAAGTTTTCCAAACTTCAAATTTTCTCTTGAAAGCCCAAAATTCATTTCACAACAAATTCTGTCAGTTGTTTTCCTTGATGTGTTCAATTTATTCATTTTTGAGAAAATACCTGTCAACTCCCAAATCTGAATAACAACTATAGTTTATTTGTCAGCTAATCATTCAAGTAAAATATTGTATGAAAATAGCAGCTTGTTCACTTTACAGCTTAAACAGTCACGCAAAGTGCTAGTACTTCTCTTCAACACAACCATCGCACCATCGTATTTCAAATAGCAGAAGTACTTCCTGTTTATCACATTTTAAAAGATACAGTTATGTCTTGTATATTTCAAAAAGCTAAAAGGAAGGAATTTGATTGTTTTTGCCTTGAAAAAAAAAAACAAACCTAGAACCCAGTGCGGTGGTACACACTTGTAATTCCAGCACTCAGGAGGCTGAGGCAAGATGATTGCCTTCAGTTCAGGGTCAATCTGGGCTATATTGTTACAACCTGTCTCAGAAAACAAAAACACACAGTGTGTTGATGCATGCCTCCCTGGCATTTGGGTGGTTGAGGCTACATAGTGAGCTCAAGGTCATGCCTGAACTACATAATGGTACCTTTTTTTTTTTTTGGTACCAGGAATTGAACTCAGGACTTTGCACTTGCCAGTGGGTGCTGTGCCACTGGGCTATATCCCCAGCCCAACAACAAAGATTTGAGATTTAATTTTTGGATTTGTTTTACAGGACTGCAGATTGAACCCAGGACCTTTGCACTGAGCTACATCCCTAGCTTTTGTCCAGGCTGGGGTTGAGTTTGTGGTCCTCACATACACTTATCACGAGCTTTTTTTTTTTGGGTACCGGAAATCGAACTCAGGACTTTGCGCTTGCCAGGCAGGCACTTATGCCGCTGAGCTATATCCCTGGCCTCACATAGACTTATTAAGAAGTATACTTCTTTTTCCTTTCTTTTGTTCATTTTGTTTTAGTATTAGGACTTGAACATGAGCCTTCACACTGTGCTATATCCCCAGCCCTTTTTTATTTTTTGTTTTGAGACATTCTCCTAAATGCCTAATTGCCTAGGCTGGGCTCAAACTTGCAATCCTCTTACCTCAGCCTCCACACGTGGCAAGTTGGGGTTTTGTTTTGTTTTGTTTTGTTTTGTTTTGTTTTGTTTTGTTTTGTGACAGGGTCTTGCTTTGTCACCCAGGTGATTTTTCTGCCTCAGCAGGGATTATAGGCATACAGTACCATGCCCCGCTTATATAATTTATTTCATTGCTTCTTCAAGGACATTACATGAAACTAAATTTTCTTTTCTTGTGTGGCGCTAATGATTACTATGAACTGACACAGCTTAGTACGACTGGCTACATCTGTACTTAGGCACTAGCAATTTTGGCCACAATTGCTTTTGCATTAAAGGTTACAACTTGTAAAAGTGTAAAGGCAAATAACATCTTAGAAGTATTACAAAAGTAGTTTTGCCTTTGAAGTCTCCTTGAAAGGGTCTTGAAGACTCCCAGAGATCCCACACCACACCTTGAGTGCATGCGGCCTAAGGGAACTTTCATAGTGGAAATTTCAGGTTTTGTTGGATTAATGTAGAGACATGTTCTTTTCTTTTTCTTTCTTTCTGTCCTTTTTTTTTTTTTTTAAAGACAGGATCAATCTTACTGTGTAGTTCAGACTGGCTGTAGGCTGGCCTGGAGTTCACAGTGATCCTCCTGTCTCAGCCTCTCAAGTGCTGGGATTACAAGTGTAAGCCACAATGTGTGGCCACTACAGGAGATGTTTTTGTACAACCTTGTACTACTGAGCTCAGGACACACCACCCAGGTAACCTCACTTCTTCCTCCTGAGCACTGGGTCAGCACCTACAGTTGTTAGGTATGTCATGTTTCTAGCTTTTCTTATCTTGTCTTTTCTGTTTGCCTTCTAGAGGAGAAGAGATAGCAAATAAGGAAGTCATCATCCAGGAACTGGAGGTAGGGAAAAGAGACTTCTGGGGAAATCATGCCTCACATGCATCCACACCCAGACTTTATTTCCTGCAAACTGAATCACAGCCTCCCCTGGATAGCTTGGCTTCTTCCCACCAGGTTTTCTCTGCAAAGAAACTTCACACTTTTTCCAAGGAAATGTAAAGCCCACATCCTTTCTCAATTCTAGCTGAAGTGTTAGCACCTTTGGGGCTGAGAGTTACTTTGTCTCCATGAGATTCCATGCAGCAACTGGCACAGAGAAGGCTTCCGGAAGCCTGGGAAGCCTCACATCCCAGCCACTGCCTGGTACTTGACGTTCAGGAAGCTCAACTGTAAATACACAGACGCAGCCACTATGTCTTCATTTTAATTGGAAACACTTGCAACCGCTTTATTTCTGCTTCATTTTCATTCCTTTTCTACCCAGCTACTCTGGCTTTTGATTACCTAACAGAAAGGTAGACCACATTCTACAAGGGGACCCTGGAGCCTAGCCCTGGTGTTATTGGGAGGCTTGATTCTAAAAAGTGACCGCCAACTAAGCGATACTGGGTTTTGGATTGCTCCACTCTCTTTCTGGAGTTGGATTCCAGGTTCTCACCTGGAACAAAGAATTAATCAAAACGAGCAAAAAGCAGTGGCAAAGGCATTGGTCACCCAGCTAGCAGCAGGCAGTGGAGCTGACCCACCCAGCCCAGGCTGCAGCGCCTTGCCCTGGGACCTGCAGCCCTAAACCTCCACCCAGTCCCCAGCATGTCCCCGCTTCTGGCCACGTCTGTATGTGCCAACTACTCCATGGACAGCTGCAGCTGGAGGTGCATTGGCCTGACCCAGGAACCGGGCAGCATGGGCCCACTGGCCCTGGCCTGTGCGGTGGGTGCTGCTGGAGAGCTGTACCTGACAGGGGCGCTGGGCCTAGCCCTGGCCCTGGGCGGCCCAGCCCTCAGCACGAGGCTAGGAGTCTCCTGCCTGTGTCCCTCGCAGCCTTTCGCTGGTGCCCAGGTCTTCGCTGAGCACACAGGCGGCGCCCTGGAGCTGCTAGTAGCCAAGGGCCCTGACCCAGCTGGCAAGCTCAGCATCCACTGGGGTCGTTGTGAACACCGGGCCCTGTTCCTACAGGCCACCTTGCACCATGACATCAGCCGCTGTGTGGTTGCCTTCCACACGAGGATGGGCATCCAGAGCTGCTGCCCTGAGTCCCTGGCCCTGGTGTGAATGGTGCCGGCAGGCCTTGCAGTGATGCCGAGCTTCTTCTGGCGACATACATCGGTGATTTTATGATCCATGGGACCATCCATCAGGTTGCTCATGACACAGAGCTGCAGGAATCTGTCATCACCATGGTGGCCTCCCATGTCCTTCATCAGATGCTGCCACTGTTCCTGGTAGGGGGCTCCAAGGCCCAGAGGCAGGCCTCCATTCGAATACTGCTGTTCTGTGGTGTCTGCCCTGGCCCAGGCACCTTCCTCTTGTTGGGCTGGAGCCACTTTGGTGAGGCCTGGCTGGGCTGTGCTTCCCACTTCCTGGAGTTCAGATGTGCCTCTGTAGCTGCCTGCCTCAACCCCTGTGAGGTGGCTTGGACTGAGCCTTCCTCTGGGGCAGGGTACTGGGGAGGAGTTTGTGGGAGGGTAGGTGAGGAGACAGTGGCCCCCAGATGGCATCATGATACTCAGTGCTTCTGAGGTGATAGGAACATTGATCATACCAAAATAAAAAATAAAAAAAGCAATGTCAGCCGATCATGATGGCATATGCCTGTAATCTCAGCACTCGGGAGGGTAAAGCAGGAGGATTGCTTGGAGTTTGAGGCCAGCCTGGGCTGTGTAATGAGTTCAAGACCAGCCTACACTACGCAGTGAGACCCTGTCTCAGAAAAAGAAGCAGCTGGGCATGGTGGCGCATGCCCGTAATCCCAGCACTGGGGAGGCTGAGGAAGGAGGATTGTTGCAAGTTCAAGGCCAGCCTGGGCTACAAAATGAGCTCAAGGCCAGCCTGAACTGCATAGCAAGACCCTGTGTCAAAAGAAAAAAGAAAAAAAGGACAGAGAAAGAAAGCAAAAATGAAGAATCAGGGAGATAAAGTAGCTCTGCAGAGCAAGTAAATAGCAAAAGAGGGTGAGAGCAAAGATAAAAGTACACACTGCATCTGACAAACACAGTGTGGGCTATCATGGAAAGTTATGATAGCCAAGTCTTCCATGTGTCCATGTGCCCTTTCACGCTTTCTAAATCTCTAGGAGACCCTGGGGACTTCTAGATACAGGTCCTGAGAGGTGCTGAGATTCCACACCTCACAGTGACATCAGGTCTAGGCCATCCTATTGAAAAATCTGCTGACTTCTCCTGAGAAGTCCTCATGCAGGGCTTTGGGAACTGTTCTCTGCGTGTGTCCAGGATCTTGTAGTTAACAGGTCACACCTACTTTCCCAGCCAGCTTTGCCCTGCGCTAATCTCATATCACTGGTTCAGTCACACTAGGCAAATCAGTTGTTGTAGGGAGCAGCTGAGCTAGTGATCAGTCACCCTGCAGAGGGAAGAGCAGGAGGGCCAGAGGTACACCCTGAGGGCATGAAGCACCCCAGGCAAACAGGTGTTCCAGCCCCTAGACTAGGGGGAGTGAGAGGCGAGCAAGTTGTTAGGCAAAGGGGTTTCATCTGACATTGCTAAATGTATAAATAAACACACTGCAGTGGTTGAGCAGTTCCTTTTCCTCCCATCCAGAGACAGGGCTCCACTTGACCTCAGTTTTCTATATATTGTTTCTGTCTTTATTTCTCCATCCTCTCACAATCCTTCCCCACTTTGAGAGCTGTGCTGGATGCAGCAATCTGTCAGTCAAAGTCTCATTTGTCTTATTTTACAAATGAGAAGTTTAAATTAGTTTATGCTCTTCTAACTTCATGACACAGTGATGTATGACTAGTGATTTACTAACACATATGCTTCCACATTTCAAAGAACTAGAACACAGTTAAATACATGTGTGGTGGCTCATGTCTCTTATCCCAGCTACTTTGGAGGCTGAGGCAGGACATTTGCAAGTTGGAGGGCAACCTGGGCTACATAGCAACACCTTGAAAAAAAAGGTATGCAATGCTTACCACACAATAAATGGTAACTAGCGGGAATTTACATAAATTTATATATCATCAAAGTTTGCAAAGTTCTTTTTATGTGTTCTCCTACTCTCAGTTTTGGGGAAGATGTTATCATTCCTTTAAAAAAACATTAATTGAAGCCGGGCGTGGTGGTGCATACCTATAATCCAGTATTCCGAGGCTGAGGCAGTAGGATCTCTGCAAGTTCAAGGCCAGCCTGGGCAACACAGTGAGTTCAAGGCCAGCCTGAATTATGTAGCAAAACCCTGTCTCAAAAACCAGATAAATAAATAAATAAATAAATAAATAAATAAATAAATAAATAAATAAATTACCTGAAAGCCAATGTAACCCCACTGTTTGGGTTCAGGTCTTAGCTCCACCATCCCTTTTCTTTCTTTCTTTCTTTTTTTTTTTTTTTTTTGTTGGTCTTTTTGAGACAGGGTCTCACTATGTAGTTCAGGCTGGCCTTGAGCTTACTTTCTAGCCCAGGTTGGCCTCAAACTCACAATGATCCTCCTGCCTCAGTTTTCCAAGTGCTGGGACTACAGGCATGTGCCGCCACGCCCCACTACCATTCCTTTTTTGAGGGTCAAGAGTACCAGGGATGGAACCCAAGCCTTGGGCTTACTAAGCAATTGCTGTACTATCACTGAGCTGTACTGTCTCAAAAGATAAATTTATAAAAAAAAAAACAGATAAATTGATTAGTTAGACTAATAAGCAGAGATTAATTAGGGACTGACTGATCAATGAAGAATTTTTTTGTTTGTTTTGTTTTTTCACACAGGGTCTCCCTATTCAGTTCAGGTTGGCCTCAAGCTCATGGTGATCCTTGTGCCTCAGCCTCCCAAGTGCTGGGATTACAGGTGTACGCCACCATGCCCAGCTTCAACTAAGATTTAAAGTGAAAAAAAAAGATTTGAAGAGATTAGAAGAAAAGGCTTGATGTGAGGGAAAGCAAAATAACTATGTCAGTAAATACCAGTATTCTTCATTCATTGGATAGCCATGTATATTCACTATGATAGGCACTAAAGGAGAGAGATCAAGATAAATCAGAGGTATATCCTACTTCAAGGTGATCTCTCTGTAAGGAAAATAAAACTTGCAAAATATAGAAAAGGTCTCAGGCTAACTACTGTGAGGTCTGAGACAGTTAATTATAGTTTTGGGAGTCAAGGAGGCTTCTGGCCAAGACACTACTGAACCGTACTTTACAGAACAGGTAAGATTTAGACAGGTGCTGACAGGTAGAGAGTGCATTTCAGGCACAGGGAACATCAAAAGCACAGAAGTGGAGAACAGAAAGCACATTCAAGGAACAACATATAGCTTGGTTGTGCCGGGAATGGTGGTGCACACCTGTAATCCCGCACTCGGAAGGCTGAGGCAGGAGGATTGTTGCAAGTTCGAGGCCAGCCTAGGCTACAAAGTCAGTTCAAGACCATCCTGATCTGCATAGTGAGACCCTGTCTCAAAAAGACAAAAAAAAAAAAAAAAAAAAAAAACCACCAAGAATGTGGAGTATGTGATCCAGGTGTGGTAGCTCATGCCTGTAATCCCAGCATGTAGGAGGCTGAGGCAGGAGGAGCACCATGAGTTCGAGGGCAGCCTGAGTTACAGAGATAAGACCCTGTCTCAGGGGAAAAAAAAAAAAGAAAAAAATATATATATATGGTTTGTGAAAAGCAGTGAAAAATATAAATAGTATAAATGGAAAGATTGGCTAAATTGCAACACTATTAAAAGTCATTTTAAATATATCTTTTTCAGGATTCTATCCGTGCAGTCTTGGGAAATTTGGACAATCTGCAGCCATTTGTTACTGAACACTTCATTGTATTTCCCTGTATCCTTTACCAGTCACTGAGCTACAACTCCTGTTCAAATTCAAATAGAGGCTGGTTGTGGTGGTGGTGGTGGCACATGCCTATAATCCCAGCACTCAGGAGGCTGAGGCAGGAGGATCGTTGCGAGTTAGAGGACAGCCTGGGCTACAAAGTGAGCTCAAGGCCAGCTTCAACTGCATAGTGAGACCCTGTCTCAAAAAGACAAAAAAAAAAAAAAATTCAAATAGAGGAAAACCATAGACAGTAGCCAGGCATGGTGACCATGCCTGTAATCCTAGATACTTGGGAGGCAAAAGCAGAAGGACCACAAATTTGAGTCCAGCCTAGGAACTTAATGAGATCCTGTCTCAAAATAAAATGAGGGCCAGGCATGGTGGCACATGCCTGTTCCCAGCACTTGGGAGGCTGAGGCAGGAGGATCACTTTGAGTTTGAGGCCAGCCTGGGCTACATAGTGAGACCCTGTCTCAAAAATAATAAAATAAAATAAGGACTAAGCGTGGTGGCACAAGCCTCTAATCCCAGCACTTTGGAGGCTGAACTGCTATGGCAAGCAGAAACACCAAAATGATGCCAAGGATTTAGAGGCAGATTTATTTATATTGACAGGCACTGATCGGGATCATTCCCAGAATATCAGGCCCAGATCTCTGGTGGTCTAGGGCTTACATGGCATAAGCAAGCAGGAAGTACAGAGGCAGAATGCTTGTCAATTGGGGATTGGTTTATACCATGTACATCATAGTGACCAGCTATGTAGCAACATGACCAGCCATTTCTAAGAGACGGAAGCAAATGGAACTGGAACAGGAACTATTACCTGAGCAACCAAGAAACTGAAGTGTAGTGGCTCAGGGGGCCATTTTCTGTTACAGAAGCAGGGGGATCACTATTCAAGGCCAGCTTGGGGTACATAGTGAGTTTATTTATTTATTTATATTTATTTTTTGTTTTTTTGAGACAGGGTTTCACTATGTACTTCAGGCTGGCCTTGAATTCACTTTGTAGCCCAGGCTGTTCTCAAACTCACAAGCGATCCTCCTGCCTCAGCCTCCCAAGTGCTGGGATTACAGGTATGAACCACCATGCTTGACTTACATAATGAGTTTAAAACCAGCCTGAATTACAGAGTGAGACCTTGTCACAAAAACAAAGCAAGCTGGGTATGGTGGCACATGCCTGTAATCCCTACACTCAGGAGGCTGAGGCAGGAGGATCATTGCGAATTTGAGACCAGCCTGGGCTATAAAGTGAGCTTAAGGCCAGCCTGAACTGCATAGGGAGACCCTGTCTCAAAATGACCAAAAAAAAAAGAAAAAAAAATAGTTTAGGGGAAGGAGCAGAGTCTCACTCCTAAAAGAGTTCTCAGGGTGGCATATTGGCGTCCTTCCTCACTCCTTAGCACCATCCCCAGATAAAAGCAAGTGGGAGAGAGTTTCTCACTTGAAATTCAAACATGAGGATGTCGTCTTGATCCCCTACCCATTTGTTTTTACTCTATATGTGGAGATGAAATGGTTTCATGAAAACTTGTCACCTGGTAAGTAGTGATGGGAGCAAGGCTTGACGGGTACAGAATGGGTTAGCAGTGCCAAGGGAGCCATCAGGCTTCAGCCACATAATGTGGAGTTTAGAAACACACTGTCCCAGCCTGGTTCAAATCCCCAAGGCTCTGCCATTTAGTAGCTGCATGACCTTAGATAAATCACAGTAGTAATATCTTTCTGTGCCTCCTTTGTGAAATACAAGGCGTGACCAAAAAATACATTGAAAGTTTAAATTTTAAAATATAGTTGGGTTGGGCGTGGTGGCATATGCTTGTAATCTCAGGGAGCCGAGACAGGAGGATCATTGTGAGTTCGAGACCAGCCTGAGCTACAAAGTGAGCTCAAGGCCAGCCTGAACTGCATAGCAAGACCCTGTCTCAAAAAGACAAAAAAAAAAAAAAAAAAAAAAAAAAAAAAAGACATTATTTCTAGGAAAAGTGGTACCAGGCCGAAGGGAGAAGGACACTTCTGGGTAGGGGTGTCTAGAGCCAATTCTGGGAATTAGAGTAGTCGAAAATAATCTTGATCCACTATAACACTCAAATTTCCTCTTGTAGGGAAACCAATAAATGACAGTCCTCCTGGGTTGGTAAGTTTGCTTTTCTGACCAAAATGAAAGTCGCCTTTGTTACCTCCTGTTGTCCCCAAAGTGCTGCCCTTGTGTCTTCCTCCAACTTTGCCCCTCAGATGCCAGATCCCATCAGAATCATAAACAGGAGCCCATAGGTTTCCCCTTGGCTCGATTTCAGAGCCCATGACTCTAACAGAACTTCTGTCCTTGCTGCAAAGCTGACGTTAAAAGTCGCACGTGGTAGGTTAAAGATGGGGTGTTCTCTTTGCTGTGTTAGCTTGAACTGTGAGCCACTCTGGAAGAGAAGGGGTCACAAGAGTCTGGTTCCTCCCTAAAGGTTGTAGCTGAGAAGAAAGCAGCAGGAGGCGCAATGAAGAAGCGAAAACTCCTGGAAGAGCACAGCTCCCCCCAGGAGGCAGGACTACCCAGGTCAGTGGTGTAGGGAGAGGCTGGGTCTCACATCCTAGTCATACCTTGCACCTTGCTGTCTGTTGGGCTGGCTGCCTCTACAGTTGAACAAGTCACTTTCTTTTTCTGGGCTTTATCAGTAGTGTCTGCCTATTATGGGAAATGGACGAAGGAAAAGAGGCAAGTTGATGTTTGGAATGCAATTTAAACATAGTTCCTGTCTCAGCAAAGTGAGATTGTTCTGTTCATCAAGATGAAGGCTGAGCCAGGCATGGTGGTGCACTCCTGTGACCCCAGCACTTGGGAGGCTGAGGCAGGAGGATCACTGT
>NW_004955422.1:20239453-20244178 GCF_000276665.1 Chinchilla lanigera
AGCTTGGGCTACAAAGTGGGCTCAAGGCCAGCTTGAACTGCATAGTGAGACCCTGTCTCAAAAAAAAAAAAAAAAAAAAAAACTGGAAAGAAAGCCTTGAAAGGGTAAGAACAAATAAAATATTCTGTTTTACCCAGTGAGCAGTAAGCTTTTGGAACCTTAAGAGTAGTCCAGAGTGAAATATAAATGCTTGCAAGATGATGCGTATGGGGTTATTAGGTGAAGCACCAGTTGTTGGGAATGTCAAGCACATTGATCTAATAAGAGGAATGTTTTTGTTTGTTTTTTGTCTTTTTGAGACAGGATGTCTATGCATTCAGGCTAGCCTGGAGCTCACAGCAATCCTCCCACCTCAGCCTCGGAGTGCTGCGATTATAAGCATGCACTACCACACCCAGCTAGTAAGAGGAATATTCTGCACATTGATTATTAGGGGCAATAGTGAACACAATAATTATTTTTGTTTGTTTGTTTTTGTCTTTTTGAGACATGTTCTCCCTATGTATTTCAGGCTGGCCTTGATCTCACTATCTAGCCCAGGCTGGTCTCCAACTTGAGACAATCCTCCTGCATTAGCCTCCCAAATCCTGGGAATTTACTCGTGCACCACCACACCCCATTGAACACACTGTTTATTACAATGTTGAACACATCAATTATTAGAAAGAATGTTGACTGCATCAACTGGTGGAGGAATGTTGATCGCATACCTAACATGTTGAGGTTGCTATTGTAAAGGCTACTTAGACTCTTTGTTTTTTTGCTTTTTGAGACAGGTTCTCACTGTATAGTTCAGGCTGGCCTTAAGCTCACTAAGGAGTCCAGGTTGGCTCTGAACTCATGGTGATCCTCCTACCTCAGTCTCCCAAGTGCTGGGATTATGGGCATGCACCATCACACCCAGCTATTTAGACTCTTTTGATTCTCTGTCAGGGACGGAATGAATCAGTAAGATAACTCAGTTTTAGCATCCCAGAGAGGCCTTCCAGGATAATCCAAGGTGAGTTTTGCTACCCAGCCCAAGGTGGGTTCAGCCCAGGGTCACAGAAGACAGCTCCTCTTTTCCTGGGTCCGTATAGGCCCCTAGATGCTCAGGGGTGGTGAGGCAGCACCCTGTTTCTTCTAGATATGCATATTGGCGTAGAGTTAGGGCGCTCCTTTCCACACTGGGTGCAATGTGTGGTGGTTGTGTGAAGCTTTGGTCTGTTCCATTCAACTGAACCTTCCATGGAGATGAGATCTCAGATCTTCCCTTTCTGAGTTTTGTTACATAACAGGGTGTTTTAGAATCTGATAACTGACAACTATTAGTCATACTTTCCATTTCTCAAATCCCAAATCCTTAAGTGTCTCAAATTAGGATTCTATTGTGAATTAAAGTAGCACCTAATGAAAATTTGGCCACGCAATTTTTTCTGCCAGTTAGGAATGGTATAAAAATAGCCAACCTGCTAAAATATTCATTTGGGCCCCATTTGTTGGAACGTTGTAATGTTGCCACTGCCAGTAACATTCATGGGCTTCTTCCCTCACCTCAGGGCCAAGATGGGGTCTTCTAGTCCAAGACCCAGCAGGAAGAAGCTACCTATAGAGACCAGGAGGGTAAGCACCCACACGAGGCCCGAGGCTCTGTTGCAGGTTGTGATTCCAGTTACCTACCTGTGTGTCCTGGTCCTTACTGCAGGTTGAATTGACTGAACTCATTCTCACATTTCACTGTCTGCAGAGCAACGTTCAACTGTTCTGCCCCTGCTGCAATTTGTCCCAAAAATGGCTGCATAATATACACATGGATGAATCCTTTGGTCAAAGAGTCTTTCTTCTCAGTTTAAAAAGCTGCTTCTTGTACTCTGCAATTGAAGTAAAAGAAAAAAATAGGTCTATATTGAATAGAAGTAAAACACAGTGTAGAAGTTGTTCCTCTTTAGAAAACTTTGGCTTTATCTACACTGGGGTCTAAGTCTAGGAACATCTAATTTTAGCATGAGTTAGGTATGTGTCAGAACTAGAAATCAGTAAGAAAAAACTTCTAGAGCAATGATGAATTGGTCTCTGATTATATGATTTTGTTTGATTTATGGAGTCTGTTCCCTATTTGGATATTCATGTATCTTTTTATGTTTTTGTATCAGACAGGGTCTTGTTAAGTACCCCTGGCTGGCTTTGAACTGGAGTTGATCTTCTTGCCTCGGGCTCCTGAGTGTACCACCATGCCCAGCTTCATATATCAACTTCTTCTCCATTTCAAGGCTTCTTTTTCATAGCACCCTCTAAAGCAGTGTCCTTTTTAACTTTCTCCCTTCTTTATGTAACTGTTAGGTATTATAGATGCCTTATAGATCTTACATTATTTTTTTCTCACTTCTTTATGCCTCCAGAGTCGCTCTGCCCCTAAGTACCCAGACACTAATAACTCACTTTCACCTTCTCAAAGTGGTTTGATTGTTTTTTTTGAACTGGGAATCTAACTGAGGACCTTGTGCTTGCCAGCCAGGCACTTGTGCCACTGAGCTATATCCCCAGCCCCAACCTTCTCAGGTTGTGATTCCTGAGAATCACACATAACATGATCAATTGCATTCATTCACCCCATTTCTACTATGTGCCAAATACTGGGGATATCATGCTCTGCCCTGAAAAAACACCATCAGCAGTAGGCCAGGCAGACAGCTACCAATAAATACACTGTGTGTGGCTAGAAGGAAGCACAGGATACAGAGGGAACACAGGGAGGCCATGAGGGAAAGTTCTCAGAGGCACTCAGAGGAGCTAAAAGAGCTCAGGCCAACCAGCTCAGAGCCCAGCACTGAGAAACATTGTTGGAGATGACAGTGTGGGTTGAATGATAAAACTCTTTGAGGCCACCTTCAAGACTGAGCCAGATCTGGTAGCACATGCCTGTGATCCCAGCACTCTGAGAGGCTGAGGCAAGGGGATTACAAGTTCAAGCCCAACCTGGGCAACTTAGCAACTCAAGACCCTGTCTCAAAATAAAAAATTTATTTGTTTGTTTTTGTCTTTTTGAGACAAGGTCTTGCTATGCAGTTCAGGCAGGCCTTGAGCTCACTTTGTAGCCCAGGCTGGCCTCAAACTTGCAACCATCCTCCTGCCTCAGCCTCCTGAGTGCTGAGATTACAGGCATGTGCCACCACACCCAGCAAAATTTTTTTTTTTTTTTGGTACCAAGAATTGAACTCAGGACCTTGTGCTTGCCAAGCAGGCGCTTGTGCCACTGAACTATATCCCTGGCCCAAAATAAAAAATTTAAAAAGAGATAGGGTTGTATGTAGCTCGGTGTGAAGGCCCGAAGTTCAACCCCTAGTACTGGAAAAAAAAATTTACAGGAATTTCCTAAAATATTTTAAGGAGAGGAATGGAGTGATTTTCATTTCTAAATCATTCTTCTGTCTGTTTGCAAGGCATTATGTTGAGTGCTAGGGCACACACAAACACATGTTTGCTGCTTCTCTCTGGGAGGAGTGGCTGCCCTTGGGGATCTAGACCTGCGCTGTGGGGGCAGGAGCAGAGAACAGGACCACAGAGGGCCGTGGCCAAGCAGCCCACAGAATGATTTTAGGCAGAGTTGCCCCCCTCTATGCCTCCTGTGGTTTAGAAAAGTAAGAAGGAATAAAAAAGTAGAAGAGTACACCATGCTCTGGAGAACAAAGATGCTTTATACACCAAGATAACTGCTGTTAGAGGAACATTTTCTCCCTTTCTACCCTTCATACCTTCCTATTCTTAGTTTGACACATCATCTCCCTCAAAAACAGTACCCAAAGCTTCTTATTCAACATAATTACCTTTTCAACTTGATTCTGGATTTAGAAAAAAAAAACACAAAACCAAGTAAAGGAACATGTTTATTGATTTTGACTTCAAGCCCAAAGACAGCCTCTGTTGTAGACTCTGTTCTCAGGGAGAGGATTTTTCCTAAATTAAAGTGATCACAGTGACTCTTAGTGTAAGTCCCTTGAGCTGGGAAAAATGAATTTGCTCCTAGGGTCCAGTGCTTGATGCTTCCCCCGGCTTTGGAAGAAGTCAGGGTATCGGACCATGGCCAGTGTGGATTGTGCATGTCTGCACACTTGGGCACACACATGGGGAAAGTTTAGAAGAGAACAATGTTGATCTCATAACCTCTAGGCTTTGGGGAAAATAAGAAGGAAGGAAATACCTTTCCCTTTGTTCCTTCCGGTCTCAGACCTAGAGACCCAGACTTTGGTAGGATAAAGAGAGGGGGAGGGGTTGAGCATGCCAGACAGACTCCTGGCCCAGAAGTGACACAGACTGACTACTCACAGTTCATTCCTCCTTTGCCTGGACTCTACTTCTACACAGATCTGGCCCTGCACATACAGAGGTTTTCAGGATATAAGGCCCTGCTTGATGTTCCCAAGGATACTCATTGTCTTCATTTAGACTTTTTCTTCTCTTGAAACTTTTGCTTTGTTTTGCTTTTTGAGACAGGGTCTTACTGTTTAGCCCCATCTGGCTTTGAATGCACAGTGATCCTCCTGCGTCAGTCTCCTTAGTGTTGGCATTACAGCCATGTGCCAGATGGCTCTCTTGAGACTTTTGCCAGAGATCTCCCTCAAGAGTTCAGAAGCTGGAAAAAAAAAAAAAAAGATTTCAGGAGCCAGCCATAATGGGGCACACCTAGTAATCTCAGCTACTCAGGAAGCTGAGACAAGAGAATTGCAAGTTCAAACCCAGCCTGGGCAA
>NW_004955422.1:20244278-20269688 GCF_000276665.1 Chinchilla lanigera
TCAGTACCAAAAAAAGAAGTTACACATTTTAATCAGATCTATCCTAGAGGAAATAATGGCTAATTTGAGGAAGTCAAAAGTAAATTTAGGGGCTGGGGATTTAGCTCAGCGGCAAAAGCGCCTGCCTGGCAAGCGCAAGGTCGTGAGTTCGGTTCCCGGTACCGAAGGGAAAAAAAAAAAAAAAAGAAAAGAAAAGGGGGGCTGGGAATATAGCTCCATGGCTCAAATGCTTGACTAGCAAGCACAAGGTCATGAGTTTGATTCTCAGTAGCAAAGTAGATACATAAAAATAAAAAATGAAAAGGGGCTGAGGCTATACCTCAGTGGTAGAATGCCCCTATGTTCCACCCCTTGGTTCAGCCCCCAGTACAAAAAAATTTTTTCAGGGGCTGGGGATAAAGCTCAGGGGCATACACACCTGCCTGGCAATCGCAAGGTCCTGAGTTTGATTCCCAGTACCAAAAAAAAAAGACCAAAAAATTTTTTTCAGGAAAGCACAAGCTATACTGAAGTAGCTGCCTACAGTCCCAGGGTAGGATACATCTCTGCTCTAGGGCATTTGTTCTTGGTCCCTCTACCAATCCTAATAGATGCCACTTTACTGGTCATTAGGATCACTCTGTGTAGCAGGATTTAAACCCAAAAGCATAGTTTAATTTGTTTTTGGGGTTTGTTTGTTTGTTTGTTTTGTCTCCTTTGAGACAGGGTCTCACTATGTAGTTCAGGCTGGACTTGAACTCACTTTGTAGCCCAGGCTGGTCTTGAACTCACAACGATCCTCCTGCCTCAGCCTCCCCAGTGCTGGGATTACAGGTGTGTACCACCACTCCCAGCCCAGCATGGTTTAATTAAAGTTGTAAGAACTATCCCCTTAAGCCAACAACCAGAGCTGGGCTCTATAAATCTAGTCTTTGCTCTGTTTAGAAACGCTAAGAATGGTCTCTTTCCTCCCCAGAGTTCTTTTTCACTTTTTTAGGAATATGATTTAGGGGCCAGCTCTGTGGTCTGGAATCTGACAGGTTTGTGAAAAAGCTCACTTCAGAAAGACCTGCTGTTCTAACCTGAAGCTTATGCTGGGGGACTTTCCTCAGAGCCCTACACCAGTCTGCCTCCTGCAGCCCACTGCCATACAGGCTTCTCCACCGGCAGCACAGCCTCGCCATCAGCACTGTGGGCAGCCAGGCTCTCAGTCCCTGCTGGGTGGGGACAGCGGCCAGCTGACAGAGAGTCCCAGAGCAAATACATGCACCATGTTTCTGACGACGAGTGAGGGTATTTACTGGGAATTGCTGAAGGCCTCGAACCAGGTTGTGGGATGTCTTCTTCAAAGTACAAAGGAGTTTCTAGCAAGCAATAGCACATGGAGAAATACTAAGATTGCACTGTATTGTTCTGGCCTCTAAAGCCATAGACATATTTCTGCTGGATACTGTTCTGGCCATTCTGATGATATTTACTTTTTTTTGTTTGTTTGTTTTTGTTTTTTTGAGACAGGGTCTCACTATGCAGTTCAGGCTGGCTTTTAACTCACTTTGTAGCCCAGGCTGGCCTCAAACTTGCAATGATCTTCCTGCCTCAGCCTCCCAAGTGCTGGGATTACAGGCATGCACCACTACACCTGGCGATATTTACTCTTTAATGGCATTGTGCCCTTTCTGTCACGTTGCTGTCTATAATACCCTGCTCTCACTGACCACCTCCTCATTCCCCATTATGGCAAAATCCCACTCATCTATCACGGGCCCATCTCATGTCACTTCCCCTATAAAGTCTTCCTTGACAATAACCACCGACTCTGCTAACGTCTTCCTCAGCAACCACAGCACTCTATAGAAACGGATCGGGTAGCTTGGTCACACTATCTTCTAGTATGTAGCTTACCCTGCAGATCACACTTTCTCCAGTGTGCCAGGTCATTCTGGTTTCTGAAACCTCTGTATTCTCTCAGCAGGCACTCAGTAGTGGGTGATGATAAGATGAGTCTAGATTGGCTTGTTCTTGGTTCTTAAATCCTCTGGTCTTAGAGGGACCAAGTTAGAAGCTGAAATGAAAAAGGACAGTCCTAAAGAAAGAAATATAGGGCCTGCCCAGGCAGTCAGAAGCCAGGCCCCAGTGCTGATGTGAAAATAGTTACTAGAAAATAGCATACAAGCTGGGTCAGAGTAAGTTTAAGACTTTCCTTGATCTTCTTTTTATCAGAACAGGAAAAGAAAACCCCAGCAAGAGTGGCAGAAGACTGTAGCCTCTGACACCACTGATGTCCAGAAACAGGGTAGGTTCTAGGAAATTCATATTTATTCTTCTTTAATAATCATCCGTCAGCCGGGCTTGGGGGCAGACGCCTGTAATCCCAGCACTTGGGAGGCTGAAGCAGGAGGATTGTTGTGAGTTCAAGGCCAGCCTGGGCTACGAAGTGAGCTCAAGGTCAGCCTGAACTGCATAGCGAGACTCTGTCTCAAAAAGATAAAAAAATAAAATAAAATCATCCTTCAATTCCTGGTCACCAACCCCCCCAAAAAAAAACCCATCCCCCACTTTTTTTTTTTTTTTTTGAGACAGGGTCTCACTTTGCAGTTCAGGCTGGCCTTGAGCTCACTTTGTAGCCCAGGCTGGTCTCACTCTTGCAACAATCCTCCTGCCTCAGCTTCCTGAGTGCTGGGATTACAGGAATGTGCCACCATGTCCGGCTACCTGGCTTTATTTTTTATTTTTTGAGTATTTTCTGTACTGGGAATTGAACTCAGGACCTTGCACTTGCCAGGCAGGCGCTTAGGCCACTGAGCTATATCCCTAGCCCCCAATTTTTTGTTTTGTTTTGTTTTTATTTTTGCCTTTTTGAGACAGGGTTTCGCTATGCAGTTCAGGCTGGCCTTGAGCTCACTTTGTAGCCCAGGCTGGTCTCAAACTTGCAGTGATCCTCCTGCCTTAGCCTCCTGAGTGCTGGGATTACAGGCGTGTGCCACCACGCCCGTGGCTACCTGGCTTTAAAGAAATCTTGGGTCCAGAGATATAGCTCAGCCGCACAAGCACCTGCCTGGCAAGCACAAGGTCCTGAGTTCAGTTCCCGGTACCAAAAAACAAACAAAAAAAAAAAACATATCTTAGCCGGGTGTGGTGGTGCACACCTGTAATCCTAGCACTCAGGAGGCTGAGGCAGGAGGATCATTGCGAGTGTGAGGATAGCCTGGGCTACAAAGTGAGCTCAAGTTCAGCCTGAACTGCATAGCGAGACCCTGTCTCAAAAAGACAAAACAAAACAACAAAATAGAAATCTTGGTGTAAGCGTGCTCTTCCATCTCCTACTCACAGGAAAGTACTTCACGGAGGATACCTTTTTCCTACTTGAGTGTTTTCCTTACAGATTCTAAATGGGGACACAACTTGCCAGGGGCAATTGTTCCACCATTGCAGCAGAACAACTCGCCTCCGCCCAAAGAGCTGGGACTCCGTGGCTTCTTTGGGTTTCTAAGGTGAGACAAGCCTCCTCCCCCGACCCTATCACAGAGCCCCAAAACCAGAGCAGAAGTAGGTTCCAGAGCCTGCCTTGCTGCATCTTTCAGGGAAAGGAGAATGGAGAAAAAAGCTGATCACTTGCAGAGATCTCTCAGTTACATCCAATATAGGTGATAGAAATGAGATGGAGAACAAGGGCGCCAGTTGTGAATTTAATAAAGAAGTTATCTTAGTCTTTGCTTGTGACAAGGTCTCACTGTGTAGTCCAGGACAGTTGCGTTTTTTGTTCTGTTTGCCTGTTTTTGAGACAAGGTCTTGCTATGCAGTTCAGGCTGGCCTCGAACTCACAACGATCCTCTGCCTCAGTCTCCCGAGTACTAGGGTTATAGGCATGTACCACCACACGTAGTTGAGTCGGGGCTAGTTTTGAACTTACTGTGTAGCCCAGGATGGTCTCAACCTTGCAATCCTCCTGCCTCAGCCTCTCAAGTGCTGGGATTATAGGTATGCACCACACCTGGCTCTCACTGACTTTTGCACATCTCACCCCCGACCTTGATGTGCCCAGGATAAGGCCTGGTTCCGTAAACATTGCTTGAACAGAAACTATTCCCATTTTACTTGGTTTATTCAGATTATTTGGTTATCAAATCTATTTCCATTCTCCCCTATGAATCTAGGTGGTATCTTCAGAGTCCTTTCTGCAGAGGAGTTAGCAAATCCTTTGTCTATCTAGAACTCAGCCATCCTACTGCAATTCTTAGTCCTTTATTTCCCTCTCCTGAGTGTAATCTAATTTGGGTACCTTCTCAAATGTTGTTCCAGACTTGAATTTCCATTCAGTGGCTCCCTGGAGCAAAATGGCCTGGCTAATGAGGCACTAACGGGAAGCAGGCAGTGGGGAAGGAGACCTCTGGTCTCAGCCTGCTCTGCTCTCCTTCCTGCAGCACTCTCTTTCCGCTCCGGTATTTCTTCAAGAAGAGCAGCCAGTGAGCCGCCTGGATGCAGTGACAGCCACAGAAGAGGGTCTTCTTTTGCGTTGACGCCTCCCAAGCCACCACTCTTCCAGCTCCAGCCTTTTCTTATGACCCCTCAGTCACAGTGCTGATGGCTCCTGACTAGTCCTATGTGGGTTTATCCTGTCCTTTGTTCCTTTATAATAGGGTGGATTTTCCCCTGTTTAAAACACTGGAAAAAGAATGGAACTTTCTAAAATGCTGGAATCCAAGAATTTCACTACCCTGAGGGCCAGCTTAGGTCTTTTGTCTCCAGCACTTAGGATCCTAATGCCAGTAAATTATTTATGAAGAATTATTGATTGCATTTAGTGAAACAGATTGAGAGAGAACAAACTCTTCCCTGAAGATACAGAGACACAATGTATGAATCTTGCCCTGGCACCTACACGGTTACACTGGGTACCTGACCTGGAACCTTGAACTTTGCTGCCAGGGTCCAGGGAATGAGGTTGTGCAAGGCTCACTGCCCTGAGCCCTGCTGCCCCCAAAGAAATGGTCTCTGTCCCAGCCCAGCTTGCTTTGGCCCCAGAGTGTAGCCTCACCATAGAAAACCTGGTTCCAACCTACTTCTCCCTCGGATTCCGTGACATTAACACAGGTTAGTCAGATTCACTGGAAGCCAGCGTGACTGCAGAGAACCAAAAGAATCAATGGAAACTGAGGGGAACTCATTTTAGCTCAGGACAAAGGAACCACTTTTAACCGTTAGAGACATCCAGTACTAGAATGGGCTAACCTGTGAGGTAATGAACCTTTTCCAGAGGTTTACACCAAATCGCCTGTCCGTACCAGAGGGGATGTAGTGAGGAGAGGTTGGGGGTTGGACTACTGAGGTCCCTCTGAGTCCCCTTGCTTGGCTGCCTCTGCTTTGGCAAGGAGAAGAGAAGAGGTAGATGGTAGGAGGAACTGGCAGGGGAAGACCAGAACCTGAGCTGAGGAGGCACCAGAGGGGAAGTCTTAGGATGTGGAGATTGGTTGGAGATTAGCAACATCAGGAAGAATTCCTCTCAAATCCTGTTCACTGCCGGAAGCCACCACCCCAAGCATGGTCTGCTAGCCAAAGTTGCTGAAAGGCACAGCTGCAGAATCTGAAGAGCCGAGTGTCCATCTGGACTAGGGGTCGCTTACAGTGAGGGCTTGGGAAGTTTCTTTCCTCTCTGGTTATTTTCTGAGCTGGAAAACGAGGGGGCAGGTGTGCTTCGCTGTCTGTACGGAACCAGCTAGCTCTGGCACAGGGAGCGGGTCACGAGGCAACAGTCCTGAGTGGGGCTGCCCAGAGCAATCCCAAGCTTCCTTCTGATCTCTGCCCTGCCCTAACCTCTAGCTACTGCCAACTGTGGTTTCTCCCATCTTGCCTCATTGCTGGCCCAAGTGTGATTTAGCACCATGACTGGGCTGCAGATTTGAGCACTACATCAGCCCAGACATTGACTAGCTGTGTGACTTTTTTTTTGTGTGTGACAGGGTCTTCCCAGGTAGTCCAGGATGGCCTTTGTATTCATTATGTAGCCTAGGCTGGCCTTGACCCAGTGGTTATCTTCCTGCCTCAGCCTCCTGAGAACTAGGATTATAGGGGTGCACCACCTCACCCAGTCCTGTGTGACTTTCAGTAACCTTCCTTGCACCTCAGTAGCCTCACCTATAAACTAGAGGTCCCCCAAACAACCAGTAACCTTCCTTGCACCTCAGTAGCCTCACCTATAAAACTAGAGGTCCCCCAAACAACTGGGGTTGACAGTTTCAGGCTCTTTTAGGAACAGGTCCTTGCTATTCCAGGGGCTAGAAGGACCCTGTAGCTTAGACCCCCATTGTGTAGCTGACCATGGCATGAGAAGACTTCTGCTTGATGCTAGACTGGAGGCTCTAACATATCTCATTCCCCCAGGCCACCTGGCTTTGCACCCACCTGTGATTTCCCCAGTCCAGAAAAATCTCCCTTTCCTCTGTAGTCAGTAAGAGACAGGCAGGCTAAGTTTAGTAATTCTAAGGCTGGGGCCGGCAAGGACCTGAACAGGGAGTGTCATGCCCAAGGTCGTGCCCAAGGTCATACAGCAAAGAGGAACCAGGTGACCAAGAGATTTGACCCCTCTTCTCCAGCAGCACACACTCCACCAGGCCCAGAGCGTTTCTCCATGTCTCGCTCCCCTGAGCCAGGGACCGTTGGCAGCTTTTTAGACAGAGGGTAGCAGAAAGCAGCATAGCCCACTCTTTGAGGACCCCGCATCAGAACAGGATCTCCCAGCTAGAAGTGCTCTGAAGCCTCAGGCTGGGAGGCGGCTTCAGAAAGCCAATCTCTAAGAAGGCGTGGCTCCAAAATACCCACTAATAAAACCCTGAGAGCTGCGGCCGGCAATCTGGAGACCAGCAGGAGGCACTGGGGGCCTGCCAGCCATCTCATTGCTGGTGGTTGCTGGCAGACCGGTAAGTTCCCGGAGGCTGGAGGCTGGAGGCCGGAGGCACAGAGGGGAGGGGGTGTGGGTGAGGACCCTGCAGATGCAAACAGGTGGAGGGAGGAATATGTCTGTGGTCCAGAGAGTTCGAGAAGTTCCAGAGGAGAATTATGGGGCAGAGGTTGACACACAAGTCCCATCCAGTGACTCAGGCAGGTAGACATCAGTCAGAGGCAGACCAAGAACACAGTCCCTCTGGACGGCCTCCCCCATCACAAGTACCAAGTGGCCCTGCTTGCTTACTCACCCCGCAGGCCCTTGGAACTTGCTTGACTCCCTTCCCACCCACTGTTGCAGACGCCGATGGCATCCCCTGGAGCCCTGCTCCTCTGCACGCTGGTCCTCACAGTCTCCGAAGGCGGGGGTCGGGAGGCAGACGTTCCAGGCTGCCACTTGCATCGTGAGTAACTCAGGGACCAGAGGGTCAGAAGGAATGGGAGGGAGCAGAGTTGACAGACTGAGACAGTTGGATCCACACGCAGGCAGCCTCTGCAGAGGAGCATCCCTGCTTGCCTGTTTCCTTCCAGCCTTCAATGTGACAGTGCGAAGTGACCGCCAAGGCACCTGCCAGGGCTCCCATGTGGCACAGGCCTGCGTGGGCCACTGTGAGTCCAGCGCATTCCCCTCCCGGTACTCTGTGCTGGTGGCCAGTGGCTATCGGCACAACATCACCTCCATCTCTCAGTGCTGCACCATCCAAGGCCTGAAGAAGGTGAGTGGCACCTGAGCCCAGCAGGGGTGCTGGCTTGGAGGAGACAGAGGGGCTCTCAGACGGCCCAGGAGCGGGGCCAATGCGGGCTCCCTCTCCCACAGGTGAAGGTTCAGCTGCAGTGTGCGGGGAACCAGAGCAGGGAGCTAGAGCTCTTCACAGCCAGGGCCTGCCAGTGTGACATGTGTCGCCTCTCACGCTTCTAGCCACTAGGAGCTCTAGCCCTGCGGTCCACTTGCCATGGAACTGTTTAAACAAGGAGCTGCTCCAGCTCTGACCCTCTGAGTAATTCGCAATGGCCACCCGCTGAGAAGAGGGGTTTCTGCTTCTCCCTCGTCTCTGCCTGACCCTTCTATCCAGTCTCCCGTCCCTTCCCGTCCTTTTTTGTCCCTGCCCCTAAATAAAGCAAGCGGCTCTTGAGTTTCTCTCTTTATTAAGTCTATCCCCAGGCAGGAGAAGAGGATAGACTGTGATTACTGTGCCCCCCCTCGCCCCAGGACACTGTGACTCTCTTCTTGCCTGTGCCCTCACCCCTCCCTCTGCCCAATAAATAAAAAGGGGACAAGGAAGGACAGGGCGAGGGAGTGGAGGGGAGGAGGACGCCCCAGGGCCAGGACAGTGTCTGTGTTGCAGGTGAGCTGGGCAGAATAAATAGACCCCAGGCCCCACAGTGGGATGAGGAAGGACATGGTGCCCGCCCAAGGCAGGGCAGGTGAGGTGCTGCGCGCCCCAGCCCCAGGCAGGAGCAGGGGTGGAAGCCTGTCCGCCCCAGAGCCCAGCACTATGGACAGGCCAGAGCCCTGATGGCCACTTCCCGGTCCAGCCTGCCCTGGTCAAGTCTTGCCACAAGGGCCTGAGAGTTCTGCTGCCAAGACCACCATCTCGTCTTCTCGTCTCCCCAGTGCAAGCTGCCCACACTGGGCTGGCCAGGGAGTCCTCAGGGCCCACGCTGGCAAGGCCAGGGCCAGATGTGTGCCTCTTGGGCCCCTGGGCAGGAGAAGGGATGGAGGGACTAAAAGCTCTGGGCTTCGCTTCTCCCCTTCCAGGGGCTCTAGCTCTGACCCCCACTGGTGGCCACCTGCGGTGTGAGCCGGTGCAGTGGGGCCTCCCTGGCTCCCTGGGTCCCCTGTAGTCGGCGCAGCCGCAGCTCCTCCAATCCTTGCCACAGCTCCTGGCGCTCCCGGGCCTTCTGCTGCTCCCTGGGGAGAGAAGGTGAGGCAGCTCCCAAGCAGGGGACCCCAAGTCCAACCTCCCTCACCACCCCCAGCCGCTAAGGGTGAGGCTCAGAGCCACATTCTGCCCTGGAACTCTCTAGGAACTCTGTTAGCCCAGCGCTGAGGAGAGACTGCTTCAAACCTGCACACAAGCAGCACAGGAGCTGGCCTGGCTGTCGGGGAGGAAGCCACAGGGAGTCACAGCAGGGCAGTCCCTGGAGAACTAAAGGATGGAGACAGTCCCTGGCTGGAGGATGCAGTGGGAAACTGGCACAGAAGGGCCTGGAACATGCAGGACCGTGAGGGGAGCTGGGGACCTGACTGCAGACTTGGGGGAGTCCTCTCTGCCCTTCAGTCCGAGGCCCAGACTACTGCCCTTCTCCCCGGCACTCACTGCTGCTTTTCCAGCTTGTAGGAGGCCGTGAGCTCATCAAACAGCTTCCCATTCATCTCCATGAAGGTCTTGAGCACGTTGTAGATCAGAGAGACGATGGTTCTTGGCATGGTCGAGGGAGGGGTCGAGGAGATTTTTAAAGCAACGTCAATTTGGCCCCACCTCCCTCTGGCATCTGCCTGTCCCTGCTCCACACGCATCCACAGCTCTGAACTCCTCAGCACCACCGCCCCACTTCCCTCTCGGCCCCCGGCCTACCCTTTGACACTTTCTCTAACCCTCCACAGCTGGGTGGGCTTCAGGCCCATTTCTGAGGCTTAGGTCAAAACCTGGGCACTCACTGATTCCAGTGCTCCTTGGAGACTTGGTAGAGGGTCCCAAACACAGCAGGCAACACAGTGTGGCAGTTGTCCTCAATGAGGCTCAGGATATACTCATTGTTCCAGAAGTACAGAGCCCGCTCTGCAACCTGGGGCAGGAGAGATGGCACAGTGAGTGTCTGTGTGCAAGGCCTGGTGTCCAGCCCTGCTCCGAGTCACCACCTCTGCTCTGCGCACTCCAGCATGAGGGTTCACCAACCTCTGCAGGAAGTGAGGTGACAAAGAAAGATAGTTAGGGGCTGGGGATTTAGCTCAGCAGCACAGCGCCTGCCTGGCAAGCGCAAGGTCGTGAGTTCTATTCCTGGTACTGGAAAAAAAACAAAACAAAACAAAAAAAGACTGTTAGACTCCTGGATTTGGAGTCCAACACTTGGGCAAATCCTAACTCTACTACAGACACTGCCATGCCCATGTGACCTTGCACTAGGCCTTTGACCTTTCAGCCTCAGATGGTGAATCTGTAAAATGGGGCTAATAATACCTTTTTCTACTGTTTTTTTTTTTAAGAATAAAATGAGACATTGGATATTAAGCTATTTAAGAAAGTGAAATATCAAAAGTCTCTATGAGGAAGAACAGATTTCACTGTGGTTATGGTTCACATGAATAGGAGAAAGGAAGGGGTATAGCTCAGGGGTAGAGTATGTGCCTAGCATGTGAGACCCTGGGTCCAATAACCAGCATTGCAAAAAAAAAAAAAAAGGAACAAGAGGAGGAGGAGGAATGGGACAGAGTCTGTGCATACATGCAGAAAAGTGTGACCTACAGCTTGCTGGGATGTGTGGAGAAGCCTAACTAGGTCCTCGAAGGGGAATAAGGAAACGCCATCAATAAATGGGGCAAAATGATAATGGCACTCCTTCCCGTTCTAGTTCAATTAACCAGACATGTTTACAGTCCTCAACCCTTTGATTCTCATCACTACCCACTGAAGAAATAATTGGCCCATTTTACAGATGAAGAAACTTCATCACATTCAGGGTGGTGAAGTGTTTTGCCCAAGGGCCCCTAGGCAGTAAAGGCAGATGTCAGCCTGACCCCATGTGTCCTGATCCTAACCCTAGCATCTCCTCATCATCAGAGCCAGAGGATAAGCTGAGGGCAGAGAGAACTTCTGGTCAACCTTTCCAGGTACACCCACCCCACCCCACCTGTGTGCACCTCATACCTGGAAGTGGGGGCTGGAAACACAGCGAGCCACCTGCTTAAACAGGGGCTCTTGGATCTTTACAAACTGGGAAGGCTCGATGACATCAAGAATCTCTTCCATCTCCCCAAGAAACATCACCTGCAGAGGGAGGAGAGGGACCACAGCTCACATCAGCCCCAGAAACACACACACACTGCTGCCAGCCTTCGGGATGCTGAGCCCTCCCCACCTCCTCTGGTGGGCACCAGAAACCTTCCTCCTACCTCCTTCTGGGTGCAGGTTTTTGGCCAATATTTGAGCAGCCCCCGGATCACCTGTGGGATAAAGGCAGAAGGGAGTCACACCTGCAGAGCGAGGAGTCCTCCTTCCCCCCCAAGAGGTACTCACATGCTCTGTCAAGGTGGCATCCTTCTCCAGGAACTGTACCACACAGTATGCCAGCTGCAGGGGGTGGAGGAGGACTTGGGGTCAAGAGGGGACCGGGTGCCAGGTGGTTGCTCACTTACTGCCTCTCACCCCTGTGCTCCCGGCCCTGACTGCTACCTAGGAAGCACAAGCCATCTGTATAGGGTTTGGGGATGCAACGACAACTTCACAGAGAACATTCCGCAAACTAATCCTTGGCAACTTTGCAAAAGGATCCCTAATAGATTCCTATAGCCTTTGAGACTATAGAAAGAGGAGAGTTTCATTCTATCCAGGGAAGGCAGAGAGGGAAGGTCAGCCTTCAATGGCTGGTGGAAATTCTCTAAGGTGGGTGGAACAGAATGAGTAGAGATGGGAGCCTACGAGCCTCAGGCTGACCTCCTGGGCCCATTGGCAGCCCTGACTCTGGCAGGAGAACCTGCTGCAGCAGGGCCGGGCCTGGGCCTCACCTGGGCGTGAAAGACAGACAGCGACTTGACAGAATGCAGCGGGATCAGGACGCGAACCAGGAACTGCTTGTGCTCAGTCTTCAGGGGCAGCGCAAAGCCATTGATGATGCTGGGGAGGAAGCAGAAGACAGGAGCGGGGCTCAGTGACCAGGCCCCCTTCCCTCCCCACAGAATCCTGAGCTCCAGCTGAGACCCAAGGCAATCACCTTCCTAGGATCTCCAGCAGCTCCGCCACGCCATTGAAATGCTCAAGTTCATAGATGAACCTGCCAGGGAAGAAGAGAAGCAGAAGGATCACATCCGGCACCCCCAGCAGCCGTCCCAACTGTCTACCCTCACCCATCTACATATCCACCTATCCGTCTCTTTCTCTCAACTCAGCGGCCATCTCCCCAATGTCCCAAATCAGGCCTCACTGAGCTCTATGCCTTCCCCAGGATCCCCTTGTCAGCCCAGTCACCTTTGTCCTAACTCCCACCCAGCACAGCTTTTTTCATTTTTTACTTTTTCCAGTACCAGGGATCAAATTCAGGGCTGGCGCATGCTTTGCAAGTGCTTTACCACTGAACTACATCCCTGACCCTTTTTTATTTTGAGACACGGTCTTACTGAGTGGCCCAGGCTGGCCTTGAACTTGTAACGTTCCTGTCTCAGCCTCCCAAGCAGTTGGGATTACAAGTGTGTACCACTGCACCCTGCTTTTCTTCTATGGGGCGTTCCAGCTTGTCTTTTCCTCCCAGCCCATAGCACTCTACCTCATCCCCCACATCAGCAGGTACCTAGCCCATGACTTTCGCTCTCCACACACTCAACCAAAGCAGTGACAAACACTTAGTACATCTACTTCGTACCCTGTAACTCTCAAAACTCTCCTGGGAGGTAGGGCGTATTAAAGCCATTACACAAATGAGGAAGTCAAGACTCAGTGGTTAAATGACACTTGCTCCAAAGTTAATGAGTGGGGAATCTAATGGACTCCAAGCTCCTGGAGGACTCAGATCATGTCTTACCTACTTGCCTGCTAAGAACAGTAAGGGCTAAGGTTTCAGAGTCACCGCCTAGGGCCAGGATCTACAGAGCGCTTTCGAGGCGCTGCATTATTTCACCTTGGGGATGATCCCTGAATTAGTTCGGGCAGCATCCCCATTTCAAAGGTGAGGAACCCAGGAGTGTGTATGTTCACCCAAACACAGGAACCAAATCAGATGCAGGCTGATTAACACAGAACCGTGGTCTCAACTACAAGGCCACGGGGCCCCCAATGCCAGTAGGTGTTGGTACACAATTCATGCTTGCAGAAAGAATCTCTCTTTGAGGCCACAAGGATCGTAAGTCTAGATCCTAGGCTCCCCTGGACTGCCCTAGTCCCTGTAAACTACTCCAATGGCCTCCACCTCCCCATCTGTAAAATGGAAATAAACACTCGTTCTCTGCTGACTACAGGCTTTGTATAACCAATATTGTATTACAGAAAAAGAATTTGGTAAACTGCAATCCCACATGGTCCCCGCAGCCCTGGAGCCCCAATCTTTGTCTCGCCCAAACCCCTTCACCACCCCCCACTTCCCACATCTCTGCTGGCTGGACAGCAGCCAACTCACCGAAGGAAAATGTGGTTGCACTGTTTTCGGATGTAGGCCCGGAGACCCAGGAACTTGCCGTAGACCCGGTGCAAGATGGTCTTAAGGTACTCTCGCTCTCGGGGATCCTCACTATCAAACAGCTCCAGGAGCTGTGGGGCCCAGCATCAGGGGTCAGGTGAGAGGGCAACCCTAGGTTCCTTCTATCCTACTGCATGCCTTCCAAGAGGCCCGCTTGCCCTATACCCCACCCAGCGTGCGCTCCCCACATCACCATCAGGACAAACTTTTGATCCACGTATCTCTTGGCCACAGAGGGCTGGAAGTCTGGGCTTTCCAAGAAACGCAGGAAAAACTCATATACCAGCTGGGGGAGGGAGACAGACAAAAGGGTGAGTTTGGTCACAGTGTTAAGCCACTCATCCGACCCTCTGGCCCTTACCCAACAGTCTACAGGCTAAGCAAACCCTCTCCCAGGCCCTCTGATCTCTGAAGTGCAGATACCACCCACTTCCCCATCACTCTTCATACCTGCAGATGTGGCCACGAAGGCTCCAGGTTCGGCTCATCCTCTTCAGGGTCAAATTCCGGGTTCTCACTGGGGGGCAGGGTCCGGAAGATATTCACTGAGATCTGGGGGGGTGGGGAGCCTCCTTAAGAAAGATCCCTTGAAGGCAGAAACCAGAAGGGGCCCCCATCCAAAGTTCTAATGTTTTGACCTCAGCATTGGCACCAGCAAGCAGCTCATTCCTTGTTCGTTACCTGAACACCTAGGTCGTGGAAGCCCTAGGCCAGTGGCTGGGGACACAAGGATAGATGGGCCACATCTCTAAGCAGGTACAGTCCAGAGGGAAACAGGAGATTGAAAACCGTGAGGTCCCCAGGCATTCTGGGGAGGAAATGGACCTTGACAGGAACTTCATGGAAGGGGCAGCTCCAGAGCCAGGCCGTGGAGTGACCTGAGGCAGGCACCCTGGGTTTCAGTTCACCTCAGTCAAAGCACAGAAGCGGGCCGGGTGAGAAGGCCCTGAGAGGGGCGGTGGGCAACAGCGGGCTCGCAGGGAATGCAAGACTTGCTGAGATCTTTGCACAATGGTCCTGAAGTGGGCCAGTAGAGTTCACGTGTCCCTTAAGCAGCCCCCTAGAGGCTGGGCCCGGTGCTCACCATGCGGATGACGTCCGGATAGACAGGCTCGATGAGGACGCCCCGGGTGCTTCCCACACACTCCACCAGCTCGTTGAGTGCTGCCCGCTTCACCTCCTTCCCCTTCAGGTCGGCCACACAGTCCAGGAAGTCAAACATCACGCCACACTGGGCCAGCTTACGGCTCAGCAGCTCATGCAGCTCGGAGGCTGGCACATCTGGGGAGGACAAGGGACTGAACCTGGTACCATCGGCAGAGCTCTGGGCAGGGGTGGGCCTCCGAGTCCCTAAGGTAAGCTTCCCAGGCAGCCTCTGCTTCCCCAGACCCCATACTCCAGCACGATCTTTCATTCCCTGCAGACAGCAAACAACTTGGGTTCTTTCTGCTCACACCGAGGGGCTAGGAGAAGTTCCTCTCTTTCTCCCAATCCAGGTTCAAAAAGTTAAAGATTTTAAAGCAAGATCACAAGCCTGGATGTGTGGGTTTTCCCAAAACAGCCACTGCCACCCTCTCCTGGGTGGCACCTTGTACTATAAGCTAGAAGTGGAGAGAGGTTTAGTGGTGAGGGCAGGACCTACGAAGTGACCACAGGGAGCCATGCCAAGCACCAGCCCCAGGACCCACACAGCCGGCTGAGTTAATAGGGACCTCCTGAAACCCAGGCTGTGGGGCCTGCTCTTGGCCCTGGCCTGTCCCCCAGGGTGGTGCCACCATCAGATGCCCCACCTCTAGGGATGACAGGCCTGTCAGGCCATGCGTCAGCAGAGAGCTGGTGGGTTGCAGGGCAGTTCCGATGATGGAATACCTAGCCTGGAAGCACCTTGCAAACTCCCTCTGATGGATGAGTCTCACTCCACCCTCAGCCTGGCTGGCCCCTCTGCGGCACAGGCACCCTGGCAGCCAGCATCCGGCTCACCTTTGAGCAGGGGCAGTGGAGTGAGTTCTTGCTGGTTGCTCTGATAGCGAAACTGAGAGGAGCTGTGGGAGCGCCGGGGTCGGGCCCTGCGGAGGGACCGGCGGGAGAAGCCGTCCACCTTGTCCGGTGGTGGCACGGGCGACAGCCCCGGGGAGGAGGGACTGGTGGGGGTGCTCGCAGGGGGCAGCTTCGTCTCCATGGCGGGCAGGCAGCAAGTCAAGCTTTCAGAGCCCCTGGGGTTCCCTGCGGGCCTGGAGAACGCTGGGTGAGGCTGGGTGGACTAACTCGGCCCCATCCTGTCCGTTGGGGGGGGGCACAACCACAGTCCTGGGCCCCCCCCCAGGGCCTTTGGCAACTGCCCAGTCCTGGGGGGCAGGCAGGGTGGAAAGGAGATGGCTCAGGCCTCGGGTCCTTCCTGGGGTTCCAGAAGAGTGGAGCTGGGGTTCCCACTGTGGCTCTTGGAAAAGCAGTCAGAGCAGAAAGGTCAGCAGGAGAGGCAGAGACAGCGGTCAGCACTTTGCTGCAGCTGGATACCCTGCCTTCTTTTCCCTTCTACCCTCTCCAAGACCCCAAATTAGGGGTGTAGCCTTCTCCCACTGTAGGCTTCTTTCTCTCTTCTCCCAGACGACCCAGGCTCTAAAATAACCCCTTCCAAAATACGGCCTATTTCCCCAACCAGTTCTACTCAGAATGGGCACCCTATACCTCACTGCCACCCCTCATCCAAACGGGGCTGCCCTGCTCCACTAATGCCAGCCACCGCGGACTTCCAAGAACGGGCCCTGTTCCCCTACCACCCTCCTCCTTCACCTCAGCACCCTCCCCACTTCCCTGCCTCCGTTATGGCCCCCCAAACCTCAAGGTGGGGGACACTCACTTCTCAGAAACCCAGACTTTGGGTCCCTGACCCCCAGGGCTGCTCCCGGGGAGGGGGCGGCGGTTTAGGGCTCCTCCGCAGCAGTTCGGCCGCTCGGGGCGCTGGGGCTGGGCGGCGGCGCTCCTGGGTTCCCTCCCGGCCTCCGGGGGCGCTGGGGCATGCCCCCAACTCAGCCCCGGGTCGGGGACGGGCGCCAGCTGGGCTCCGGTCTGGTAAGGTCGCCACGCTCCTCCGCAGATGTCGGGGACTCGGACCCCGCGCGGCGCAGCGCGGCGCACAGGGAGCCCGGGCTCTGCGCTCACCAGCGCCCGCCGCCCAGCTGCTCAGGATGACATCAAGTCACCTCCCCCCGCCCGGCCCGCACCTCCCCACGGCCCGGAGGGGGGCGCTGCGTCAGGGAGGCCCCGGGCAGCTGGGAAATGTAGTCCCCGCCCCTCTTAAAGGCAGCAGCGGGAACGCGGCGCTCACCCCAGAGCACTGCTCCAGTATAACGGCGCGGATCTCGAAGCCGGGTCGGCCAGGCGGTATGGCGGGGATATGGGCTGCTGGACTCTGGAAGGGAGACTGCGCAAGGACAGAGGGCTCCGGAGTTCGCCCTGGGACGTGGGGGTGATGCCGGGACACTGGTGGGAAAGAGGCGCGGCACTTATGCCACCCCCACGGATTTGGCCTGAGCCATCTGTGCCCCAGGTCATTCGAGTAGTAACCCCTGCTCACCCCAGAATAGCCCAACACTTCCAGAAACTCCTAGAAAACTGGCACGTGACTAGTTAATAGTCGGCGATGAGTCAGGTCCTGCTGGGAGGACTGTGGCTCACCCAAGGCTGCTGGGAAATGCAGTCCATTCTCAGGCCTGCAGTCCCCCTCCCGTCCCTTGCTGTCTGCGGTGACATCATGGTCTCCGGTTTAAAGGGCCAGCCGTGGAGAGGCAAAGCAGGAGAGTAGAAGGTGCTTCCCTGGAGCTGCCACACACCTTTGCCCAGTCGGACTGCCCAGTTGGACCTCCCCGCTGCTCTGGCCTTGAAGGTGCTGATGCATGGTCAGGGGAAGCTCTGTGATCGACACCCTGCTGATGGCAACCCAAGGCACAGCTGGGATTGGAGGAATTTGGCATCCTGGCCCAAAGTTCCAGCCTGCAGTCCTGTGTCCCACGTCCTAGAACCTGGATCCCCAACACTCTTTATTCTCCTGAACTGCTGTGAAATCTCCACCTTGAACTTTTTTCTGGATGCAGAACTCATCCATGCTGAGCAGCAGGAGAGGGTAATGAGGTCAGGGTGGGGCCTGGGGCCCTTTTCAAAGTCGGCCCCATTCTGCTTTGGGCTTAGTGGCCACTCTGCAGCAGAGGAAACTTGGGTGCCCAAGAGGTGCCCACCTGCTTGAGCAACAGAAACCGAAGGACGGCACAGAGGGCTGTAAGTTGGTCTGGCTGTATCCCTGGAGACACGGCCACTGCTCCCTTTGCTCAGAAACCTTTAGCAGCCTTACCCCGGGGGCCTTATCTGCCAAACAGAAACCCCTTGCCCACCTCCCAGGCTCAGGAGGTGAAAAGCCTCCTGTACAACGTGGAAAGGGATGGACCCACAGAACCTTCTGCAGCCAGGCCAGGACCCTGGGGCCCAGGCAGGAGTTTCTTGCCCAAGGTCACACAGATCAAAAGCAGGGACCAAGCAGGGCTCAGTGACATGTGCCTGTAATCCCAGCACTCAGGGAGGCTGAGCCAGGAGGATAGAAAGTTCAAGCCCCACATGGGCAAGTTAGGGATGCCCTGTCTCAAAATAAAATAAATAAGCTGAGGACATAGGTCTATGGTAGAGCAACCCTGGGTTTGATCCCCAAAAATGAAGAAGAAGAAAAAACAAAACAGTGTCTCCATCCCCCACTTGGCTCCCACAGACACCTTGTGCTCTGGTCTGAAGGCCAAACTGACCAGGAGGACAGGTGCTTTGTAAGAGCAGTGCTTGGTTCAAGGAATGGGAGACAGAAGGGTGTAAGACTTCTAGAATAAACAGCACTTGTTTTGTTTATTTATTTTCATTTTAATTTTTGTCTTTTTGAGACAGTCTTGCTATGCAGTTCAGGCTGGCCTTGAGCTCACTGTGCAGCCCAGGCTGTTCTCAAACTCACAGCAATCCTCCTGCCTCAGCCTCCCGAGTGCTGGGATTACAGGCCAGCGCCACCATGGCCAGCTAATAGCACTTGTTTGGGTTGGGTTGGGTTAGGTTTTGTTTTTGCAGTGCTAAGAATCAAACCCAGGCTTGAGTGCATGCTAGGCAAGTGCTCTATCCACCATAATGGGCTACATCTCCATCCCCAGAAGTGACAACTGAACTAGGTCTCAAAATAGACAAAACTGCCAACTGGACTGGGAGAGGAGGGTTGCTAGGTTGAAATACTTTTCTCCTTTTTGTTATTTTGAGATGGGGCTGCACCGTGTAACCTAACTAGACTTGAACTCGATGATCCTCCCACCTCAACCTTTTTTTCCCCTTGAGACATGGTCTCGGTTGGCCTGGGTTGGTCTTCTGGGCTCATCTAATTCTTCTGTCTCAGCCTCCCAAGTAGCTCCACCAGCACACCAATCTCTTTTTTCACTTGTTTATTGTTGTTCTACTAAGTGAACCCAGGGCCTTTAGTCTGAGCTACAACACCAGCCTGCCCCACTCCTTTTAAATTTTGAAACAAGATTTAAATTGCTAAATTGCTAAATTGCCCAGGTTGGGCTGAAACTTGTGATCCTCCCGCTTCAGTATCCCAGTCCCATGGGTGTATTACCCTGTCAGGCTTTTTTTTTTTGAGACAGGGTTTTGCTTTACAGTTTAGGCTAACCTTGAACTCACTTTGTAGCTGAGGCTGGCCTGGAACTCACAGTGATCCTCCTGCCTCAGCCTCCCAAGTGCTGGGATTACAAGCATGTGCCACCACATCCAGCTCCCCAAATCAGGCTTTCAACATCTTTACTGAGATATCGTAGACATACAGGCAGCTGAGTTAGACAGAAGTATTATAGGCAGTCAGACAGGGCCAGGCCCTTGAAGGAGCCAGTATGGAAGACAAGATACCTTGCAAATGAAGATGTATTTGCTGTGGGCCAGACCTCAAGACAAAAGACTAAACAAATGCACCCCACATACCTCCCAAGGAATAGACATCAGGGATTGATATTCTAAATAAGTAGTGATCACCTTGAAGAGTCACTGACCCAACCCCTTACAGGAAAAGCCCCTGTTCTGTATTCATGCCCGCTTGCTAGGTGACTTGCTTCCCCATTTGATCCCATTTTAATCAGTTTTACCTGAACAATTCTTATAGCCTGACCATAAGATGTCCCACCTCATGCCCACCTTGGAATTTCCCATTCCCCCCACTTAGACCTGCCTCACCTTGTGGTTTTGCTCTATGAAAGTTCCTAGAAAAGACAGAGTCTTGGGCAATCCACTCCAGCCCAGCTTTTGTCCCTCTCTTGGACAGAAGCTTTCTTTCCCTCAATAAATATATTCTGCTGTAGGGGCTGGGGATTTAACTAAGTGGCACAGTGCCTGCGTTGCAAGCACAACGTCGTGAGTTCAATTCCCAGTACCAGAAAAAAACAAACAAAAAACCAAAACAAAACAAAACTCCCCCAAAAAAATATATATATACGTATATATATATACGTATATATATTCTGCTGTTAATCTTTGTTGTTCCTAAAATTCATTCTTCGATTTTAAAGAACATGAACTCATCCCAGATACCTTTCAGCTTGAGAGTTTCTATTTTCCTCTATCAATACCTTGTTTATTAGAGCACTTGTCTAGCATGGGAAAGATCCTGGGTTCAAGCCAGGCATGGTGGCACATGCCTGTAACTCGGGAGGCTGATGAGGCAGGAGGATCGTTTCGAGTTCTAGACCAGCCCCGCCTACAAAGTGGGCTCAAGGCCAGCCTGAAGTGCATAGAGAGACCCTGTCTCAAAACAAACAAACAAACAAACAAAACAAACAAAAGAGAGATCCTGGTGATACAGGAAAATAAAAACTCCCAACCTGAATGATATCTGGGACTGTTCTGTTCTCTAAAATCAGAGAATGAATTTTAGGAACAACGGAGGTTAGGAGCAGAGTATATTTATTGAGGGAAAGAAAGCTTCTGTCCAAGAGAGGGACAGAGGGGGGCCGAATGGGTTACCCCAAGACTCTCTTTTCTAGGGACTTTTATAGAGCAAAACCACGAGGTGAGGTGGGTCCAAGGTAGGGGAAAAAATAGACAAAACTATGGTCAGCCAATAAGAATTGTTCAGGTAAAATTGATTAAATTGGGATCAAATGGGGAAGCCAGTCACATAGTAAGCGGGCATGAATACAGAACAGGGCTTTTCCTGTAAGGGGTTGGGTCAAGGACTCTTCAAAGTAATTGCTACCTATTTAGAATATCAATCCCTGATGTCCATCCCTTGGGAGGTATGTGGGGTGCATTTGTTTAGTCCTTTGTCTTAAGGTCCAGCCCACAGCAAATACGTATCTTCACGTTGGCTCCTTCGAGGGCCTGGCCATCTGACTGTCTATAATATTTCTATCTAACTCAGCTGCCTATAACACTGGGTTCAATCTCTGACACCACAAAAACAAAAATATCTACACAGACTTACCTTAAAATTCACTCGTTTGAGAGTTGTTTAATGAGTTTATCGTTTCAGTTTTGCAAGATCAAAAGATCCAAGGATGGGTTGCACAGCATTGTGAGTATACTTGAAAGTGTACACTTGTACACATGAAAATGGTATTAATGTGGTAAAATTTGTTATGTGTAACATGATGCATTACAGCATATTTCCATCATTGCGTGCACTGAGACATCCTCGAAACAAAAACTGAGAACAAGTTTAACCCATTTTAGTTACACAGTTCAACAGTTTTTTGTTTTTCAGTACCAGGGAGTAAACCCTGGGCCTTTAGGAACTTCTCACTAAATTACATCTCTAGCCCTTTTGTATTTATTATTTCAAAACAGGTTTCAGTAAGTCACTAAGTTGCCCAGGGTAGACCCAAACTTGTATCCTCCTGCCTCAGCTTCCTACAGAGCTAGGATTACAGGTGTGTGCCACCACACACCACACCCAGCTCAGTGTTCTCAAAATTCTTCTAAGTGACCTTTCTATTTTGGGTGTGCCCGGATCTCACTGTACTCCTGACTGCCCCAGGCTACTCTCCTGGAGCTCCTTTGGCCTGAACACCTTGTTCCTTGGCATCTTCCTGGAAACTTACTCTAGCTCCATCCTTGGGAGCTGTCTTGTCCAGGAAAGCCCTACCCCTCAGATAAGATACAGGTCATTAGCTAGGCTTTGTAGTGCATACCTGTAATTCCAGCAGTCTGGGAGACTCAGGCTGGAACCTCAAAAATTCTAGCCCAGGCCAGGCGTGGTGGTTCATGCCTGTAATCCCAGCACTCAGGAGGCTGAGGCAGGAGGATCGTTGTGAGTTGAAGGCCAGCCTGGGCCACAAAGTGAGCTCAAGGTCAGCCTGAACTGCATAGCAAGACCCTGTCTCAAAAAAAAAAAAAAAAAATTTGAAAAAATTGAAAAAAAGAATCCAGCCCAGGCTGGATGTGGTGGTGCACGCCTATAATCCCAGCACTCCAGAGGCTGAGGCAGGAGGATGGTTGCGAGTTTGAGGCCAGCCTGGGCCACAAAGTGAACTCAAGGCCAACCCCAACTGCACAGCAAGACTGTGTCAAAAAGACAAAAAAAAAAAAAAGTTTTAGATATCTCTGCAATTTAGTGATTTAGTGAGACCCTGTCTCAAAATTTTTTGCAAAGGAATGAAGGGGCTAGGGATGTAGTTCAGTGCAAAAGCCTTGGGTTTAACCTGCAATACCAGCGGAGAAAAAAAAACAGGCCTGCAAGGACCAAGTCAAAAGCTATAGTCCCTAGGCCACCTCTGTGATCCCTTCCATACCCACTTGATCCCTCAAAAAAATTCCCTGGAGGAGCGTGGCCCATGCCTTGGCGGAAAGGAAAGACTCTCGGAAGTCCACAGCACAGTTTGCCTGATGAGTTGCCACCCACTTTAAAATGCCTCCCAACCCCTAGAAGCCACTTCTGGGCACTGCTTGCCTTTTCCTGCCTCTCTGGGGATCCAGGCCTCCAGGAGCAATCCCCCCAGGGCAGTATCCAGGCCCAGGGTATTTGTTAAGACTGCTGGGCCTGCCAGACATGGTAGTGCACACCTGTACTCCTGAGTTGGGACAGAAGAAGTAAAACTAGGTAGAAAGGACACAAGGAAATTGAAACTTTAGCCGGGCGTGGTGGCGCATATCTGTAATCCCAGCATTCGGGAGGCTGAGGAAGGAGGATTATTGTGAGTTCGAGGCCAGCCTGGGCTACAAAGTGAGATCAAGGCTAGCCTGAACTGCATAGCGAGACCCTGTCTCAGAAAAACAAACAAACGGGGCTGGGGATTTAGCTCAGCGGCAAAAGCACCTGCCTGGCAAGCGCAAGGTCGTGAGTTCAGTTCCCAGTACCGGAGAAAAACCAAAAAATAAAAATAAAAAAAAAAAAGAAAAACAAACAAACAAAACCAAATAAATAAAAACTGCAGCTTCAGAATACAAACATGGTTTATTTACTTTTTTTTCCTTCTTCCAAAACAGCAAAGCTGAGCCACTCCCTTTCAGCTGCAAAAGGGTCTGACGGTAGGCCATCCTCTTCCACCCTCTAAGACTAAAACTAAAGTTTATCAAAGTCCACAGATGTCCACCTCCGGAAATACATGGAAGATCCCCAGTTACCAAATACATTGTCCCTCATTTCTCTGCCCACTTGCACTCTACTCCTTTTTTTTTTTTTGGTCTCTTTTTTCAGACAGGGTCTCGCTATGCAGTTCAGACTGGCCTTGAGCTCACTTTGTAACCTAGGCTGGTCTCAAACTAGCAACAATCCTCCTGCCTCAGCCTCCCACCTCCCACGTGCTGAGATTACAGGTGTTCGCCACCAGGCCCAGCCTCATATAGCTACCTCTAATGACTCTTCCTCATGCCTCTTTTATTGGCACATCCTGAAAATTCTTTTTCAGTGACAGGAGTCCATGAACGTGCACACTTATGTTAAAGGGGTTAAATTCCTTATTTCAGCCCTGGGGACCCTTAGACCCAACCTGTGACAATCCCGGCCAGTGGGAGGCTGATCCAGGAGGATCGCCATGAACTTGAGGCCAGCCTGGGCTACATAGTGAGTTCAAGACCAGCCTGGATTACACAGCAAAACCCTGTCTCAAAACAACAGAAACAAACAAACAAACAAATCATTGGGCCTGAAGCTAGGCCTGGGACTGCATCCCAGAAATACCCCAGTGGGGACCCAAGGCCATCCTCGCTCCCAAGAAACTGTGGTCCTCCTCACTCTGCAACATTGTGTATTCACTCATTGGGCTTGGTTTCCTGGTTGTGGGGGGAGTTGATTTCCCAAGAAACCTGTGGTGATTTATCTGTGGAAGGTATCAGAAGGGCCTCTGCGTCCCTCACAGCTCTGCTGTAGCATACACTGCACTGCGAATACCTGAATACCTGATGCAGATGTGGATGCCCCACCAAGTTCTAAGAGAAAGCTGTGGGTGTTGTCTGACCCTGATGTCCACCTCCATCTGACCCTGTTGTCCACCTCCCTCAGGAAAATAGGCTTGGGAGGTGGCCACCTCAGAACACCTGGGCCCAGCCTTTGTCCATAGTGCACCCTCTTCCCACAGAAGGGGAGTGGTCACCCTCTCTGAGACTGGCCATTTTACCTGGATTCTAGGAGATACTCCCCTCTACTACTGCTGCTTTGGGAAGGGAAAGTGCAGTGACCTGCTGCACGGACCCTTGGGTGCACAGCCTCAGGTTCCTTCCCTCAGATGGGAACACTAACAGTGCCTCTACCCGCCTCATGAGCTCAGGGAGAGCAGAAGAAGCAGCACACATTCATAACAAACCCAGGCTGGGCTTGGTGGCACATGCCTGTAATCCCAGCACTTGGGAGGCTGAGGCAGAAGGATCGTTGTGAGTTTGAGACCAGCCTGGTCTACAAAGTGAGCTCAAGGCCAGCCTGAACTGCATAGGAGACCCTGTCTCAAAAAGGCAAAAAAAAAAACCAAAAACAAAAACCAAAAACAAACCCAGGACAAAAGACAACACATAAGGCAACTCATGGTATCTTTTTCTCTTTTTTCTTTTCTTTGTGTGTGTGTAGGCAGTACTGAACCCAGGTGTGCTCTACCACTGAGCTACAACCTCAGCTCTTTTTGTTTTATTGCTGTGAGATAGGGTCCCACTAAGTTGCCCAGGTTGGTCTCAAACTTGCAGTTCTCCTGCCTCAGGCTCCCAAGTCGCTGGAGGCCCTCATATCAGCCTGCCTCCCTGCATAGGACCTTGTCACTGTTTCCTGAGTCCTCTGGGGTGCAGACCCTTTCAGGTACAGAATGAGTGGTCCTGCCTAATCCTAAAGTTACGTGGGATAAAACAGGTTGTCAGAGTGGTGACTTGTCTGAGGCCACCCAGAACTCAGACTGGAATCCAGCTACCTATTCGCTCTGGGCCAGGGCCAGGTTGCCCATGTTTCAAAGTGACTTTTGACATTAGACTGAAATAGAGTCCAACTCCTCAGGAAAGCGAGAATAGAATCACATTTACTCGTAGACGGCCCTTAGGTCTCCCACAGTGTAAGAGGCTTTGTGGCCAATGCTGTAGAGCAGGGCTTGGCAAATTTTTTCGATAAAGGGTGAGAAAATACATATTTTAGGCTTACTGGCTCCTGCCTTCAGTACTCAACTCTGACACTGCAGCAAAAAACAAACAAAAAACCCAGACCTACACGGTCTTTTTAACCAGCAAGCAAGGCTATATCTCACCGAAACTGTGTTTATGGATACTGAAATGTGAACGTCATATGATTTTTCATATGTCATGAAATGTTAATTCTTCTTTTGATTTTTTTCAACTTTTTTTTTTCAGCACTGGGGACTAAATCCAGAGCCTTTGCACTGAGCTACATACCCAGCCCTTTTTAAAAAAATTTTTTTAATTTTTTTTTTTGTCTTTTTGAGACAGGGTCCCACTGTGCAGTTCAGGCTGGGCTTGAGCTCACTTTGTACCCCAAACTGGCCTGGAACTCCCCACAATCCTCCTGCCTTAGCCTCCTGAGTGCTGGAATCACAGGCCTGCGCCACCGCACCCAGCCCAGCCCTTTTTTATTTTTTTAAATTTTTAAAATTTTTGGTCTTTTTGAGACAAGGTCTC
>NW_004955422.1:20270128-20293381 GCF_000276665.1 Chinchilla lanigera
GCCATGATCCTTCTGCCTCAGCCTCCCTAGTGCTGGGATTACAGGCGTGCGCCACCTTGCCTGGCCTTGGGTTGTTTTTTTAGTTCCTTGACATTTATTTATTTTTGTACCGAGAATCGAACTCAGGACTTTGCACTTGCTAGAGTTTGTTTTTTTGTTGTTTTTTTTTTTTTCCCCCCGGTACCGGCGATCGTACTCGCAACCTTGCACTTGCCGGGCAGGTACTGTGCCACTGAGCTAAATCCCCAGACCCTAGAGTTTGTTTTTTTGAGACAGGGTCTCACCATGTAGTTCAGGCTACTATGTAGCTCAGGCTGACCTCAAAGTCGCAGATTCATTTGCTTCAGCCTCCTGAGTACTGGGATCACAGGCATGCGCCACAACACCTGGTTTTTCAACCATTTTATTTTATTTATTTATTTTTTTGGGGGGTGTTCCGGTACCAGGAATCGAACTCATGACCTCGCGCTTGCCAGACAGGCGCTGTGCCACTGAGCTAAATCCCCGGGCCCTTTTCAACCATTTTAGAGTAAAAATTTAAACCGTGCGTGGTGGTGCAAACCTGTAATTCCAGCACTTGGGAGGCTGAGACAGGACGATCGTTGCAAGTTCAAGACCAGCCTGGGCTGCAAAGTGAGCTCAAGACCAGCCTGGACTGCAAAGTGAGCTCAAGGCAAGCCAGAACTGCATAGTGAGACCCTGTCTCAAAAAGACAAAAAATAAAATAAAATAAAGTAAAAATTTAGTTGACAGGCTGTACAAAAGCGATAGATCCATCTCAAGAAAGGTGGAACCCATTTTTTGTTGTTGTTGTTGTTTTCCGGTATCAGGAATCGAACTCACAACTTTGGGCTTGCCAGGCAGGCGCTGTGCCGCTGAGCTAAATCCCCAGCCCATTGGAACCCATTTTTTATTGATTTTAGAATTAGAATTATGACAAGCTTTTATTATTCCAGAGAGGGCCCCACGGCCTGACCAACTGCACAGGGCAGGGAGGGTCAGTTAACCTGCAGAGCTTTCGGTGGTGAGGGTGAAACAAGGACCTTCCTGGTGATGGAGTCTGAAGCCTTTATGACGCTGTTTTCTGATCTGGAAAGTCCTGACAATAATCTCGACCTTAGAAAGTTAAGAGGTTTGAATGCAATAAAGGATAGTAGGGCATTTTATAAAATACAAATGTTTTTTTCACTTATTTCCACAGGTGCAAGTTGCCAGATGTTACACTCACTTGATCCCACTGGAAAGCCTGCTACAAAGTTTGATAGGACACTGTCTCTTTAAATTCTTCCCAAACACCTAAAGTAGTCGGACGAGTCGGCACATGCGTATTCCTCTGCACGACCCCCAGCCTTCCCCTTTAGCCAGAGGTAGGGAGGTAAAAGGTCCTCCCACACAGTACTTCTACGCAAGCGCATATTATGATTGAGAGCACTATATCACGCTGTGAGCCCAGTCCTTTTTTCGCTCCCGAAGGCTCCGCCTCTCGCGGCCAATCAGCGAGACGTGCTGTCCGCCATGGCCAATGGCAGCTAGTGTGGGGGCGTGGCCTGGCGTCCGGGGGCGCGGCCAGAGACTGAGAGAAGCGGTGGGGCGAGCCGGGGGCTCTAGTGAACGGCGCAGCCGGACTGGATCACCGGCGGGAGGTCCGCGGAGGCGGCCCGGGCCCGGCGGTCCCCGAAATGTCAGCATGGCTGAGTTCGTGGTCGAACTCTGTGAAAGAGCGGGTGTGCCGCTACTTGCTGCAGCACTACTTGGGTCACTTCTTCCAGGAGAACCTCAGCGTGGACCAGCTCAGCCTGGATCTCTACAAGGGCAGCGTTGCCCTGCGGGACATCCACTTGGACATCTGGGTGAGGAGCTAGGCCGGGACTGGGAACGGGCCGGGGATGGGAGCGCAGCGACGCGGGGCTCAGGCGAGAGTCTGGCGGGGGACCCGGGGCCAGGCCGCCTCGGGCGACCTCTGGGCGTCGGGGCGCCCCGCTGGTTGCTTCAGCCCCTTCCCAGAGACAGGCAGGGGAGCGAACGTCACCTGTCCGGGAGTGCCAGCATAGTGACCTCGAGGTCGGGGGCGAGGGAAGGGTTGAGAGGGACTGGAGGGTGGAGGGCTTCGGTGGAATGGGGCCGGGGAAGTGACGGAGTTGGGGACAGGGCGGCCGGTATGGAAGGCTAGGGTAGGGGTCCAGGTCCCTGGTGAAGGCACCTGTGGAAAATGCGCCCTGACCTCCTGACCCCACAACCCCGAGCCCGGTGGGTGGGGTTCGCTCCGGATGTGGATGTCAACAACAGCGTCAGCGCCCGTGTTGATCAACACGGCGTGTGACTGCCGCCGCCGCCGCCGCCGCAGTCTACTTCCTGCTTTTAGGAGAGTAGGGCAGACCCAGCGTTGTTTAGGGAGAGACTGGGGCCCTGCATCCCCACCTGGGGGCCGCCCTCAAGGAGGACTGGACGTCTGGCCTGGGCTAGGGGGAAGCAGAGGAGAGATGCTGGAAAGCTGAACGAAGGTCGGGGAAGAAAGGTCTGAGCTGGAGGCCTGAGGCCCAGGCATGGGTGAAGGGCCCGGCTCAGCACTCAGCTGACCTGGGGGACAGCAGAGGCGCCACCAAGTAGAGGCCCAGTTTAGGATGGTACTGGGTCTACCTTCTAGGTCCAGAGCAGCACAGCGGGCACAGGTGCAGGGCCTTCTCTGTTGGTGGCCTCAGGGATCTGTGCTCTGGGCAGGAAGAGCTAGATTCAAAGGCAAGCTAGGCCTTGGGAGCCTCCTGAGTTGGGGACACCTCCCAATAGTCTGTTGTCTATGAGGTCCAGTGTGGGAGGGCTTCTGACCTCACCCTCTTGGCTGGCCCAGACCTCTGAGTGCTCTAGAAAGCACTCCCCAGTGCCCTCCCCTCTTGGTGGGTGCTCCTGGGCTCCTGGCTAGGCTACTTGGTTTTGTTTTGTTTTGTTTTTTTTTGATCCTCCTGCCTCAGCCTCCTCAAGTGCTGGAATTATAGGCGTGCCGGCTTTGTTTTTTTTTAAAAGATAGTCTATGTACTCTGGGCTGGCCTTGAATTCAAATTTACTATGTAGCCCACCCCTCCACCCCCAGGCTGGCCTTGACTCTGGCTCCTCCTGCCCCAGCCTCCCAAGCACTGAGATTAAGGTGTGTGTCACCACACCTAGCTTCTACCTGTGCTTGTTTATTTGCGCGTCCAACAAGAGCTTTTTGAGGCTTCCCTGGAGACACCATACAGGAGAGCACTGCGGCCACTGAAGAAGGCAAGTGACGGCTGCCTTGACAAGCTCCCAGGCCGCTAGGGGTGCAGGCATTTGCAGGAGCTTGGTCTTTTTTTTTTTTTTTTGCTATCAGGAATGAAACTCACAACCTCTTGCTTGCCCGGTAGGCGCCATGCTGCTGAACTACTGAGCTACATCCCCAGCTTGGGAGCTAGCTCTTGTACCTCAGAACCACACCAGTGTCTGAGGTTTAAGGGTCCCACCTGTTAAACTCTATGCTTGCCCAGGGTGAACATGGGGTGCTCTGCCCTCTGCCAGGCTGGCCCATACCTAGAATATGCCACAGTCTGTCCCTGCCTGCTGCCTTGTCCTTGCTTTCTCAGGGCCCCCGGGCTGGATTAGGTACAGTCCCCTCCTCTGTGCCTCCTTCTCTTTGTGTTTCTTCCTGATGTGCGAGGAGTCCACTGGATGTGGCCTAATTGGGTTAAAGATGAAGACATTTTATTTGCCCATGTTGTCTGGACATGAGCACATAGAAGATGCTCAGTTTTTTTGTGGGGGGGTATAGCTGTACTAGGGATTGAACCCAAGTCTTTTGCCCTAACCTACATCCTAGGCCTTATTCATTGTTTTTTTAGGTTTTTTTGTGTTTTTTTCCGGTACCGGGAATCGAACTCAACGACCTCACACTTGCCAGGCAGGCGCTGTGCTGCTGAGCTAAATCTGTAGCCCCTTCGTTGTATTTTTAGACAGTCTTGGTCTATAGTTAAGGCTGGACTTGAACTCACTACATATCCCAGGCTGGCCTTGAGCATGTGGCAATTCTCCTGCCTCAGTCTCCAGAGTAACATGTGGGGATTACAGGTGTACACCACCACCTCTGGTGAGACATGGGTTGTATAAATTGCTCAGGATGGGTTTGAATGCATTACCTCCTGCCTCACCCTTCCAGAGTTCTGGGATTACAAGGTGTGCTTTACTGCCCCCAGCAATGATTTTTGAGTTGAATGGAGAGGGAAGCATTTGAGGTGGTTTGAAGGGTTGAGCCCCATTGGATGGGATAGCAGGGTAGGCCAGGGTGGCGAGCACCATGAACCACAGCAAGGCCTGTGGACAGCATGCAGAGGGATCGGAGAGCACTGTCCAAGACGAGTGGCCAAAGTAAGACTGTGGCAGCCAGATGTGGACTGCACTGAGCTTGCTTTGTCCCTTGTCTGCCCCCAGGCTGTGAACGAGGTGCTGGAGTCCATGGAGCTGCCCCTGGAGCTGGTGGACGGCTTCTTTAGCTCCATCGAGGTGGCTGTGCCCTGGGCTGCGCTACTCACAGACCACTGCACTGTGCAAGTGTCAGGCCTCCAGCTCACCCTGCAGCCCCGCCAGGGCCCAGGTGAGGTCAGGCACGGCTGTGGCAGGTACCTGGGAGGAGCTGCTTGAGTCTGGTTACCCTGAGACTCACTTTCTCCCTCAGGGCCAGGGGCTGCTGACTCGCAGACCTGGGCTTCATGTATGACCACGAGCCTGCAGCTGGCCCAGGAATGTCTGCGTGATGGGCTGTCTGAGCCCTCAGAGCCACCACAGCTCCTAGAGGGGTTAGAGATGTTTGCGCAGACCATCGAAACTGGTACGTAGGCCCTTCTTACCTACCCTGGCTTCATCCCTTTTGTGGCCCGGGAACAGAGGCTGCGGGTAGCAGAGCTACCCGGCTGCCCACAGGGGAAATGACTTCTGTCTAGCTGCTCTACCTGACCTGAGCCCCACACCACCCCCAGTGCTGCGGAGTATCAAGGTGACCTTCCTGGACACTGTTGTGAGGGTGGAGCACTCGCCCACTGACCGTGAGCACGGTGTGGCCCTGGAGGTCCATGTGCAGAGGTAGGGGCAGGCTAGTTGGGGTGGGCTAGTGGGAGCTGCTGCATGGCCTACCGACCCCACCTCTGCTTAGCCCAGACTCCTGGGAATGGGTGGGCCAGGGCCATGGTGGGCTGGGGAGTTGGGCTGTGTTGGGAACCTAGACTGGTGGTCAGGGCGAGGCCGTGCAGGCCCAGAGTGACTGGGGTCCTGAGCACCAGGTTAGATCCTGAGGGTCAGAGGAACAAGGGTCAGCCTGAGCCCCCCCAGCTGGACGTGGTGGTCCAAGATGGCCTGGGTATGATGAGCAGCTCTGCAGGTTGGGCTCCCCAAACCCATGCCCCTAGAACAGAGCACTGTGTGGAGAGAGGGCTCCAGGCCTGGGGTGGCCGGGACAAGGGCTGACCCTGCACTCCCCAGACTGGAGTACTGTGATGAGGCGTTACGGGACCCAAGCCAGGCGCCCCCCATAGATGTGCACCAGCCACCTGCCTTCCTACACAAGCTGCTGCAGCTGGTGGGCATCCGCCTGCACTTTGAGGAGCTCCCCTCACAGGTGAGCAGACTACTTGCTCCCTTGCCCTTGATCCCCCTGCCTGCCTCCATCCCTCTGACCTTCTTCTCAACTCCCCCCCAGGCAGAACCACCAGACCTCCCCTTGCAGATTGGCAGCTGCTCGGGGTGTATGGAGCTGATAGTAAAGCTGAAGCAGAATGAGGCTCTCCCAGGGCCCAAGGTGGGTCCCCAGCTGCTTGGGGAGGAGAGAATGTGACCCTTCTCAGCCCTGGCCTCAGTGATCCAGTCATCCCTAGGCCAGGGTGGCAGGAGTGGAACATCAAGCGGGAGAGGTTACCTCTGTCTTGGCAGTTAGAGGAATCAAAGCTCATACAGCTAGTTGGTGACAGAATTTAGTGTAACAGCGGGCATCTCTTCTTCCCCAGGGAGAGAGTAGGTGGGTGGGAGCTCCCAGAGGGGCTGGGTGGTAGGCCCAGGTACCATGTCTGTTCCCTTGCCCCCCAGTTGGAGGTGGCAGGACAGTTGGGCTCCCTGCACCTGCTCCTGACCCCTCGGCAACTCCAGCAGCTCCAGGAACTTCTCAGCGCTGTCAGCCTTGCTGGTGAGGCTTCTGGGTGGTCCAGGGTGAGTGGCAAGGGAAGGCCAGCCAAGCTGGACTGAAATACCCTCCCCTACAGAACCAGAAGGTCTGGCTGACAAGTTGAACAAGAGCCGCCCGTTAGGTGCTGAAGACCTGTGGCTGATTGAGCAGGATCTGAACCAGCAGCTGCAGGCCGGCGCTGTGGCCGAGCCCCTCAGCCCGGATCCCCTTACCACCCCTCTTCTCAATGTGGACAGCACTGGTGGGTGTGGGGCCATTGCGGTTGGCGGGCAGCTATGCGTTCAGGAGCCCAGGGGATCGAATCTGTCTGTCCTGACTCTCTCGCTTTGTCCTCAGACCTCTTCTTCTCCATGGCTGGCCTCACAAGCAGTGTGACCTCAGCTGTCTCGGAGATGTCCCTCTCTGACGTAGACCTGGGCTCCTCTGTGCACAGCAACATGGCCTCCCGCCGGCTCTCTGCCCCGACCCACGCAGCTGGTGAGTTGGGGACCTTGGGCGGTGCTCTAGGGGCAAGAATAGAAGTCACCTCGATAGAAGAAGCTTCTATCCTGTGGGCTGTCAGATGTACCTGAGAGCACCCCCTCCGTGATGCCTGGAGACCAGCCACCTCTGACTCAGTTTCCCAGGGACCTGGCTCGGGAGGCGGTGGTGCAGTGGACTTGGCCTAGGTGGCCAAGTCCATGCTCTTGGTCAAGTGCTTACACTTCCTAAGAGTCAGTCTCCCCTTCTATGCAAAGAGCAAGCTGTATGTTTCAGTCAGTGTTTGAGCTTATTGTGGGTCAGGCAATGAGCTGGAGGCTTTAATCACATCAACCAATCCTTTTAGCACAAGAGGGTATGTGAGCCTGGTCAGAGGGTATAGCCAGTCCCCAGTAACCCCGTGATGGGCAGGTTTGGCCCCCACAATGCAGCTTGCCCAGTTTCTCCAGATCCTAGGTCTCTGGCTGTCTGTCACTCCATATGGGGTCCTCATGAGCTCCCAGGAGCCCCTTGTGAAGCCTCTGTCCCTCCAGGAAAGGCGGCCCCCACTCTCTTTCCGGACACCATGCGCCCTGACTCGCTGCTGAAGATGAGCTTGGGGGGCATGACCTTGACCCTGCTCCAGACTTGCGCCCCGTCTTCTGGACCACCCAACCTCGCCACCCACTTTTTTACTGAGTTTGATGCCACCAAGGATGGGCCCTTCGGCTCCCGAGACTTCCACCACCTTCGGCCGTGCTTCGAGAAAGCCTGTCCCTGTAGCCATGTCCGGTATAAGCCACAAATCCAAGGCCGGGACCTGCATTGAGAGCTCTGGTGTCTCCAGATCCATCTTCTGATGGTGTCTTCTTTCCCACAGGCTGACAGGCACTGCTGTGCAGCTGTCATGGGAGCTGCGGACTGGTGGTCGGGGCCGGCGAGTGACCAGCACAGATGTGCACTTTGGGCAACTGGAGGTGCTGGAGTGCCTGTGGCCCCGGGGCAGTTCTGAGCCCGAGTACGTGGAGGTGAGTGCAGAGGTGAGGCCTGAGGGCTTGGGTGGGCATGGAGGGCAGCCTGACCTTGCTCACCTCCCATGTCCCATCCCAGATCCTGAGTTTTCCCAGTAACCTGGGCTCCCAGGCCTCAGCTCAACCCTGTGCCCACCTGCGTCACACACAGACCCTGCGCCGCGTGCCCAAGGTAACCTGCTCTGGGCTGAGGGACTGTTGGCTGCTTCCCACGGTTTGTTGACTCCCCTGGGCTCTGTCAGTGTCTCCTCGGCCCTGGCCCCCCTACCTCCGTGCCCCAACCAGCGACACCAAGCTATTGCGGGGCCCTGGACCGCTTCCTGTGTGCTTGGTGCCTGCCATTCTTAGCCTGGTGGCCTCTTCTCTGTCTCGGTGCAGCAATCGGCTGGGCCTCCGCAGGTGGGAGGGGCAAGTGACAGGTGGTTTTTTCAAATCAGCATGTCTTCCGTGTTGGCAGGGCGAGAGGGCGTCAGATGTCCACTGCAGCCCCCTCTTGGGTTCCCTGTCCGAGCTTCCCCCACCACCAGGAACACTTGGGTTTTGTGTCGAGGAAGCCCTTTCCCATCGTCGCCTCTTAGCCACCTCTGTGCTAAACACCTTCACCCCCAAACAGAGCCGGCCCCGGCGCTCTCTTGCCTGCCATTGCCACTCAGACCTGGCCCTGGACCTGGCTGACTTCCAGGCGGATGTGGAGCTGGGGGCTCTGGACCGACTCGCTGCCCTGCTGCACCTCGCCACTACACCCCCCGAGCCGCCAGCCGGCCTGCTGGTGAGATGTCCTCCTGGGGCCTGGCTCTAGCAGACAGCAGCACGCGGTCCTCTGGTTCTTGACTGTAGTGATAGGAGCCTTGATGGCTCCTCTGATCCCAACTTTTCCACAGACAGAGCCCCCGCTGGCCACTGAACATCGGACAGTGTTTCGGCTGTCAGCACCCCGGGCCACACTGAGGCTGCGCTTCCCCATCGCCGACCTGCGGCCTGAACGAGACCCTTGGGCAGGCCGAGCTGTGCGGGCTGAGCAGCTGCGGCTGGAGCTGAGTGAGCCCCAGTTCCGGTCAGAGCTTAGCAGTGGACCTGGTCCCCCAGCCCCTACCCGCCTGGAAATCACCTGCTCTGACTTGCACGGTAAGAGCACCTGGCAGACGACACCAGGGCAGGGGCAGAGGTGTCTGGTGAAGGTGGCCTTGGGGTCACAGTTGGAGCAGGCCCTGGCACAGACCTTTACCAGCTCTGTGGGCACTGCCATTGAGTGGAGGAGAGCGGAGGAGCAGGCCCTTCATCTCTGGGCTGCTGCATGCTATGAGTGCCTGATCAGATGCCTCTCACCCGTCCACACCCCTTCCAGCAACCTATGAAGGTGGAGAGAAGCCACCCGTCCCCTGTCTGCGTGTCTCCAAAACCCTGGACCCCAAGAGCCCGGGCCGAAAGTACTTCCTGCCCCAGTAAGTAAGGGCTGAGGAGGAGGACTCTGTGGCTGGGGATGGCTGGGGGCCAGGTTCCAGTGGTCAGACGGTGACAGGTCTATGTCCCGGCAGGGTAGTGGTGACCCTGAACCCCCAGTCCAGCAGCATACAGTGGGAGGCAGCCCCAGACAAGGCAGAGGAGCTGGAGCTGTCCACCGAGAGCCCATGCGAGCTGCGGGAGCCTGAGCCCTCGCCTTTCTCCTCCAAGAGGACCATGTATGAGACAGAAGAGGTGAAGCCCGACCCCCGCTCTGCCATGAGAGCCAGCTGTGTGATGGGGCTGGGTGACAGGACCACCTGGGTGGGCATGGTTGACCCAATACATGAGTGAGAATTTGTGTTTCTTACTTGGAACCAGTAAGGGAGTCGGAAGGCCCCGCCTCTGTTCAGGGCCAGGAGGGAAGCCCATTGGCAAAGAGAGCCCCCTGGTGGGGAGGATCAGGACCCCAGGCTACTGCAGCTGCCCTATACTTGGGCCTAGAGATGTTTTTCTGAAGTGGATGAAGGCTGAATCAGAGGCACTTGGGGCCTGGCCTGTGGGGCCAATTTGCCTGGGGCTGAGTGCAGGCCCTGCCGCTTTAGTTGTGTCATCTTGGGGAGTTTCCTCCCCCAGGAAATGAGCACAAGGACTCTGTCTCATAGGCCACTGGGAGGGTTAAAGGAGTTCATGCCCTTAGATCAGGGTCAGTATGCCACCAGCACGGGGTGGGCACATACACTCCCTGCAGGTAAGAAAGGGCCCCTATGAAAGAGTGAATGAATGAATGGTGGTCAGGACTCAGGCCAGTCTCTGACCAGAGCCAGCGACAGGACCCAAGACGTCTGAGACGACATCCCACGAGCTTTTCCCCTTCCTTGTCTAGATGGTGATTCCTGGAGACCCGGAGGAGATGAGGACGTTCCAGAGCCGGACCCTAGCACTGTCCCGCTGTAGCCTGGAAGTGACCCTGCCCAGTGCCCACATCTTTCTGCCCAGCAAGGAGGTCTACGAGAGCATCTACAATAGGTGGGGACCCAGGCCAGGCGGGACAGGGCCGGGGGCAGAGCCATCTGTGCTCACCTGCCGTCGCTCCCCTTTCTCAGGGTCAACAACGACCTGCTCATGTGGGAGCCTGCAGACCTGCTCCCCACTCATGGCCCCGCCACCCACTCCTCTGGCTTCCTCAGCTCCTCGGGCCTCTGGCACAACAGCTTCAAGATGTGCAAGTCAGCCTTCAAGCTGGGTATGAGGAGCGTTCTGTGGGGCCAGAGGGAGGGTGCAGGGCAGGGCTGACCAGGCCTCCCAGGCTCTGCTACCATTGGCCACCTTGATCTCATCCCAGACTCAGACTCAGATGATGAGGACGTCCACTTCTTCTCAGTGGGGGCATCAGGTGCCCCCCGGGGTCCCGCCCCTGAGCCCTCGAGCCGCCAGTCCCAGAGCACCTTCTCTACGCTGGTGACAGTGCTGAAGGGTAGAATCACAGCCCTCTGTGAGGCCAAGGTGAGGGCAGCCCTGGCCAGGTGAGCCCCAAGCCCTCTGGGCAGGAGAGAGGATAAACATGGCCCCTGCATGAGGGACACAGGAAGTAGGAACCCCAAGTAAGTGGTCAGCGGCATGCACCTGTCGCCCTGACCCACACACGCCAGCCCACCTGTCCTATTGTACCTGGCAGCTGCTTATTAGCACCCTGTCCTTGTAAAGCCCCATACTGGGTGGGCATGAGAATGGGCCCCATTTGTACCCATGAGGCAGGCTGGGCAGAGATGATTCTCCTTCGCATAAAAGGCAGGTGCTGCCAGCGCCCGGGGAGTCTGACAGCAGGACTCCCGTAGACGCCTCACGGAGGCCATGGGAGCTGCAGAGAGCAGCGGGCGAAGCCAGGTGTGTGCTCTGTCTGCAGAATGAGAGTGGGAAGCGGCTGGAGGGCATGCACGGTGAGATGGTGCTGGATGTGGAGCATGGCACCCTCTTCAGCGTCTCTCAGTACCATGGCCAGCCGGGGCTCGGCTACTTCTGCCTGGAAGCTGAAAAGGCAACACTCTACCACCGAGGTTTGTGGGCTGGGGCTGGTTGCGGCTATGTCCCTAGGGCTTGAGTGGACCGGGCCACCAGTGCCTGGCAAGGGACTCACAAGATCCCTCCCCAGCGGCCTTGGATGACTATGTGCTGCCCAGTCACCTGCATCTGCCCAGCTTTGTCCCCCCGGCCCACCTGGCCCCGACCATCTACCCATCTGAGGAAGGGGTGATTGAGCAGGGAGCCTCAGGCTGCAAGGGGCAGGGGCGTGGCGCCCCCATGCTGACTGCTGCTGTGCGCATCCACTTGGACCCCCACAAAAACGTCAAGGTGTGGCTTCCTGTCTGTATGGCTGGGTGGCTGCCTCCCCAGTGGGTGCAAGAGTTCTGTTCCTCACCCTGACTGTGCCCCAACCCCCAGGAGTTCTTGGTGACACTACGGCTGCACAAGGCCACACTGCGCCACTATATGTCCCTGCCTGAACAGAGCTGGCACTCCCAGGTAAGCAAAGGTGGCTTGGACTTTCGATTTGGGTGGGCACGTCAGAGGGGGCCCAAGGAGCCAGTATGAGGGGCAAGGGCTGGGCCAGAGCACCCAGAAAGGGATGTGATGGGCAGTGCGGGGGGAGGCAGGGGGCTGCCTATGCTCACCATCCCCCAACCCTGGCCTGGAAGCTGTTGGAGTTCTTAGACGTGCTGGACGACCCTGTGCTGGGCTACCTGCCCCCGACAGTCATCACCGTCCTGCACACACACCTGTTCTCCTGTGCTGTGGACTACAGGTACCCAGGCCGTGTGGGCCGGGGTGGGGCGGGGGTGGGGCAGGGCCTCAGGTATAAGGAGCTCACCTTGGCCACGTGTGACTGCCCCCCAGACCCCTCTACCTCCCAGTGCGCGTCCTCATCACTGCCGAGACCTTCACGCTGTCCAGCAACATCGTCATGGACACGTCAACCTTCTTGCTCAGGTATGTGGGCTGCAGCTGCCTGCCTGCTGCATGTGCTGGGCTGTCTCTGGCCCTTCCCTCAGGAATGTGCAGTTTCCACTTGCTTTGAGGAGACCTGGGCACCTCACATCAGCCTTAAAAGCCTCTGTGAGCTGTCTGACGTGGTAATCTCACTTGAGGATATAAGGAAAAGAGATGGAATGGACTGCCTCTGTCGTGCAGTGTAGCACAGTCCTGACTAGGGCAGGGAAAGCACTCAGTGGCAGAGCACACATTCAGCCTGTGTGAGGCTCTGAGTTTGATCCTCAGCACCACAAAAACATTAAACACGCCAAACTTAGCGACAGTGTAAATGCCTCCAAATCACCCCAAGTAATGGTCAAGCCCACATTACTGCATAGGACAGTACAGCCGCTAACATGGAGTTGAAGAATAACATAGAGGGGCGAAGTAAGAAGAATTCAGATGTGTTATGTAAATGTGACTGTAATTATTACAGTTATTACTGCAAACATGAACTCCTAAAAATGAAGTTAGCTGCCTCAAATTAAAAAAAAAAAATAACGTTAAAAAAATAGTTTTTTTGAGGCAGGGTCTCACTGTACAGTTCAGACTGGCCTTGAAGTCACTTTGCAGCCCAGGCTGGTTTTGAACTCGCAACAATCCTCCTGCCTCAGCCTCCCAAGTGCTGGAATTACAGATGTGTGCCACCATGCCCGGCTCTAAGACTACGTGTTTTTTATTTATTTATTTTCATTGTTTTGGGGGGTTTTTTGGTTTTTTTGAGAGAGGGTTTCACGGTATAGTTCAGGGTGCCCCTAAACTCACTATGTAGCCCAGGCTGGCCTTAAACTTGTAGCAATCTTCCTGCCTCAGCCTCCCAGTGCTGGGATTGTAGGTATGTGCCACCACGCCCAGTTTAAGACTACTTACTGGGTGTGGTGGCACACGCCTGTAATCCCAGCACTTGGGAGGCTGAGGAAGGAGTGAGTTTGAGATCAGCTTGGGCTACAAAGTGAGCTCAAGGCCAGCCTGAACTGCATAGCAAGACACCATTTCAAAAAGACCAAAAAAAAAAAAAAAGGGGGGTGGTGTGGTGGTGCATCCCTGTAATCCCAGCACTTGGGAGGCTAAGGCAAGAGGATTGTTGGGAGTTTGAGACCAGCCTGGGCAACAAAATTAGCTCAAGGCCAGCCTGAAGTACCTAGTGAGACCCTGTCTCAAAAAGACACACATACACAAAAAAACCCCTAGAAAGAAGCATGTATGATTTTTCTTAGAATTTGAGATTTTGCTGGAATATAGCTCAGTGACACTATGCCTGCCTGACAAGCGCAAGGTTATGAGTTCAATTCCCAGTACCAAAACAAAACAAAACAATTTGAGATGTGACATGAGTAGCTTTAATTTTTTATTGTTATTGTAATATTAGTTCTAAAATAATCTTAAGTCAGGCAGAGCAGTACATGCCTGTAGTCTCAGCACCCTGGGAAGCTGAGGCAGGAGGATTGCAAGTTAAAGGACAGCCTGGGAGGCTTAGCAACTTAATAAGACCCTTCCTCAAAGTAAAAAATAAAAAAGGACTAGGGGAAAGCTCAGTGCCAAGGCCTTGGGTTCAGTCTCCATTACTACAAAACAAAACAAGACAGAATGGGTTTGTTTTGAAAGAACAGTAAGTAGATGCTACTGTAGTGACACCCCAACCCCAGCCCTGGCTGAGTTTGTGAGACCTAAGAGGTGATGGAGCCGAAGTGGTTAGAGAACCTAGAGCCGCTCGTGGGAAGTGAGCGAGTACCTTTGCCTGGGTCTGCTGCACCGCCCACAGTATAGGCAAGCCCACTGAGGCGGGAGGGCTCCTCCCATGAGGGCTTCTGTGGGCTTGGGTCTCCCACTTCTCCAGGTACTCCCCTGCCCGGCCTGGCTGCTGTGGAGCTGCCACCTGCAGTGGCTCCCGGGCCCTTCTCAGCCCTGTTCCCCACCAGGTTCATCCTCGACGACTCCGCTTTGTACCTGTCCGACAAGTGTGAGGTGGAGACGCTGGATCTCCGGCGAGGTGGGCAGGGCCCAGCCTGTGCTCCCAGTGCTCCGGGGGCACAGTCCTGCCACAGCCACACACAGCGTGGCCCCGTGTCCTCCCCATCTGCTGTCCTGGCTCTCTACCCCCCACACACATGCATGCACATCCCCTAGCCACCCTGGGACACCCCGATTCTGCCCCCGGGAGGTGGCCACGGGCTGGGCAGGAGCTGGTTGCAAGGTGGCCACGGGTTCCTTTTCCGCCTCTGCCACAGATTATGTCTGTGTCCTGGATGTTGACCTCCTGGAGCTGGTGATCAAAACGTGGAAGGGGAGCACAGAGGGCAAACTGGTGAGTGGCCATCACCGGGCCAGGGAGCCTGGGGTGTCAGGGTGCCCACCCTTCCCTGCTAGGTGGCAAGAGCGCCTTGTCTGCCAAGAGGGTGAGCGTGTCTGCCAAGAGGGTGAGCGTTTCCGCCTTGCCACCAGAGGGCAGCTGTAGGCAGGCAGAGCAGAGCAGGGCCCCAGGAGTGTGACGGCACCTGGGCCCTCAGGTTCCCTATTCCGGAAGTGAGACAGCAGGCCCTGCCTCACTGGGCCCAGGAGACCCCGTGGGTGCCAGGGTGGGGCCCTCGGTGGTCAAGACCTTATCTGGGCTCAGTCTGCACATCTGTGGTGGGGACACCAGGCAGGCTCAGCCCCCAAAGGCAGACCTGGCTCACCTCTCTTCGAAGTTCCTCCTGGGTGGGTGGCCTAGGGGCAAGGGGCCTGCACTCATGCCACCTCACCCCGCCCACGGCAGAGCCAGCCGCTGTTTGAGCTGCGCTGCTCCAACAACGTGGTGCACATACACAGCTGCGCCGACTCCTGTGCCCTGCTGACCAACCTGCTCCAGTACGTAATGAGCGCGGGCGACCTGCACCCCCCGCCCCGGCCCCCCAGCCCCACGGAGATCGCCGGCCAGAAGGTACAGGTGAGGCCTGGCCACACAGGCTACCAAAGCTCGGCCAGGCCCCTCCCCTGCACGGCCCTCAGGGCCTGGGGTTGGGGGAGCCCTGGGACCACCGCGCCTTGGGGACAAGGGGTGAGCTTATCGCTGTCCGCCCCTGCCCAGCTGTCTGAGAGCCCTGCCTCCCTGCCGTCCTGCCCCCCTGCGGAGACGGCCCTCATCAACCAGCGGGACCTGACCGACGCTCTCCTGGACACGGAGCGCAGCCTGCGTGAGCTGACAGAGTCCTCAGGTGAGGAGGGGGCGCTTTGGGGGCAGCTGATGCAGGCGCCTCCGGCACTGTCTCCCCAAGCTGGCCTCTCTCCTGTAGGTGACCCACTCCCTCAGGCCTCACCCGTCTCTGTCTACCTGTTCCCTGGTGAACGGAGTGGGGCCAAGCCCCCTTCACCCCCTCCTGGGGGCCCTGCCGACAGCTTAGGGTCCTGTCCCGAGGCCACAGACGATGACAAGGAAGAGGAGGGGGACGGAGACACCCTGGACAGTGACGAGTTCTGCATCCTGGACGCACCCGGCCTGGGCATCCCGGTGCGTGGCGGACGGGCTGGCTCAGTCCTGCCTTCCCAGTGCGGGTTAGGGTGGGGAACCAGCACACTGTCGTGGTTGCTGAGCCCGTTTAGGGCTCCCACCATGGGGAGCAGGGAGGGGCACCCTTGGCACTGAGCTTTGGAAGAGTAGGCTGGCATCCACATCTAAGGGGATGGGGGCGTGCCAGGGAGTCGGGTCCAGCAGGAGCCAGGGGCTCTAACCACTGACACAGGTTTGAGGGATGGTAGCCCAAGAGGGTCTTTTTCTGTCAAAAACAGACCACACGGAGAGGGAGGAGTAAGGACAGGGAGAAACGGGAGCTAGGACTGGAGAGCCGGGCCAAGGTGCCTCTGTGCTGCACACCTTCACACCTCCATGTGGCCTCCTCCCGGCAGCCCCGAGACGGAGAGCCTGTGGTGACGCAGTTGCATCCGGGCCCCATCGTCGTGCAGGAGGGACACTTCTCCCGGCCGCTGGGCAGCACAGACCTGCTGCGGGCGCCTGCCCACTTCCCAGTGCCCAGCAGTCGTGTGGTGCTTCGTGAGGTCTCCCTGGTCTGGCACCTCTACGGGGGCCGAGACTTTGGCCCCCATCCCGGCCACAGGTGAGGTGGGGAGGGAGGGCCGGGCGGCAGCTGGCAGTGGAGGCCGGGGCGCTGGTGACCTTGAGCCTCACGTGCCCTTGCTGGCTTCAGTTGGTCCGTCCTCGCCCACCCTGCCTCCTAGGACCGAGGCTGGAGAAGGCGCCTCGCCTTGGACTGAAAGGGCTGCTGAGGTGGGGGCAACACCGCGGCTCCTCTGATCAGCTTGTCCCCTGACCTTCTTCCCAGAGCAAGAGTTGGCCTCACAGGCCCTAGGGGCTCCCCCTCCCGAGGCTCTGGCTCCAACCGGCCCCAGAACTCATGGCGAACACAGGGTGGCAGCGGACGGCAGCACCATGTCCTTATGGAGATCCAGCTCAGCAAGGTAAGGGCTGTGCGGTTATGGGCCCACGTGTCACAGTGAGCACAGCAGAGGAGAGGGCCAGAGGCAGTTCAGGTTTTGGTAGGGAAAGGCGGGAGCCCCTGGGGCCTGGGGGGCCTGTGTCACCCAGTGAGAAGCAGCAGGGGCTGGAGGTGCTGGGTGGCAGGGAGAACCACAGGTTTGGTTCTGCCTGTGTGTGAGACTGTGGACAGCCCTGCAGTAAGTGGGTTTCAACCTGAGAAGTTGCGCAGGGAGGGCCCCACTATCCAAGGGTGTCAAAGGCCAGTGCTGGGCTCCCTGAGGAACTGCTGGGGACAGGCGACAGCACACAGGGCTGTTGGGAGCAGCAGGGGACAGCTCTGAGCAGGGGCCTGGGGTGCCGAGACCTGGCAGGAGCCAGCAACTTCCTGAGAGGAGAGGGAGGGCGCCCTGCAGAGGGCACACAGGGCAAAGGCCTGAGGATGAGACAGCCACACCGAGCAGGGGCAAGGGCGGGGCTGCGGGGAGAGTCGGGGCCTGCTAGACTAGGGCTTGGAGTGTCAGGGGAGCACTTGGGGTGTGGAGACTGGAGTGAGCAGGAAAAGGACCATAGGGGAGGCGCGTGGGGCACCATTGATGAGGGCAGGGTGGAACTTGGGATGACAGAGAAGGCGGGGGCCATTTAGGTGAGGCAGTGGCTGTGGGGATGCGGGCCGGTAGATGTAGGTAAGCAGGTCCAGTTTAGTGTGGCCCAGTGGAGTTTGATGGTGAGATGGTCACATGGAGAGGTCAAGGCAGCCGCCGGATGTGGGGCTGAGGTGGGGACAGGATGAGGAGTTGGGCCTTCCTTCCCCCCCTCCCCGTGGCCCTGCGGTCACCTCAGGCCTCCCTGGGATCCCCCCACAGGTGAGCTTCCAGCACGAGGTATACCCAGAAGAGCCAGCAGCTGACCCTGCTCCAGGCCAGGAGGTGGAGGAGCGGCCCCTGTCCCGCCAGGTGCTCATTGTGCAGGAGCTGGAGATCCGAGACCGGCTTGCCTCCTCCCAGATCAACAAGTTCCTGCATCTGCACACGAGCGAGCGGCTGCCTAGGCGCACCCACTCCAACATGGTGCGCGAGGGGCCGGGGCTCCATGCATGCTCGCGCGGGTTGGGGGCCATCCCTGGGCCGGGGTGGGAGAGAGCAGCACGAGCAGGAGTGGGCTGGTGCCCACAGCTGCCCTCTGCCCTCAGCTCACTGTCAAAGCACTGCACGTGGCCCCTACCACCAACCTGGGCGGCCCTGAGTGCTGTCTGCGCATCTCACTGATGCCGCTGCGGCTCAACGTGGACCAGGCAAGTAGGCAGGGGGCAGAGCCAGGTACGACCAATGCCCTCCCCATGCCTCTTGACCCTGCTTCTGTGATTCTTCCCCGCAGGACGCCCTCTTCTTCCTTAAGGACTTCTTCACCAGCCTAGTGGCTGGCATCAACCCAGTGGTCCCAGGGGAGGCGTCGGAGGGTGAGAAGCCAGGCCAGGGAGGGGAGGTCAGTACCCAGCCGGCCCTGGGCCCGTCTCCGATCGGACGCCTCTCTCCCTAGCTCGCCCTGAGACCCGGGCCCGGCCGGGCAGCCCCCAGGAAGGACAGCCCAGGGGCACAGAGATGAGTGACTCACAGGAGGGCCCCAGTGGTGGACATGGCTCTGCTGAGCAGCAGCCCATCTACTTCAGGTAGGGCTCGGGGCTGGGGGTCGGGGCCAGGGCACAGGTGACCAGGTCCATGACCAAAAGTTTCTTGTCCCTGCCCCGGCCAGGGAGTTCCGCTTCACGTCAGAGGTGCCCATCTGGCTGGATTACCACGGCAAGCACGTCTCCATGGACCAGGTGGTAAGCTTTGGGCTGGCCTCTGGGGCTCCCAGTTGGGCTGGGCTGTGGCCACATCTCCCTGGGGACAGGGCTTACCCCGGTCTGCCGTACCCGTGCCCCTCACACAGCCAAGCCCCTCGCTCCTCAGGGCACCTTCGCAGGCCTCCTCATCGGCCTGGCCCAGCTAAACTGCTCCGAGCTGAAGCTGAAGCGGCTCTGTTGCCGGCACGGGTAAGCCCCACACGCCCTGCCTCTCTGCACAGCCCTGACCTTCGTTTTGCTCTTTTCCTCACTGGTTGTGTGGCCAAGTCTTCAGCCCTTCCAGGGCCTCAGTCTCCCCTCTGTAAAATGGGCCCAGTCGCTCCTCTGCACACAGCTGGGTGAGACTGTGGGAGTATATTGAGTGCCCTAGCACTTGGCATACAGATACTCGGTCTTCCTGGTCCCTATCTCCCCTTGTGTGGCCTCCCCCACCTCCCTCCTCTCTGCTCCCTCCCAGGCTCCTGGGTGTGGACAAAGTGCTAGGCTATGCTCTCAATGAGTGGCTGCAGGACATCCGCAAGAACCAGCTGCCCGGCCTGCTGGGAGGCGTTGGGCCCATGCACTCTGTCGTCCAGCTCTGTGAGTGTTTGCATTTGAAGGCTCTTGAAACTCCCATTCCATCCACTTGGGCTGCCTAGAAACTGCCACTGGGAAAGGAGGAGGCAGATGGGCCAGGAGGGTGGGTGGGAGCAGGGCAGCTTCTGGCATCTCTGACAACCCTGTTCCTCCAGTCCAAGGGTTCCGGGACCTGCTGTGGCTGCCCATTGAGCAGTACAGGAAGGATGGTCGCCTCATGCGGGGGCTGCAGCGGGGGGCTGCCTCCTTCGGCTCATCCACAGCCTCTGCTGCCCTGGAACTGAGCAACAGGCTGGTGCAGGCGATCCAGGTGGGAGCACAGAGAGTTGGAGGCCCAGCGAGCTTGGTTCCCGGAAGCCCCACCAGAGGGCCCCACCCCGGCCAGCGCCAGTGGAGGGAGGTGCTCCGTGCTGGGAGGGTCCGGTTGCTGCAGGCTCAGGCCCGGGGCCAGAAGGATAGGCACTCTGGCCCCAGAGCAGTCAGGTGGCAGAGAAGCAGGGTGCGAGCTAGAACAGGAGCCACTGAGGAAAGCAAGGTCGGGCTGAGTGGTGGTTCCAAGTGTCCGGGTGTCCCCGCTGGGGCCCCCTGGGATGCACAGCCCAGGTCTCAGGCAAGCTGCATCGGTGGCAGCCAGGAAGAGCCGGCCGGGGCGTGGGCATCGGCGGGAGGAAGGTGGGGGTGAGACAGTAGGAAAGTCCCCTTGGGCTGTGCCCTCCCCGGGTGATGGAACTGGGAAGGCAGAGGGACATGGGCAGGCAGAGGGATGCCGGGGGTCCCTGCTGGTGGGGCCTAGGGAGGGGCCGGACACCTTGGTCGTCTCCTCATCCAGCTCTCTGTGTCCTTCAGGCTACTGCTGAGACGGTTTACGACATCCTGTCCCCAGCGGCGCCTGTCTCCCGCTCACTGCAGGATAAGCGCTCTGCGCGGAGGCTGCACAAGGGCCGGCAGCCCGCTGACCTCCGAGAGGGCGTGGCCAAGGCCTACGACGCTGTGCGGGAGGTGAGGGCCCCAGCCCTGCTCCTTTCCTCATCCTCTATCCCCACTCAGACCTCAGCACTGACCTCTGACCTCCACAGGGCATCCTGGACACAGCTCAGACCATCTGTGACGTGGCATCGCGCGGCCATGAACAGAAGGGGCTGACAGGTGCCGTGGGGGGCGTGATCCGCCAGCTGCCCCCAACTGTGGTAAAGCCACTCATTGTGGCCTCAGAGGCCACGTCTAACCTGCTCGGGGGGATGAGGAACCAGATCCTGCCCGACGCCCACAAGGACCATGCCCTCAAGTGGCGCTCAGAGGAGGCCCAGGACTGAGCGGGGCTCCAGGACCACCGTGCTGGCCCACCGCAGGGCTACACCCGCTCTCCGCCTCCTCAGAGCTGCAGCCCACGGGAGCCAGATGCAGGCCCCTCGGACGGCCACTGTGAAGGACACTTGCCTGTTGCCAATCGGTCGTGAGAGTGGGGCCTGCTGCCTGGGGCCTCGGCCCTGTCTGCACTTTTCCTCTGGGGAGAAGGACGCTGCCCTCCCTAGCACAGGCCCCACCGCTCCCTCGACCCAGGATGGAGGCTTTTGGACCCTCAGGCCCGACCCCACTCAGCCAAGTGTCTGTCTCCCGGGGAGTTGGCGACACGCTGTGGGGGTCGGTGTGTTATTTTTAAACTCCGTGAGTGTGTGGGTCAGTGTCTGCATGAAGTGGAATAAACTGCCCACCGCCAGCCCCTCCCCGGGGTCCTTTGTGCCTTCGAGGTTCCCACCTCTGCACCCGGCACCTCCCTGTACCGCCTGGGTGTAGAACGCAGCCCCAGCCACCTGCCCACACCTGACTCCTTCCTTTCTGCTCTGGGCTCCACCCTGCCACTGTCCCAAGGGACTGTCACCTGGGTCCCACTTCAGAGTGGTAGGAGCTGAGTGAACCTCACCCTTGGCCGTTGGAGCTGCCTCACTGGCCGCAGCCTGCTGAGTCCTTGAGACGTCAGGGTCCCCCGTCTTCCCTGTGCAACTGGAGGCTGAGCCCTGGGGTGCACGCACCATCCCTAGCAGAAGCCTTTTGCGGTGATGGAGTCTGGGGGTTCAGGTGCCAGAAGAGCCTGACTGGTCCTTTCCCAGAGGATCCTGTGGGGTCAGGAAAGTGCCCACCCCCACCCTTCAGTCACATTTCCTGTGGACAAGAGGGAGCCCCTGCCGGGCGTGGTGGTGCACACCTGTAATCCCAGCACTCGGGAGGCTGAGGCAGGAGGATCGTTGTGATTTTGAGACCAGCCTGGACTACAAAGTGAGCTTAAGGCCAGCCTGAACTGCATAGTGAGACACTGTCTCAAAAAGACCAAAAAAAAGAGGGAGTCCCTCCACTCCCCAAATCCTCTGTAGTAGCACTGCAAAAGTGGGTGGTTCCCTGAGGAAACGGGCCCATGTTAGGCAACAACCCACACCTTGCTGTTGCCCTGTGTATAGCTCTGAAGCTAGCAAACCACTCGTGCTCCTGGGCCCTGTGCCTGTGCAGCGCCTTCCAGAACCCGCCCCTGCAGATGGGGAGAACTTGGAGGAAGAGCTGGGTACCGGGCACAGGGCAAGAGCTTTGTCCTAGGGGACCCTCGTTCTGACTGCCCATGGCCAGAGGTAGAGACCAAGAGGTGGGGGACGGCCGAGGTATGATGCCACCAGGGGAGGCAGGTGGGGCCCAGTCTGATGCTTCCTGGACCCGCCCCAGCTGCCCGGGCACAGTCCAGCTTTCCTGCCCTTCGAACTGTGACCAGTATTGATGGCCAGGGCTAATGATTAACCGCCACCAGGGGCTGGGCCAACGGCTCAAAAGGTGCTGGGCCCAGGGCATCCCCACTTCCTCCTCGTGCCCTGAGGCCAGCCAAGCACCCAGGTAAGACACCTCTGGGCACTCTGCACCCCCTGTACCCTGAGTGCTTCAGGGCACAGGTATCTTCCTTCAGGGCCACTGGTCCTGAGTGAGAAAGGACAGGAAGTGGGTAGTCCTGGGCCAGCCATTTTCTGTGCCTCTGTTTCTTTGTTTTTGTTTTTTTCTGGTACTGGGAATCGAACTCACAACTTCGTGTTTGCCAGACAGGCGCTGTGCCGCTGAGCTAAATCCCCAGCCACCGTGCCTCTGTTTCTACCTAGGGACAAAAGGGACCACAGTGTCAGCTCTGAGACCACAGTGTCAGCTGCCCAGTGTTGTGGGCCCAGGTCACCTAATCAGCTGCTGTGTCCACCAGCGAAACCCCAGGACCCCACAGGGCAGGAGGCCAGTCCTGCCTAGGCCCTGAGGGTGCTGCCGGGCTTGTGGGGTGTCTGATACCAGCTCTGGTATCTTTTTTTTTTTTTCATTTGGGACTGGGTCTTGCCATGTAGTCCAGGGCAGCCTTGAGCTCACTGTGTTCCCATCTGGCCTCGATCCCACAATCCTACTGCCTTAGCCTCCCAAGTACTGGGATTGCTGGTGTGTGCCTCCACACCCAGCTTGGCCTTTTCATTCCCAGGGCCCTGCCTCCAGGGGAGAGAAATTCTGCCCAAGTGTCCCCATCCTACCTTGACTGCACCCTAGGAATGAGGCACCATTCCTGAGGGGTTGCCGGGCAGCACTGACCCAAGGCCCTGTGCTATGACCGTGGGCAGCCTTCTGCCTCTCTCGGCCCTTCTCGCCCCTTTCAGAGGGGGTCACAGCTCATGCCCAGTGGAGAAGCTTCCTTTTCTTCCGGAAATCCCCACTGGGTCCAGGCAGGACACAGCACCTGTCACTGAAGCCTCAGACAGGAGCCAGTGGAAGGGATGAGCACACTGCAGGAGGTCCACGCCCTGGCCTGCACCCAGCAGACCTGGCTAGCAGCTCCTTCTCTCTCACAGGGACAGCAGGGCCAGACAGGGCAGGGTGGGGCTGCCTAGCAGACCGGGCCAGTGTGCAGACTGGCCTCAAGCCCTGGTGTGCACAGGGGGAGCCAGCAGTGGTTCAGAGGCTCAGCCACTTGCTGGAAGACCTCAGGGTTCGAGATGGGCAATGGCTCACTGCCCTGTCCTTAGTGTTCGCTGACAGGCGTGGACATCTGCATTTTCTCTATTTGTTGCAGTGCTGGAGATAGAAGCCAGGGCTTCATGCATACTAGGCAAGGGCTCTGCCACCAAGTCACCCAGCCTGCAGCATCGCTCAAGTCTGTCTGTTTTTTGTTGTTGTTGTTGTCTTTGTTTTTTTTTTTTTTTTTTTTTTTTTCCCCCAGTAC
>NW_004955422.1:20293576-20363618 GCF_000276665.1 Chinchilla lanigera
CTCACTTTGTAGCCCAGGCTGGCCTCAAACTCACAACAATCCTCCTGCTTCAGCCTCCCAAGTGCTGGGATTATAGGCATGCACCCAGCTAAGTCTGTCCTCTTGCACCCTTCACCTCTCTGTCCCTGTTCCCTGCATCCCTTTCCTATTCTCTGCCCACTCCTCGCATTCTTCTCTCTCAGGCCCTCTGCCTCACATCCCTGTCGCTTCCCGGCCCCTGCCAGCCCTTCTGTCCAGCTTCCTGGACAGTGCATCTTCAGGAAGGAGGGCACTCGGTAGCACCTGGAGAATGACAGATGCCCAGCTGTTCCTTTCTGCCCCCCATCCCCATGGCTGCAGCAGGGAGGGTGGGCAGAGGGCGAAGGGCGGAGGGCAGAGGCCACAGCCGGGGCCCAGCATGCACTCGCTGAGAAGAGAAAGAGGAAGTGAAAGGATGTGGGGCGGGAGTGCGTGCGGTGCTGAGTGGGCAAAGGCTACCGGAGAGCTGTAAAAGGAGCTGCTCCTGGCTTTATGAGGCAGCTCTGGGCTTGAGCCTGGACTTCGCCCGGGAGGATGTTGGCACCAGACAGGGTGCCAGGTGTGGGCCCCATATGATAAGGAGCCTCAATAAAGAAGACCAAGAACCTGGGGTCAAGAGGACCAGGGGCCAACGGGCAGCCACGGGGCAACCCCCCAGGCTCCTGCCTGAGGGTTGGTGCCAGGCCAGCAGGGCCCAACCTCCAATGGGCTCCCACCCCCTGTAACAGCAACTCCATGTGGAAGTACCTGCTGATTCCAGTGGGGCTGCTGTTATCTGGGGTGGGGGCCCGGATCCACGGCCGGGGCAGGAGAGGCAGCCGCCACACAGCGGGCCAGCAAGGACCTCCGCGGTGACGCCCCCAGGCCCAGGATGGCAAGGGGCAGCAGGCTGCCAAGACCGAGTGCACAGGGCTCTGACCTATGAATTGACAGCCAGTGCTCTCGTCTTCCCTCTGGCTGCCAATTCCATAGGTCACAGGTATGTTCGCCTCAATGCCAGCCGCCGGGACCTGCAGGGGCAGGGGTGGGGCAGGGCAGGGCAAGGCAGGGCAGGGGCGGGAGGTGGGGGTTCCAAGGGTTACCGAAGACCTTGCCCCCTAGCACAGCACTCACTTCCGTTTCCCCTTTGGTGAGCCTGACCTGCCTCTGCACCCTGCCTGTGCTGTTCTCTCTGCGTCACACGCTTCCCAGCTTTATTGCCAGGCTTGCTCTTACCACTGCTGCCTCCTAGCCAGAAAGGCTTCTTCTGTTTTTTTGTGACACAGTCTCACTATACAGTTCAGGCTGGCCTGGAACTCCCTGATGTAGCCCAGGCTGGCCTTGAACTCACAGTGATCTTCTTGCCTCTGCCTCCCTGAGCGCTGGGACTTCAGGCATGCACTACCTTGCCTGGCTGTATCATTTTAAGATAGTCTCATTAAATTGTTGCTACATTGCTCAGGCTGGGTTTGAACTCGAGGTCCTCCTCCCTCAGCCTCCCATGCTTTAGGGTTTTTTGTTTTTTTTCCAGTACCAGGAATCGAACTCACAACCTCACGCTTGCCAGGCAGGCGCTGTGCCGCTGAGCTAAATCCCCAGCACCCCCATGCTTCAGGGTTATGGGCATGGGCCACCATTCCCAGCTTCCCAGAAGCCTTGAAGCATTTGATCCTCAAGCCCACCTAGGCACCCCAAGTTCCTGTGCTTCCTGGGGCTCCTCAGGGAGCCCAGCACAGTTTGGACTTGTGTTCCCACTGTCCCCACCGCCATGAGGTTGGCCTCCACCCTGCAAGGGCCGGGCGCTCGCTCAAGGAACGTCTGCTGAGCAGACCCCCAGCCTAGCTTCTGCTGCAGATGCACGCCCCTCCCCATGTCCAGCGTGGCCTTGAGGGTCAGGCTCCGTCAGACACCCCCACCGAGGGTGGGGACCTGAGCCAGCCTCCCCTCCGGTGCTCCTCTCACCTTTCCCTGCCAGCCTCACCTGCCTGGGGTGCAGCCTGGACCCCAGACTCCTCCTGAGGCTGTAAGTGACTGGGGAGAGCAGCCAAGGACAGCCCTGCCCACCCCTGCCTCCCTCCGTGACAGCAAAATCCCACCCTCGCTTATCCAATGAGGTTCCGGGCAAATTTCCATGTTACAAAAAAAGATTTCTGCTGCTAAGAAATAAAATTTTAAAAAACTGAAACAAACAAAAAAAAACAACCCTGCTTAATAACAGGAATGAACGATGGAGCCCTCTGTGTGCCAGGCACTGGCTCCTGTCTCCCGGGGTCCCTCGGGCACCTTTGCAAGAGCTCCCTCAGGCCTGAGGCATAGGCCCCCCAGGGCGGCGAGCACCGCTAAAGTCACAGAGCAGGTGGGACCTGCTCCCTCCAAGGACCTCTGCTGCAGCAAATGACTGACCCCTGCTCGGCCCTTTTCCATGAGTAGCTTCCTTCCTGCTGCCCTGTCGTTTGGATCCCTGGGCCCCATCTGCCCTGCTGAGGTCCAGCTGAGATGCCTCCGGGCCACAGAGCCTGCACCTCTACCTGCACCCAGCTCTGTGGGCCACGCCCACACCCTTATCTCCCTCCCTGCAGAGCTAAGGAGTTCTGCGAGCTTATCTTACCCCGTGCTAGTCTCAGACTCCATGAGAGCAAAGTCCACCACTTACTCATCTTCCTGGGCCTGGTTCCCTACCCTCCACACAGTAGGTGTTCGGCAAACAGCGGGGCGCTGTACTCTGACCTTTCTGCGGGTGTGGGGCCCCAGGCCTGAGACACTGGCTTGGGATTGAACGGGGTGTCGGACAGTCCCTGGCCCTGGGTTTTGTCCTCCACCTGCCTCTACCCAACGCATCCCACAACCCTCCCACCTGGGGGGAAAGGCAGATCCAGTTTCCTGTGACCTGGACCCTTGACCCTCACTAACCAATGCCTTTCCCTGGGCCCTGTGGGCCCCTGGCAGTGGCAGTCACTGCCTCTTTGTTTCTTGCAGCCTTGGACACAAATACGCCCTGGAGGACGGGCAGCATCCGAGAACGGAGATGCCTGGGGAGGCACCAGGCCCTGGCGGAGTGGTTGGCACAGGGTGGGTGGTGGGAGGCCTGAGGCAGATGCCAGTCGTGGCCAGCACTGTCATCACGGCACATTTGTGAAACAGCTACGCTAACCTGAATTGAGTCCCAACTGCTTCTTAAAGGACCGAGGGGCAAGGCATGGTCAGAGTCTAGCGGCCTAGCTCAAGAAAGATTCCTGAGACCAGCCCTGCTGGTGCATGCCTGCGATCCCAGCACACGAGGGGCTGAGGGAAGATCACAGGTTTGAGGCTACCCTAGGCAACTTAGTGATCTAAACCCTGTTTCAAAATAAAAAAAAAATTAATAATAAAGGGGTGGGGATGTCGTTCAGAGCACACGCACGCGCGCACACACACACACACACGTAGAGGAGTACTGAGAGGGGCGAACTGGAGCTCAGCTTTTGCTGCAGGGAAGCCTGGAAATAAGCCACAAGCGCGAAGATACAGAATCCCTGGGCGGGAGGGTGCAGGCTCGCGCCCCTACAACTTGGTCCCTGCACTCGCCGCCAGAGGGCGCGCTGGCCACCGCTCGGTGTGCGGCCCCTGCTCCAGCCCAGCCTGAGCAGCGCCTGCTGTCTCCCCAAGGATTCTCTATCCAGTGCCGGTTCCTTGTGCAACAGCCACGGGAGTGGAGAAAGGACCTCCTGGCCCTGCAGGACCCCCAGACGCGTCCTCACGAGTCCCCAGGTCAGCACGATCCTGCCGTGATGGCACAGTGACTGCTCCCTTCCGGTCTCTGGGGTTAATTCCCAGCTCCACAGCCCCAAATACTCCGGTTCCTTTGCAGTTTTTTGTTTGTTTGTTTTCTCCCAGTACGGAGGATTGAACCCAGGGCCTCGGAACCACATTCTCAGCTCTCATTTTATTTTTTATTTTGATACAGGGTCTAAGTTGCTACATAGCCCAGTCTGAGCTTTAAATGTGCAATGCTCCTGCCTCAGCCTCCCAGGGTGCTGGGATTACAAATGGGGCTGCTGTGTCCTGCTGGTCCCACGTGGCTCTGGAGCCCTGGTTCCTGCACTTCCAGTCACTTCTGCAGAGCTCTGGTGCACGAATAGGATATTTTTACTTTTTCCTTTTTACAATAATTGGTCTTTGCAACCCCTACCCAGGGTTACCAAAGGAGCAGAGCTGCGGTGAGTGTTGCAACACCCCGGATTCCAGCCTCAGCCCTTCTCCGGGCACTGCTCGGTCACTGGGCAGCAGATGGGACACTGGCCAGACCACATGGGGCGTGCAGGAGGGATACAGGCCTTTGTGTTTTTCTTTTAGGCAAATGTGAAACTTTCCAAAAAGTTGCAAAAATAAAAATACATCAGTATCCATATAGAGAAACTTTATTCATATCCATCAATAGTTAACATGCTGAACACTGCTTTTAAGGAGCTCGGTAAGCAGTTCCGCCGAGGGGCACAACCTTGTGTGTGTAAGGGCAGCTGTGCGTCCAACACCCCCCGCAGGACCTCCTCCCCTCACTCACAGGGCCAGGGCTGCTCTGAGTATGTGTCCCAGGGCAGTGGCAGTGCGGGGACATCCTGCAATTCTGTCACAGTGACCAAAGGGCCAGAGAAGTGTTTCTGGGGGAGGTCACAGAAGGGGCAGGGGACCCAGCTGAAGGAGCAGGAGAAAAAGGCCTAGTCTCAGCCCTGAGCCCTTGGGGATCCCCTACTCACTGTTCTGGGAGTGCAGAGCTGGGGCAGCCAAGGGCCTGGGTGGAGGCTGTGGCCTCTGGTGCACTTTCAGAGGAGCCCTCACCAGCCATGTACTTCAGGACGTACTGGACCAAGAGGCCGATGGGAGACAGCAGCAGTCGGGCTGCTCAGTGACCCCCTGTGCTCGGCGACCTGCACGGAAACTTGGGGTGGGGGTGGGGATGTCAGGCCAGAGGAGGAGCCTGGCAGGGGGCTGTGGGCAAGAGGTCTGGCCCCACTGGGGCGTGGGTGTGAGGCACGGGGTCTGAAGATGTGCTGGGCCCCGGCCGATGCTGAGTGTGACATACTGCTGGAGACAGGATTCCCCTCCTGCTGCTGGCCCGGGAGGCCCGCGCTGAGGCTCAGGGCAGCTGCCTGGGACAGGCCATGGTGAGGGAGACACAGCTGGGACAGGACAGGGCAGACCTCCAGAACCACCCCCTAAGTACCTGGTGGGGACATGAGGAGGGCCGTGACCAAATACACAAAAAATGGGCTCAGAACATGACCATTAAAGGAGCAGCTGCGGTACCTCATTTGTCATGTTAGGCTGCTAAGGACTGGAGAACATACCACTTCTTTTTTCCTTTTTTTTTTGGTCTTTCTGAGGCAGGGTCTTGCTATGCAGTTCAGGCTGGCCTTGAGCTCACTTTGTAGCTCAGGCTGGTCTCGAACTTGAAACGATCCTCCTGCCTCAACCTCTTGCGTGCTGGGATTACAAGTGTGTGCCACCACGCCCAGCTCACACCTACCATTTCATCCATGCAGGGCAAGGAGCACTCCAGACCCTGCCAAGTCCCCCTGCTGTTATCACCATAGAGATTTTGGGGGTAGTTGAGATGGGGTCTCCCTATGTAGTTCAGGCTGTTCTTGAACTCACCACGTAGCATAGGCTGGCCTCGAATTCATGGCAATCCTGCCTCAGCCTCTAGAGTTACGGGATTACAAGCGTGCACTACCATGCACAGCCTGACACCAGCAATTTAAAGGAGGAAAGATGTATTTATTTATTTATTTTGGTACCAGAAATCGAACTCAGGACCTTGCACTTGCCAGGCAGGTGCTTATGCCACTGAGCTATATCCCCGGCAAGGAGGAAAGATTTGGTTCAGTTTATACAGGCTCAGGCCATCATCCACTGGCTCCAGGACAGAATGGGAAGGCAGAGAGCATAGTGGAAGAGAAACTGCTCTTGACAAGGTATCCAGAGAGCAGAAAGTCAAGGAGCTGCACGGAAAGATAAACCCCTCCAAGCCACACCCATGACCACCTCTTCTGACCAGACTCTGCCTGGAACAGCAAGTCAGCTGTAGGCCTCATTTTTTTTTTTTTTTTTTTTTGGTTTTTGGTTTTTCTCCGGTACCGGGAACCGAACTCACGACCTTGTGCTTGCCAGGCAGGCGCTTTGCCGCTGAGCTAAATCCCCAGCCCCAGCTGTAGGCCTCATGATCCAAGCACCTCCCAGAGGTCCCACCTGTGATCACCTGAGGCTACAGTGGGACACCTAACCCTAGTTAGCACCCGAACTGTAGTCCTCTTACGTAAGTGTTCAGAGGTCTCTGCACGTGACATACTGCCCTGGGAAATGAGCACACCTATCACCTGGGAGCAAAAGGGCCACAGAGGACTCACAGGCTTCCTGGGGCCACTCTGACCTGTGCCTGGGGAAAGAGGCTTGAAGCCATCTTTGCGTTTTCACCTGCTCCACCTCACAGCTTTGAGTGGTCAGATTCTGCAGGTCCAGCTTCTCTCTCTCTCAGCCTAGGAACCTGGTGTCGACCCTCCTGCCTCAGCCTCCCAAGTGCCAGGGTTACAAATTACATCGACACCACCCCCTCCAGCACTTTTTGTTTTGTTTTGTTTTGTTTTGTTTTTCCTCCGGTACTAGGAACCGAACTCATGACCTTGCGCTTGCCAGGCAGGCATTTTGGTTTTGCCGCTGAGCTAAATCCCCAGTCCCTAGGTTTTTTTTGTTTGTTTGTTTTTTTTCCCCCTCCAGCACTTTTAAAGTTGTTTTGAGACAGGGTCTTGCAAAATTGCTTAGTTACCCAATTTCTGGGGGACAGAACTAGAACTTGCGAGCCTCCTGGCTTGGCCTCCTTGGAAGCATACATGTTACAGGTGTGCACCACCATGCCCAGCTACTTCCCCAGTTCTTTACCTTGTTTTGGCAAAACTGATATGCTGGCCAAATTTCCTCGACTGCAAGAACAAAAACCCATGCTTACACACAAACTTTCTCTGTGGGAAGAATGAACAGCCACTTCTCTCAGGGAGAAGGATATGTGTTTTTTGGTTTTTCCCAGCCCGATTCTTCTGCCATATTTGGAGAAAAACTCCCTTTTTAAATTTTTTAATTTTTTTTTTTAAAGTTGTCTTTAGGGACATTGTAGACACGCCCCTGGACCCGGGTGCTGGGGGACTGCTTGGAGGGAGGGGAGGAGGCAGGAGAGGCCTGGCTCTGAGGAGACTCAGCAGGCTCCATGGTGCAGGTGGCTCTGCTAATTGAAGAGGAAATCGCTGGGAGGGGGGATGGGCAGTTTCCGAGATGACCCCTATCAGCTGGCCCAGGACCCAGGGGACAGTGAAATGTCAGCGGCCAGCGGAACCAAAAGTGAAACGTTTCATTTACATTTCACAAAACTTTTCCACCAAACAGCAAGTAGGGAAGAAACACAAAAGAAAGAAAGGACATTTTCACAATTCGGGACATTACAAGATAAGGAAGTGGCCCAACTCTGGGTAACTGGGGGAACTAACTCCAGGCCCCTAGAAACTCTCACCAGGGAGGGAGGGAGACCCTTTTCTTCCAGGACTTTGAGCTCCTTGGAGGAGAAAGTCAAGAGTGGATGTTGAGAACAACAGGGAACTGGTTTCATTTATAAATAACCCAGGAACATTTTGTTTTCAGTTTTCTGGGGCCAGGTTTTCCAGCACGCAGGGCTCTGGGGAGGTGTAACCGCCATGGTGGGTCAATGTGAGCATCGCTGGGGACAGAACTTGGCAGGGGCATTCACAGGATTGAACAACCACCTCATTTAGAATCCTCTGCCTCAGGCTCTTCCTTGGACCAGCCCAGAAATGTCATCTCCGGGGAGGATCCTTCATCTCTTCTAAGGCGGAGACGAGTCCTTTGGCTTCAAGGCTGACCCAGGAAGTCTGGACTGGGCCCCCGGAGGCTCTGGGTCACCAGTTGGCACAGAGCCTATGATGACAGCCCCCGCCCGAGACCATCAATATGCTGGGTGTGGCACTTGTAATCCCAGCATTTGGGAGGCTGAGTTAGGAGCACTGCTTTGAGTTCGAGGCCAGCCTGAACTATAATGCTCAACGTGCAGGCCAGGCAAGCTTCAAATTCTTGGGTGATTTTCACCACGCCCAGCCACTTGTATTATTTGCAACGCTGTGAACCAAAACTAAAGTCTTGTGTATACTAGGCAAGCACTTGTGAAGTATACCGCCAGCTCTATAAAGCAATGCTTTGTTGTTTGGGGGTTTTGTTTCAGGGTTTTTTGGTACTAGGGGTTGAACCTGCACCTCATGAATCTAGACAAATGCTCTACCACTAAGCTACACCCGTTTTTACTCCCTCCCAGTACTGCGGATGGACCCAAGGCACTCCACCGAGTTACATCCCTAGACTCTTTTTTTTTTTTTCTTTCAGTACCAGGAATCGAACTCACAACCCTGCGCTTGCCAGGTGGGCGCTGTGCCGCTGAGCTAAATCCCCAGCCCCCATCCCTAGACTCTTGACACAGGGTATCACTAAATTGATTAGGCTGGCCTCAAACTTTTAATTCTCCTGCCTCAGCCTCCTGAGTAGTTCAATTACAGATGTGAGCTGTCATGCCCGGCTATTTATTTGGGAGGTGGGTGGAGGCTCACCGTGTTGCCCACGCTAGTCTCCAATTTGTGGGGCGATCCTCCTGTCTATCCGGAGCAGCCGGGAATGACAAGCGTGCCACCCCCGCCAGCTTCCCCTGTTCACTGTAGACCTCTCCAACAGCCCCCAGGCCCTCCTCCACGTTCAGGTGGCCTGACACTAACACTGGTTACGTAACAATCACAGCCCGCAAAGCGCTGACGTCACCCACTAAGGCTTCTCCGCGTCTGGGCGGCCAAGTGGGTCTAGGTGGGCTCGGGATGGCGGGGGCCTGAGCCGCATGGGACGGCCGGGAAGAGGCGAGGGGGGCCGGCAGCGCACGCAAGTCGGCGCAAAAGACGGTAACTGGTGGCGTCCCTGGCAGGAAGGCGGAAGCATTTGGGTTTTTAATTCTCCCCAAGTCCCCACAAGATTCCGTTGCTGCCCTACATTTCCCCTTTGCTCCACATGGGGAGTTTCCGATTTCCCTTCCTCAAAACTCAAGCGGCCGGCTTCCTCTTACCGCCCCCGTCCTGCCGCAGCGCCCGCCTCTCAGCGGCCGCCGGCTCCCTCCACAGGTCACGCACCGGAGCCCCCGCCGCGGCCCCGCCGGCCCGCCCCGCGCCTTTCCTCAGCGCGCTCCTCCTCCCCGTCTTTCTTTCCTCGTCACTCCCCATCCGAGCCTCTCTACTCTCTCAGCTGCCTCCACTACCTCCTTCCTGCCTCTCCTCCCCGGAACAGCAAGAAGGTGCGGGAATGAGAGGGGGGCGTGTCCGGGAAGCCGGGGCGAGGAGGCGCGCCGGGGCGCCAGGGCTCCTCCGACACGCGTGGCCGTTCTGAAGCAGGCACTGCGGGTGGGGCGCGCCGACGGGGAGCAGGGCTTGAGGTCCACTGGTGCTGGAAGGCGCGCAGGCCCGGGACCACCTCGCGCCTGACCTTATGGGGCTTTGCAACCGAAGTAGTTCTCAGAGCCACCCCGCACTAGGAGGGACAAAACAAACGTGGTTGCCACGGCACCGCACTCAAGGTATCGCGAGATTTGAAATTAGCCAATGGAAACCGGGGAAGAGGAAAACGTGGCACGCACCTAGGGGCGGTGCCGGTAAGGGTCCCTCCCGCGTCCACCCCTTCCCCGCGGGCCAGGCGGCGGCCGCGCGCAACACGCTCGACCCTATAAAGGGCGCTGGGCAAGGCGCGCGCTCCACTCAGCAGAGGGCGCCTCCGCGAGCCGTGCCGTGCGCTTGCGCAGTGCGGACAGCTCCCCGCCCCCGGCCCCGCTGCCCCAGCCGCCAGCCGCCCTCAGCCGGCCGGCCGGCCCCTCCTCGGCCCCGCGCTTAGCCTGCTCGTTGCCCCGCAGCAGCCTCCAGCCAGGTCTACAGCAGCATGTTCAGCTGGGTGAGCAAGGATGCCCGCCGCAAGAAGGAGCCGGAGCTCTTCCAGACCGTGGCCGAGGGGCTGCGGCAGCTGTACGCGCAGAAGCTGCTGCCCCTGGAGGAGCACTACCGCTTCCACGAGTTCCACTCGCCCGCGCTGGAGGATGCTGACTTCGACAACAAGCCCATGGTGCTCCTCGTGGGCCAGTACAGCACTGGCAAGACCACCTTCATCCGGCACCTGATCGAGCAGGACTTTCCCGGGATGCGCATCGGGCCCGAGCCCACCACCGACTCCTTCATCGCGGTCATGCACGGGCCCACCGAGGGCGTGGTGCCGGGCAACGCGCTCGTCGTCGATCCGCGGCGCCCTTTCCGCAAGCTCAACGCCTTCGGAAATGCCTTCCTCAACAGGTACCCCGCTCTGGCCCTGGCGGCGCGAGGGCTTGCCGGGCCGGGACCCCACACCCGGGGCGCGACCCTCCTGCGGCCGCCGACCCTACCTCCCTTTGTCTCCGGCTGGAGACCGTGGGTGACCACTCCCAGGGACAGGGTCCCTGCCTCGCCGCCTCGAAGACGCTCTCCAGTCCCCCGCAGGGTCTGGGAGTGGCCATCGCGGGTTCCTCAGGCTCCTGTTGCCCCCACGATCTTCCCGGTTATCAGTTTAACTCCCAAACCCTCTCGCAGAACCCAACCCCACTTTGCGCAGAACCAGGGGCGGCACTCAGGAAGCTGAGCCATTACTGCCCTCCTGTTCTTGGTCTCCACCTCCTTTCTTAGCCTGTATGCCCCTAATTCATTCAAGTCACCCCCCTGGGGAGTCTGTTTCTTAAGTATCCTAGGAAAACCCTGCCCCTTCCGGTATGGTGTCGGGTGGTGATGTGTAAGAGGGCCAAGGAAAGGTCTACCTTGGCCAACTGACTTTGGGGCTGCTCCCTGCAGGCAAGGGGCAAACGTGGCAGGGGACAGACTTCACCCCAAGACAGCTCTTATGGTCAGTGCTGCTCCAGCGGCTTCAGGAGACCAGAGCCCTGGGAGCCCCGAAGTGAATTTTAGGCTCCAAGTCCCCCTGTAGACTCAGTGGGAGCGTCCTTAACCTACTAGGGCCTCAGTTTCCTCCGTTAAATGGGTGAGACTTGCATCCTCCTAATTAGAGCCATCCTCCAGCTCTCCCTCCGCATGGCCTCACCTCAACAGAGCGCACCTCTCTCTGAAGGAACTCCAGGCATCCTGCCCCCACCCCTAGGACTGGTGCCACAGGCCCTCCCAGACCCTGCCCTCCTGCTCCCTCTTTCAGGCAGTGGTGAGGCCACATGCCTTTGGAGTCTGAAGTCTGTGTCAGGGGAAGCGCCTAAGAAGGAATCTGAACCCTGCCTGCCAAGTCTCCGCCCCTGGTGATCACATTCCTTTCCAGACACTGTCCAGTGCACACGCGGGCTGCTGAGCCCCGCCACTGGGGCCAGGCCTGTCTGCGTCCCTGACATTTAGTGTCTTTGCCTGTTCCAGCCTTCTTAGGCTGTCTTTCTGATACTATGCTGATGGTGTTGGCTGTCAGGGCCCTTTGGGCTGAGGCTTGTGAAGGGTTGGTCCTCTTAGCCATCCTCTGAGGTACAATACTTGTGTTTTAGCTTAGTATCTGCCTGAACATAGGCTCAGCCTGTAGGTGGGGCTGCCCTTCATTCTTGTGAGAAGCGGGGCTCCCGCACTGGAAGGGCCGCTCCAGAGGTCTGCTCACAGGCAGAGCTCTGGGAGTGACAGGAAAGGTGGCTGTTTTGACCTTTGTTGTCCATAGGTCTTCACTTGATTGTGAGGGCCAATCTTTTTTGAAAGGAGAAATAGCACTTGACCCATTTTCTGCCTTTGGAAGCCTAGAGTTTCAGAGTGGAGAGGATCTTAGATATCATCTCAGCAGCCCCACCTGATCAGTTTCCTGAGGCTCAGAGGGCCCAGCTGATGTGTCAAGGTCACCCATTAAGTTAAGCTAGCATCCACTGCTGCTTCTGCTTGGAAAGAGGACAGCTCAGGAACCCTGGGTCAGAGATAGGCACCTTGATGGCGTGTGGACCACCAGTTCCAAGAATCACGCTTTCCTGTCCTTCTTGCCATCACCTCATCCCGGCCCAGACTGCTAACAGCCCTGCCAAGGGGGCCTTACCAGCCACCGCCTGGGCCCAAGCTGTGTCAGGATGTGTGGTGCACAGGGTGACGCCTGCCAGGGAGGGCACAACAAAAGGGGCTTTTCTGTGGCCAATACAGCCTCTCCCAGCTCTCTTAAAGAGACACGTTGAGTCATGAACTTGACTTTCGGGCCTTTTTCCGTTGAGTGGCTGCTGTAGGAATGTAGTCAGATAGAGCAGAGTGAGGTAGGGCATGGTCAGGGAGTCCTGAGCCCAGCTCGGTGTGGAACCAGCCCTCCCACTTGTAGAGCAAGATGGAGATGGAATGAGGTTCACAGTATCTGGACTGCCTGTCACACTCCCTGGGTTCAGCAGAGTATCCTGTCCCCATGTCCTGCAAACATTCCCTTGCTCACCAGGTTCCCTTTACGGGACTTTTTTATGTATGTTATTTCTCAGAGCCAGCTCTGCTTCCATTCCTTTGCTCCTGTCATCCTCTCTGGTGAGTGTCTTCCTGCTCAGGAACTCCAGCTTGGGCTCACAGTGACACTGGGCAGGCGTGCTCTGGGCTGGGCTGGTGAGGATGAGGTCCAAAGTCTGCTTGCCTGGCAGGTCAGCTCGTTCTGCTCTGTTGCATTTGCAGAGAGCACTTCTCACGCTGCCCGGCTGCCCCCAGCCTGTGGGCCACTGAATGCTTGGGGGCTGGGGCTATAGGACAGGCTAATCAGGCCCAGGCCTCCCATCATTGGAAGGTTAGCTTTGAGCCTGTATCCTACAGACAGTGGGTCCATATTTCCTTTCCTCACAATACCTTTCTCAGAGATGTTTTTAAAGGATCCTTTTCTGTGTTCAGTAAAGAATTGCTCTCAGTTGAACCGCCCCATGCTGTTCTGGGCTCCCCGGAGCCCTGTGGAATGGAGACCCTGCTGCCAAGCGCGCGCCCGCACACACACACACACACACACACACACACACACACGCCATCACCACCACCACCACCACCCCTCCCCCCCAGGTTCAGGCCTGTCTGCAGCTTTGTTCTCAGCTGGCTTTGACTTTCAGAGATTGGTCTGTTTGTACTTCCCTCTCCGCCATCAGCCAGCCCTTGCGGTGCCCCCAGCTTTTACCAGTGTTCCATTGCAGCCCCTTCACCCAAGCAGCTGGGTCAAAAAGGGAGGGCTGGCCCCAGCAGCAGTAGGCCATCTCTCTTCAGGGTGTGGAAATTCAGCCAAATGGCTGGAAATTCTCTAATGGGATTATGGGGTCCCCATGTCAGGCTGCTGTTTCCCTTCTGAATTGACTGGTGGCCTAGGCAGGGAAACTGTCAGGATGGAGTCCTCACGGCTCCCAACAAGTCAGCAACTTGGAAGTTGAACTCTTGAACTCTGGAGGGAAAACAAGCATGAGAAAAGCACTGCTGTGGGCCCTCTGGAGACCTCTGGCTGTGTCTGCAGTTGAAGGGGGTGAGATATTGAGGGCTTGCAGGTATGGCTGCACGGTGGAGCATGTATTTAGCATGTACATAGGCCCTGGGTCTACCATGCCACCCCCCAAAAACAAGATTTGTCCACTTTGCTGGCCACCCAAAAATCAAGATGATAGGAAACAAGAGTCCAGGGTGGGAGCGGAGGACCGGAGCCCTCCCCTGTGGCGTCGGGAGCCTTGAGGACTCTGTCCTGACAGCTCCCTGGCTGTGCTCTTCTGCAGGTTCATGTGTGCGCAGCTCCCCAACCCAGTCCTGGACAGCATCAGCATCATCGACACACCTGGGATCCTGTCAGGAGAGAAGCAGCGCATCAGCAGAGGTAAACAGGCCGACCTGGCCCCATGACAGCCCTATCTACTATCTTCGATGCTGCCCTTGAGGCATTTTTTAAAAAGTGTCCACGTGAGGGAGCACGAGCAGCTTTCTTCTTCACCTCCCAATGTTCAGATGACAAAAGCCCCTTCCCCTTAGCAGCAAACCCGCTGAGGCATGTTGGTTATAGGGAAGGTGGGGCTCCAGGCCATGCAGTGAGGTGGGAGGGAACTGGCCAATAGCTGTGCCCAGGTGGCCTGGTCATCACTGCTGACACCTGAGGAGCAGCTGACCCTCTGGGGCTCATGTGGCTCAGTTTGCCTTTAGGAACTTTGCCTCCCAGCAGGACTGAGCCCGCCAGGCAAAAGGAGAAACTAGCAGAACCACTTCGGGGCTGCGGAAATTGTTTAAATTTGCTTAGTGCTTGCTAGTCAGCAGCCTTGTGGGGGCTGTGTACTGAGTGAGGGCCTGAGGTTTTCCTGCTGCATACTAGTGCTCTGGGCCCTGTTCTGGCTGTGTTGCCTCTTCTCCAGGTTTTGCAGTGCTTTTTCTTCTCCCCATTTGGTACCGGGAATTGAACTCAGGACCTTGCACTTGCCAGGCAGGTGCTGTGCCACTGAGCTGTATTGTTGGTCCTGCCATGCTTTTTGAAAATCTGATTCCAAGTGATTCTGGGTCAGGATTCTGCTCCTGCCTCTCTGTAGAAGGGAGGGCCAGAGTCTCTTCTGGGGCAAGTGGAACTTATAACTGCAAAGAGAAAATAAAATAGCCTCAGACCCAAGGAGAGGTGGAGGACCAGGGGCCAGGTTCACTTATCACTAACTCGTATATGTTTTTGTGTCCCTTGCCCTCTGGACCGCCCTGTTGGAGGGAGCCTTGCAGTTGAAACCAGCAATCTAGGATTTGGGGTTCTGTTATAGCTGAGGGTGTCAGGCCTCTGTGGTGTGTCTGTCTTTCTGTCTGTCTTTCTCTTTTCTTTTTTTTTTGTACTGGAAATTGAACTCAGGACTTTGTACTTGCGAGGCAGGTACTGTGCTGCTGATCTATACCCCTAGCTCTCTCTCTTTCAGTTCTAGAGATTGAACTCAGAGCCTGAGAGCCTTTGGGCTGAGCTAGATCCCCAGCTCTTTGTTTAGCTTTTTATTTTGAGACTGGCTGGGCTTGAACTTGCGATTCTCCTGCCTCAGCTCCCAGAGTGTTAGTATTGTAGGTGTGTGCTACTATACCCAACTCCTACACTCTTGCTGGGCTGTGGACCCTGGCCAGTGTGGCGTGCTAAGTTAGAGCACACGGGGAAGTCTGCCTCCACTCAGGATTAAAAGCTGAGAGTTCAAGGAAACTGATTTCAGGACCCCTTCTAACAAAGCCAGAGCCAGTTTTCTTCTTTCTTACTGCTGCTGTTGTTCCTACCTGGTGTTTATAAAATGCCTGATAAGCCAATGCTCTGTCAATTGCCAGTGCAAGGCCAGACAATCTAAATAAGTTACTCTTAAAGTGCTGTTAACAGTAAGGGGCCGTTTCTCAGCCTGCTGTGAGCTGAGGAATCCTGGCTTTCCTATCAGGCCTATAGAGGAGGCCAACAGATAGACACAGGCCCGTGCAGCCTTGGATAAGGAACAAGTGCTCATCAGAAGAGGCTTATCTTGCCAGAATGCCCCTGCCTGTGTGGTGTTTGAGGACTAAGTGAAGGCATTGGAGGGAAGAGGTTTGGGGTTCTTGGGATTGCTCTTGACTCATGAAAAGGAACTTGGCAGCAGCTATTTTCCTTGTGTCCGAGGTTCCCCTGCTGCATTGTCTGCTACCCCAGTCCCGTTCTTCAGAGCTTAGCAGGCTCAGCAGCTTAGACTGTCTCTCTTGCATTGGGATCGCTGGCCCTGCTTGCTGGGGTGCATCCCTCCCCCGCTTTGTTTCCTGTTGGGAAGAAGATGTGGCAGGGTCTAAACTGGATCTCTCTGGGACAGGGTAACAAAGTAATGCTTCTGTCACCTTGGCAGTGAGTTTCCATGGGGCAGGAAGACACCAGGATGCCAGGCAGCACCAACCTTCAGGTACCTTGATACATGAGGAATGGGCCAGCAGGAGATGCCGAGGCCCTTTGCTTGGCCCTGCTCTGCCTGTGGGGAAGATGGAGCCCTGCAACCAGGTTCCCCATCTCGACAGAAGGCCTCCCTGGCCACATCCTTGCAGAAGGGTGCCGAGAGGTCAGCGTGTTGCTCTGACTAGAGGAGGGCTTTTGCTGGGAAATAGCAAGTTCAAACCTATTTTTTCAGACCATTCCTTTTCTCCATATCTCTAAAGATCCTGCTTTTATTTGTTTTTGGTACCAGGAATCGAACTCAGGCCCTTGCACTTGCCAGGCAGGGGCTGTGCCGCTGAGCTATATCCCCCGCCCCATTTTTATTTTAATTAATTCAAATTCATTTATTTTTCTTTTTGGTTTCTTGAGGCAGTCTTGCTGTATGGTCCAGGCTGGCCTCAGACTCGAAGTGATCCTCCTGCCTCAGTCTCCTGAGTGCTAGGATTACAGGCATTGGCCACCATTCTCAGCTAAAGATCCTGGTTTAAATGTGTCTTAGTAAGTGTTATCCACTTGGGGGTTGGGGCTGGGAGTGTTGCTTTTGTGGTTCTAGGGATTGAATCCAGGGCCTTATGTATGCTAGGCAACTATTCTACCTTTGAGCGGGGGGATCTTTTTAAGACAGGGTCTCGCTATGCAGTTCAGGCTGGCCTTGAGCTCACTTTGTAGCCCAGGCTGGTCTCAAACTCGCAACGATCCTCCTGCCTCAGCCTCCCGAGTGCTGGGATTACAGGCGTGTGCCACCACGCCCGGCTTAACATTGAGTTATATATCCCAACCCTGAGTTGCCCAGTATGCTCATTATTCTCTTACCTGAGCCTGTCAAATTGCTAGAACTACAGGCATGCACTGCTGCGCCTGGTTTGGAGTGAGGCGTTTGACCATCAGGAGAAAGGCTGTTCCTTGGCACCTGTTGGAGGTGCAGGCTGTGGACTCCAGAGTGGTCACTGTCAGGTAGACATAAGAGGAATGGACTTCGCCTTCTCAGAGACCCTACCCATGGGTCACACACATGTGTGTGGCCCTGCCCAGCAGAGGAAGTCAGAACAGAGCAGAGTGTTCCAGGCTCCCTTGGCTGGTGGCATGGAAAGCAGGTGTTTCCCTCACAGAAAGATAGGCCCAACAGGGAACACAGATCTTGGGATCTGCGCAAGCGGCAAAAACATTCCTGCAGAGACCACTTTGTATGTTTGCGTTGCTAATGACATTTGCTTCCATCCCCAGCCCTGTCTGCTTGGCCCCTCCTGGCTTTTTTTTTTCCCTTTTCCTCCATGGTCCTAATGTGTGCAGGAAATACTGCCAGGAAAGATAAGGTGGGGCTGGTGCAGGCCCCGTGCCATCTGGATGCCGCCCTGGGTCTGCTGGGGACCTCTGAGAATTTAGGAAAGAAGGGTCTTCTTTTGGGGTATCAGTATGCTGATCTTCTGAGTGACTTGACAGGTAACATTCTCCTGTGGCAGCAGAGAAAGGTGGCCTGTGAGAACAGTGTTCACTCCTGAGTGCTGCCCTGCCTGTGTGACTGATAAAGGGCCTTCCACACGGCAGCTAGGGCCTCACAGGGCTGGTCCCTTGGCTCCCAGGGCGATGATGACCTGCAGTCACGGTGGTGCCTGGGAGTGGGGTGTTCCCATGTCCCTCCTCCAGGAGGCATGCTTAGGTGCCTGCCTGGCCGCTGTGCTCCCCACCACCGAGCTGAGCTGTAACTCATGCCTCAGTTTGCCCCACAGAAATTCTGTCAGCAGAGGCGTGGCAGCCCCAGTTTGGGTTAGGAGGTGGAGACCTGGCTGATAGGGACTTCCTGCTGGACTGCCCTGTCAGCTCAGCCTGCTCAGTGTCACAGCAGCTGCAGCTGTGCGGAAGCCACTGCCCTTCAGAGGAGGAAACAGGCTGAGGAACATTCAGTGATGAGCCCCAGATGACACAGGCCAGTCAGAGGTGGCGCCAGGATTCAAACCCCTGCTGCGGCTGTGCACACACCGAAGGGTAGCCAAGGTGTATGAGGCCTGGGTGCCGGGGTCAGGTAGACCTTTGTTTGCCCCTGCTGGTCATGACTGTGCAGGACTGAGCCCCCTTGAAATGCAGAGGCTACCCTCAGTTCCTCCCAGCCAAAGTCCAACTCTGTGTCCAGGAATAGACCTAAGGCCTGGGGCTTGCAGCAACAGTGTCCCTGACCCCTCCTTCCTGCCATCTATGTATGGAGAGGCACACAGAGCCCTGGCCTGGGCCAGCTGGTCCCCTTCGATCTCACTTGCCTTTTGGCCAACTGGCTCTGGTTCCCCGGGCTCTGTCTAAGCTCTCCTGACCCACAGTGGATCAGGCTTCCCTTGCCGAAGCCCATCCCTTCAACCTGGAGCCTGGTGACCACAGATGGGGCTGCACTATCCCTGTGCTCCCCTAAGCCAGTCTTCCTCCTGCTGGCTGCTCCTGGGAACCCACCCCAGCACCCTCCAGACCAGGGTTCCCAGGTATTCTGCAGACCAGGGGTGCTGCAGGGAGCATCAAGTGCTGTGTCCGTCAGAGAATATCAGGTTAAAATCTCAGGTCACTCTTGGAGCAGCTGGGTGGCCCTATGGAGTTGCTGTAACCATGGGGCCACATCACTGTGAGAACAACAATACTAGCCTCTTTGGGTTATGATAAGAACTTGCCTGTACCAGGTTTTTGCCCAAGTGGCTGGTACGTACATAGTTAAGTGTTCAACAGATGTCAGCTGATTAGCAATAGAGACCAAAAACTCCAGTTTCCCAGGCTTTGCTGTTTTTCTGAGTAACATCCCAGAATGATCCTTGGGGTAGCACTGACTCGGCCCAAGTTTCCCTCCAGATTCCAGAACCGCCTCTGGCGGCCACCTTCCCCTCCTGGTGCCGCCCTTCTCCGCCCTGGCCCAGCAGGCTGCCTTGGCTAGCACTGCCTGTGGAGGCGGCGTACCAGGCTGTGCCGGCCTCCGCACCTGTTCCCCAGGCTGTGCACAGTGGCAGGATCTGTGGCAGCTGGCCCAGGCGCCTGCACAGTTTCATTTATATTTGGGGTACGAGGTATTCTCAATGCCTTAAAAGCCTTCCTTGCCTACATACCCGTCAGGAACCGAAATACAAATCCCACTAGTAAATGCAAGCAAACAAAGTGCTCACAGGTGCCACATGCTCCCTCGACCCCCTCCACAGCCTCTGAGGTGGAAATTCCTCTTGGTACAGAGAAGGAACTGGGACCTGAGGCTCCAAGAGGACAAGTGGGATGCTAGGGGGGCCCAGCTGCCTGAGTGAAAGGTTTAGGTTAAAATGTGGCCCTGTTGCCATCTGGCTTTCTCACAGTGTCTTGTTGCTTTGCCGGGGTGGGGCAGGGTCTTAATGTGTAGTTCAGGCTGGCCTCGAACTCCAGATCCTCCTGCCTCAGCCTCCTGAGTGCTGGGATTACAGGTGTGCATCGTCATGAGGCCTGGACCTTGTTCCTTTTTTTTGAGGTCAGGTGTAGTGACCACTACACCTACGTGTGGGAAGGTCAGCCCTTTTTGGGTGTCTGGCTCCCTGAAGTAGCCATGTACTCCACAGTCAAGATGAGAAATCATTCCCCTGGCCCGAAGTTCCTATGCCACTTTATAGTCGAGCACGCACAGTGCCAGGCAGCTCAGTGACATTTGTCCCCAGTGCCTTCTCCAGAATGTAGTCCTAATGAGATCATCCAGTCCAGAGCCTTTTGGGCCTGTCTTCTTTGACTGAGTCTGATGCTTTGGAGATTGTCTGTGTGAGTGTCAAGAAGCCCAGCATGGTAGTACACACCTACAGTCCCAGCTACTCAGGAGACAGGAGCAGGGCAAGACCAAGGCCATTTGGGCAACTTAGTGAGACCCTATCTCAAATTGTAAAAAAAAAATTTTTTTTTTTTAAGTTTTTTTGTTTTGTCTTTTTGAGACATGGTCTCACTCTGCAGTTTAGGCTGGTCTTGAGCTCACTTTGTAGCCCAGGCTGGTCTCGAACTTGCAACGATCCTCCTGCCTCAGCCTCCTGAGTGCTGGGATTACAGGCGTGCACCACCACGTCTGGCAAAAGAAAAAAATTTTAAAGTCTGAGGATGTAGCTCAGCGGTAGAGTGCTTGCCTAACAAGTGTGCAGCTCTGGGTTTAGTCCTCAGTACCCCCCGCAAAAAAAAGAGAGAGAGAGAGCTCAACTATTCACTCTTGTTTTTTGGGTTTAAAATACACTTACTTTTTGTGGTGCTGAGGATTGAAGCCAGTGCCAAGCAAGGGGTTTACCACAGAGCTGTGTCCTGACCCAGAGATTGGTCCCTTTTCCTTTTTGTCCCTGGGTCACACCTCACATAGCAAAGACACCATTGCTCTTCTACCCACCTACCAAAGGGACTTGGCCTGGCCCCAGCTTGGGGCAGTTGGGCGTAAACCTGCTATAAACATTTGTGTGTGGCGCTCAGTGTGGATACAGGCCTCATCTTCCTGGGTAGATGCTGGGCTAGCCTGCGAACCTCTGAGAATCTTTCCTTTGGGCTTTGGCATGGAGGTCCTGGGGGTTCTGGAGCAAGCCTCAGGGTCCACCCCATCCCAGCTCCTGCATCTGCTCTGCACTCCTGCGCTCACTGCCATGGAGCTGTGTGCTGGGCTTTGGCAAGAAACCCTGAGGCCCAAGCAGCTCGAATGGCAGGAAACAAGAGTTGGAGGCAAACCCTCCATTGTTTCGTGTTCTAGAAACTTGGGGAATGTGTGAAGCAGCTTTTCCCCAGCTGCTGCAGCTCCCTGCATTCTGGAGGGGGCCAGGATAGGGTGGGGTGCATCCGGTGGCGTCTTCCACCTCTGGACTGGTGGCCTGTTAGGAAGGCCAACTGTAGGTGGGCAGGTGCACCTGGGAGAGTCGGCCATGACAGCAGGCCGGGCTAAGGGAGTACTGCTCGGCTTCCTGTCCCAAGGCCCCACAGCGAACTGGCTCAGCCTGGCTGCCAGAGCAGCTCTTAGCTCTCCTTCCCCTACTTCTAGGACTCTCCCCGCCCCTTTCTTTTCAAATTAAAATACACCTGCTGTATAAGATTTACCATTTTATACCCCCTCCCTTTTTGAAACAGGGTCTTGCTATTATATAGCTCAGGTTGGCCTTGAACTCACTGTAGTCCAGGCTGGCCTTTAACCCATGACAGTCCTCCTGCCTGAGCCTCCCAAGTGCTGGTATTACAGGCATGTGCCACCAGCCTAGCTCGTTTCACTCATTTCTAAGTGCACAGTTCAGTGGTTGGGGACACTCACATTGCTGTGTGGCCATCAGTCCCGTCCATTCCCAGGACTCTCCATCTTCCCAGGCAGAAACTGTCCTGGGAATGCTAGCTTGTGCAGCCCAGCCCCTGCCCCCTGCCCTTGTGGCTGCCCTACTCCCTGTCTCTGCAGTTGTCCTCCTGTGACAGGCTCGTTTCACAGAGCATCACATGTCTGATCCCAGGTCTTTCTGGGCCAGAGCTTATTCTGGTTCATGGCCCCTCACCAGAGGCAGCCCCATTTCTGTGTCCCTGGTGGGAATCAAAGTGTCACTTGCCTCCCCTCCCCGACTCTCCTACCCCATCCCTAGGTGGAGCTCACCTGCAGTGCCCTGTCCCACAGGCCGCTGTTCCCTCTCGCCCAGTAGTGGCACCTTCTGCTTTTGCTGCAGGACTGCTGTTGGGCCTAGGGGTGGCTACCTACACCTGGCCTGAACTCTGGCGTGTCCCAAAGCCTGAAGCTTGGTTGCCTTGAGCAGTTCGTGGCATGCTAAAAGCCACATTCTGCACTTCTCACTCACCTAGAACTCCGAGCTGAATGGCAGCTGCTTGGCCACACCCGCCAGCTGCACCTGCCACCTGTGAGGACCCAATATGCTTGATGGTACCTTGTCTTGGTCTCAGGCCGTGTGGGGTGCCTCTGAAGTCAGCGAGGAACCCGTGACCACGTGGCACAGGCCAGAGTGCTGTGACCTTTCAGGGTGTTCTCAGCCAGCCATTGTGTCTCCCTCCCACCAAAAGTCCGAGGACTTTTCCATCATAAACAGGAAATTTCATTCACCTACAAAAAATGGACTTAGCTCCTTTTCTTTGACCCCAGTGTAGGTGTTGGCCAGGAACTGGGACTTTGGTGGCAGTGGGAGCAGGGTAGCCCAGGGACTCCTCTGCCTTTCTCTTTCCCTCCCCCCAGTCCTCCACTGGGTGGGGCTTGGGATGTCACCTCAGCTCCCCAGGTGCTGTCCTGACTGCTAGGCCAAAGCCAACATGGCTGGTGAGCACAGCCCACTGGGGCGTGCCTGTTCCCAGGAACTCAGTTCTGGCATCACTGCCTCTCCAGCTGTGTGAATTAGAGTTTTAGCAATGGTGAGCAAAGGATAAATAGTCTGACAGGGAGAGGGTGGGCCTACCTTTTGCTGAGTGAGGAGCCCTGCTAGTTTTGAGTCATTGCTTTTGCCTTGCTGACCTGTGTTCCCAGAGCCAGCCCTGAGGCCCCAGGTCAGCTGGGGTGCAAGCCTGTGGCCCCAGGGCAGTGGCCATTGCTCCCAGCTGGTTTCCCTCATGCTGTTGGCTTTTTCCTTCTGGTTTTCTCCTGACATTTCACTCCCTGGGTGTCCACTCCCTACTCTTGGAGCCAGGGTGCCTGTGGGACCTTATACCTTCAAACTATAGCCTGTGATGATGACTGGCAGCTAGCGCAAGTGACCTGGCACTTGCTTGGCACTCCTACACTTGAGCACAGGATGCCTGGGATTCCTGGCACCCAGACTGCAGGCTGGAGCCCCTGGAAGGCAGATTGAGGTCCAGACCCCTTTCTCTGCTTGGTGGCCTATATCTCCCTGGGTTCTTGGGCAGGAAAGGACTATAGATCACAGCTCTGGGTCAGCACAGATGTGCACAGTCCCAGAAGCAGTGGGTTTAGAACTTTCCTTATGTTTTAATGAGCTGCCTTCAGCACAGGGCCTGGCCTCTGACCTCAGCCAGGCCAAACACCTGTCGGCCCTGGTTCCTGACCAGTGACTAAGTCCCTGGCTGCCCTGGGAGCCCTGCCACGGATGCTGAAGTTGTTTGAGTTTTACAGATGGAGAAAGCATAACTGAGAATTTAAGAACGTAGAGTCGAGAGTTGAGCTAGACCTGGAGCTGAGGCCCTAGCGCTCTTACGTCAAGGCTAGGCACCCATGGCTTTAAATTGTATCATCTCTGAGGCACACTTGACTTGAGCTGGCAGCAGGAATGGTGTCTGACAGGCAGAGCATCAGGGAGTGATGACTGTTTAGCTTAGCACCTTGGGAGTGGCTGCCTGTAAGACAACTGGGCTGGGACTCTGACTTCCAGGAGAGGGCTTTTCAGATGGGAGCCAAGAGCACCTCAGGACCAGGCCACGCTGTTTCCTGCATGTGATGCATGCAGCAGAGCTCATGAGAGGGAAGGTGAGGGCTGTCCTCCATGGGCCCAGCTCCTGCGGTCCTTGCTTTCTTTCCTCTGTAGTCAGGAGGATGCATGTCAGTCCCATGTGTGGTTGGACAGCTGAAGCAGGCTGTGCAGGGAGAGAACTAGCTGATATCGGGGCTCTTCCCTTAGAACTGGCTTTGTTGCTCTTCTCTGGAGCCTGATTGCTCTCTGGGAAGCAGGGGTAGCCTGGAGCCTCTGCATAGCAGGGGAAGAGCGAGCATGGAGACTGAGCCCAAAAAAAAGGGAGCTTGTCAGATTCACCTAGAGAAGAAATAGCAGCTTGGGGGCTGGTGCCCAAACTCCCCAGACTATAGGCCATTGTTTTCACATGATTTAAGCCAGGTACCATTTATCAGAGAAATCACATGCCCTGGCTATATTGAACATGCAGGGTTTTTTTTTTGTTTTGTTTTTGTCTTTTTTGAGACAGGGTCTCAGTATGCAGTTCAGGCTGGCCTTGAGTTCACTTTGTAGCCCAGGCTGGTCTTGAACTTGCAACAGTCCTCCTGCCTCAGCCTCCTGAGTGCTAGGATTACAGGAGTGCACCACCACACCCGGCTAAATACACAGTTTTCATCTTCAAACCCATCATGGTTGCTCCAGCTTCTGCTATTGCATCTGCATTCCAGTCCTCAGGGAGAAAACCACAAAGGGCACATACACTTTTTTTTTCTTTTGCCAGAGGGAAAAATGCAGTCTTTTTTTTTTTGGTTTGTTTTTTGGTTTTTTGAGATAGGGTCTTGCTAATGTAGTCCAGGCTAGCCTTGAACTCACTATGGACCCCAGGCTGGCCTCGAACTTGCAGCCTGCTCCTGCCTCAGCCTCCCAAGTGCTGGAATTACAGAGTGCTGGAATTACAGGTGTATGCCATCGTGCCTAGCTGAAAATGCAGTTTTAAGCTGGAGGCCATGGATCTAGCCAAAACTAAGTAGTTGTTTTATTATGGGGAAATTCCAGTTAGTCCCTGTCACAGTTGGCTTGGGTCATTTTCATTGGTTGACCTTGATTGAACCTTAATTGGTGGTGGGAAACAGCATAGAATAGTGTTCAGGGTTAGAGTCTGTCTAGTTCAGCCACTTTGTTTTAGGAAAGTACTTAACACTCCCAAAAGGGAAGTGGTTTATAGTACTTTGTGGGCTGATTATAGAGCAGAGACCAGCAGACTTTTTCTGCAAAGGTCAGAGAGTCAGTATTGTCAGCTGTGCAGACCTCATGGTCTGTGCAGCAACAGCTGAACTCTGCTGTTGTGGACAAAAACAGCCACAGACATACAAATGAGTGGCTGTGTTTCAATAAAGCTTTATTTGCATAAGCAGATGTGGTCCAGATTTGGTCCCTGAGCCATACTGGGCAGCCCCTGTGGTAGGAAATAAGTGAGATTCTTGCAGAATAAGGAGCCTGGCATGCAAGTACCAGTGCTGCTGTCTGAGGGCACACAGCTCACAGCTGGCAGCACCTACAGCCACCTCTGCCCACTGTACTTCTGAGGCACCTCTTCCTTGCCCAACCCAACCTGCAGTGTGGGCCTTGTGACTCCTTTCACGTGGCAGATGGGCCAGGGCCGCATGCTGTACAGAAGGAGGGAAAGGGGGGTGCCGGTGGCCCTGCCCTGGCCTATGGTGCTGTTTAGGAGCTGATCCCTCCATGCCCACGCTCAGCCCTCTCTTTCCCCCAGGGTACGACTTTGCAGCCGTCCTGGAGTGGTTCGCAGAGCGGGTGGACCGCATCATCCTGCTCTTCGATGCCCACAAGCTGGACATCTCTGATGAGTTCTCTGAGGTTATCAAGGCCCTCAAGAACCATGAGGACAAGATCCGGGTGGTGCTGAATAAGGCCGACCAGATTGAGACGCAGCAGCTGATGCGGGTATATGGGGCGCTTATGTGGTCCCTGGGCAAGATCATCAACACCCCTGAGGTGGTCCGTGTCTACATCGGCTCCTTCTGGTCCCACCCACTGCTCATCCCAGACAACCGGAAGCTCTTCGAGGCTGAGGAGCAGGACCTCTTCAAAGACATCCAGTCTCTTCCCCGAAATGCTGCCCTCAGGAAGCTCAATGACCTGATCAAGCGGGCCAGGCTGGCTAAGGTAGACGGGACAGGGCAGGGCCTGGGGATTAGGGACTGGCACTTGGGGCCTGATTTGCCCAAGACCCCTCCCGCCAGCTGCTGCAGAGCCGGACCTTTGTGGCCATCCCATGTGCAGAAAGTGCTTCTTCCAGGGCTCACACCACCTATATGGTAGAAAGCTTTGAGTGTGCAGATAGTTTAGAAATGCCAAGCAGGAAGTTACCAAGGAAGCAGCCCCGGAAGTAGGGTGTGGTGGGATGTGGTTCTGGGCCTCCTGACTTCCCCTCCAGAGTTTGTTGCTGAACACTGGGGACATGTGGAGAGTGACACAGAGCCCTATAGGAGCATCGCCTAGCCTTTGGGGAAGGCAGAAGGCGCAGATGAAAAAAAAATATTAAATGTTTGTGTCTTTGCTGGGGAGACCCAGGTGCTACAGAGGCGGGCAGTTGGGGAGGCCTCAGGTGGGAGAGCTGCTGTTTAAGCTGGGGCAGGAAGTAGCTAGTGAAGAGATGGGCAGCGGCCTGTGGCCCAGAGAGAACACTGGGTGCTTAAGGCTGCACCCCATGAAGTGGCAGCGACCCACACAAGCCTTGTAAACTGCCTTTAGCTGTTTGAGAGTCCAGGGCCCTTGGTGCCTGGCCAAGTGCTTGAATGAGAGCCCTGGGTGCCAGGGCTAGGGACAAAGATCAGTGGCACAGAGGGACAGAAGGCAGCTCTTTGGGAGGCTGGCTTTGGGTAGCTGCAGGAGTCCTGGGGTTGGAGGGCCCAGCACTGCTGGGTTGCTGCTTTGCACTGGAAGGTTTGACATCAACCGAGCAGTGGCTGAGTTAAGACATTTGTACCTTAACGAGGTGTCCAACTGTTCCCTCGGACACTTAGCACAGGATTTTAAGAACAGGCTCTAAGCTGGGGATGGTAATACTTACCTGTGGTCCCACTTACTGGGGAGGCTCAGGCAGGAGAATCCCTTGAGCTCAGGAGTTTGTGGTCAGCCTGGATGACATAATGATGATTCCCCATCTGTAAAGACAAATGAAAAGCTAGGCTTTGGCTGTGGCTGCCCCCTGAGGCTGGTCAAGCTCAGCTTGTGAGAACCGCTGTGTCAGCTGAGGGCAGGTTAGGGCACACCACGTGTCACCCACTCACTGCAAAGGGCAAAGTGTTCCCAGCTGCCTGGGACACACAGAGAAGGAGGGGCAGACACCTTGTGGGTGTTCCAACTGCGCGGGTAGCTGTATCTGTGGCCAGTGACACAGTCACCCCAGGCTCCTAAGTGGACAGAGGGCTGAGGAGGGCGCTTCCTGCATAGGTATTGCTGCCGCTGTGTTCGTAGCCACCAACCCCGGGACCGCCAGGTGCTGCACACTGTCTCAGGGCCAGACTTAGGGCTGATCCTTCATCCTTGGCCACTGCTATCTCCTCTTCCTCAGCACAGGGCTCATGGTTCCCCGGCAGCCTGGTTCCCTGCCATGACTGAGCCTCAGCGGGCAGTGCCCCTGGGGCTGGAGCTGTGCACACACCTGCCCACAGCCCACTCCTGCTCTGGACAGTTTTTATAGCTCACTCCCCTTTAGATCCCTGCAGCCTTCCTGCAAGTAGGGCCGGGTCTGAGAAGGGAGCTGTGAGCAAGCCCTGAAGGACCTAGAGTGGCTGCAGAGAACCACCCCGCATTGGTGACACACACACCATGGAATGGAACTGTCAGTCCGAGGGCACTGAGTCACCAGGCCTGGAAAACCCCCCGGCCTCCAGCTCTCCCACACCTGCCTTTCCTTGGCTTCTTCCTTTTCCTGGACTGAATGACTCGCGCTGGGCTCTGCTGGGCTGGGATGAGTGGGAACTGGCTGTGACGCGCCCACCACAGCATCCTGGGGAAATCCTAGGTGGAGGGGTGCTCCCTTTGGAGCACCTAGCTGCTGCCTACCCCTCCCTCCCCCCCCCCGGCACAGCAGGAGGTGAGCCTGGCTGGCCATTCCTTGGCAGGGCAGAGAGGTTGAGGGCTGGCTGTCCTGGGGCCCCAGCTGGCACAGAGGGGACATGAAATGAAGAGTGGGCCGCCTGAATGGAGAAGAGCCTGAGCGAGGCGTGGAAACTTAGCCACGCACAAACCACACACAGCCACAGGCAGTGGGATGGCGCCCTGGCCAGCCTCCTGATCCCACACACATTTGAGTCCTCGGAGCCTGTAGATTTGGGACTTCATGGATCTGCAGGGAATTATCTGGGCCGGGGGCCTGGCCCGCCTTTGGGAGCCCTGGGTTCCTGTCGGGCTTCTGTGTTTAGTGCCAGGCCAGGCTGCTGAGCCTCCCCTGGGCGAAGCTAAATTGTCCGAACCTGAGGCTTAGGCGAGGGTGCCGAGGAGAGACTGCCCCACAGCAAGTGGCTTCTTGTGGGCAGGCTGCACCTTGCTGATCCTGCATCATCTCCGTGACTCATGTAAAGGATGTCACTGTCTTGTTTCTTTTTTCCTTTTTTTTTGTTTTTTTTTGTGGTGGGCATTAAATGCAGTGCTTTCACACTGAGCTACATTCCCTACCATCCAGCCCTTTTATATTTTATTTTGAGACAGTCTCAATAAGTTGCCCAGGCTGGGCTTGAACTTGTGATCCTCCTGCCTCAGCCTCCCAGTATGCTGAGATTATAGGCCTTTGCCATCACATCTGGCTTCCATCCTCTGTTTCAAGGGTTCTCCCCTCCCCTCCCCTCCCTTCCCTTCCCCTCCCTTCCCTTCCCCTCCCTTCCCTTCCCCGAGGCAGTGAGATGTGAGCCTCTTATTAGCATCCTGTGTCCTCTCTTCAGCTATTGGGTTCCTGGGTGGGCAGCAGCAGCTCTGAACTTGACCCCAGCCCTTGCACTTCTCTGAGCCCAGGAAGTTAGCAGCAGGCACCATCCACATCCTCAAGCCCCGAGCCAGCCCCTGACGCTGCCTCACCCTGTCACCACAGGTCCATGCCTACATCATCAGCTCCCTCAAGAAGGAGATGCCCAACGTCTTCGGTAAGGAGAGCAAAAAGAAAGAGCTGGTGAACAACCTGGGGGAGATCTACCAGAAGATTGAGCGGGAGCATCAGATCTCCCCGGGTGATTTCCCAAGCCTCCGAAAGATGCAGGTACAGCCACAGGGGCAGCCCCAGCTGTGTCCGCTGTGGCCTCAGGGCATGAGGAACACCCAGGGCACTGGCTCCGGAGGGAATCCCGGCCCCGTGGGGTGGGCCTCTCCAACAACTCTGAGTCACCTGCCCCACAGTGGCATCATCCCTGACCCAGGCTGTGACACTGGAGCGGGGAATGTGGTGACTCAGCTGTGGGGAGGGTTGGGCCTCGTGCTCTATGTCCTATGGGTGAATTTTTGCCACAACCCTGCAAGCAAGGGATTCGTATGACCTCAGGCCCTGGGGAAAGGAAAGGGCGAGGGGTGGGAAAGCAGCCCTCTGCCTGGCGTCTAGGAGAAGCTGCCACCCAGCTCTTCTCCTCTCCTCCTCCCTCAGGAGCTCCTGCAGACCCAGGACTTCAGCAAATTCCAGGCCCTAAAGCCCAAGCTGCTGGACACGGTGGATGACATGCTGGCCAACGACATCGCGCGGCTGATGGTGATGGTGCGCCAGGAGGAGTCCCAGATGCCCTCCCAGGCTGTGAAGGGTGGTGCTTTTGACGGTACCATGAATGGGCCCTTTGGGCACGGCTACGGCGAGGGTGCTGGCGAGGGCATCGATGATGTTGAGTGGGTGGTAGGCAAGGACAAGCCCACCTACGACGAGATCTTCTATACGCTGTCCCCCGTCAATGGCAAGATCACAGGCGCCAATGCCAAGAAGGAGATGGTGAAGTCCAAGCTGCCTAACACTGTGCTGGGCAAGATCTGGAAGCTGGCCGATGTGGACAAGGATGGGCTGCTGGATGACGAGGAGTTCGCCCTGGCTAACCACCTCATCAAAGTCAAGCTGGAGGGCCACGAGCTGCCCGCCGACCTGCCCCCACACCTCATCCCACCCTCCAAGCGCAGGCACGAGTGACGGGCCGCCCGGGGCCACCGCGTGACCCGCTCGCCATCTGTGTGCCTGCCCAGGAAGACCAGGGCCTGGAGGAAGCAGCTGGGGGAAGGGAAGGGTCACCGTTTTTAAAGGTCCATAAAGACCGAGCACTGTTTCCTCAGCTTGAATAGGAGAACCACCATCTTTCTTTTTAGGCAGTTCCTGGGCCCAGCTGGGGAGGCAGGGGTGACGCTCAGATGTGAATGATGGAATTTTATGCACAAGAACTCTGGATATTTTTAATATATACCGTTAGAGGCAGCCTTCTTTCTTGCCGCCTCCTCCTGTGTTGGACAGTCCCACGAACACAGCCTCTCTCCTGTCCCGGCCTTTCCTCCTGTGCGCTGTCCCTGGCGGGGTGGCGTGAGCAGCTGTGGCGATCCTAGGGACGCCGAAGGCTCCTTCTGGCAGCTGCCCCCCAGAGCTATTTGTAGACAGGAGCCCAAGCTGCCCCTGTTTGTCTCTTCTGTGTGCGTGCTAAGGCTCTCCTCGAGGGAGGGTTTCCTTCCCAACCCAGCTCTGCCTGGGCTTGGGGTGAGTCGTTTCTATGCGTCTCCAGCCACTGGGGCTCCCCACACTCATGCCCCACCCTTTCCTTGCACACCCCAACCCCAGCATCCCTTCCGGCAGTGCCCAGCCACCCCCGCTGTCTCTTTTCAGGGCTGTGGAGAGGAGAGTGTGTCTTCCAGAAAAATGTATAAGCTAGGTCTTCTGTACGGTGACACCTTTCATACTTGACCAGATTTTCCAGTAACTTCGGACCACTCATTCAGAAGCTGTGATTTTTGCCTCCCCTTCCCCTCTTGCCAGCCTGTGGGTGGCTCCATCCGGGAGCCGTGAAATGTGGGATATGCACGTAATGCGCCACTTGCAGCCCAGATTTGCTCTCTGGCCAAGGAAGGGTGGTCACCCCTGCTCCTGCCTGATGGTGTCTGAACTATAGCCTCTCACCTCTTGTCCAGGGTACCTGATGCCCCCACCTGGGCGGGCAGTGGGTTCCTGTGACTGGGGGTGGTTTGGCGCTGGTAAGAGGAAAACTGTGGCTCTGGCCTGGGCCTGGTTTTCCAGGCAGTGGGGACCAGGAGGAACCTGGTCCCTTCCTTCTGCCCTCACCCTGTTCCCTACCTTCCCCCACCCCTGCTGAGCAAAGGGGGGCACGAGGACCTTAGCTCAGCCCATCAGCCCCCAGCCTGAGTAGTAAGCCAGAGCCAGCAAGTGCTCACACCGCACAGCTGCGGGGAGCTGGGTGCCGCTGTGGTCAGCCGAGAGGGCAGGGCAGGCGTCGTGCCAGGGCAGGAGACAGGCCTTGGTCTGCACAGCGGGAGCACCAGCTGGCAGCCTGCTTGCTCCCAGCCCTGCACCTGCAGCGCAGTGGGGTCCAGTATTAGAGGGTGGCAGAGAACATCCACACCAGACTCGCTGTTGAAGGTGCGGCAGGGGCTTGTTCACACTCTTTGAGGGGAAGGTAACAGACTAAAGACTGTTTTCTTTGCATTAAAAAAAGGTTTAACTGTGCTGATGCTGACTCCGGGTTCTCAGTTGTTTTTTCCAGGGCCAAGAGTCCAGAGCCCTCCCCTGTCAGGCCCTGTGGGGGCAGAGCACTTGGAGGGCCAAGATGCCAGCAGGGCAGATTGGCAAGCCCGCCAGGGAGAGGTGGCCATCCCTTGCTGGTCACCCTCAGCTGTATAGCAGGGGCCACCTCCTGTTAATATTAGCTAGGTCTTCCAGATGGTTATAGGGTAATAGTGATCCCCAAAGAAGTGCAGCCCCCTTCCCTTGGGTGGCTGAGCGAGAGTAGTTTATTTGAGAGAGCTAAAGCAGTTGGGAGAAGTCATAACTGAGGACCGGGTGGGCCTTGCTCCCACCTGGGCTCCACCCAGCCTCGGGGGTCTGGGTGGGCATCCATGGGGCCTTTGGCAGCAAGATGGTTGGCATCTGGTCAGCAAGAGTTTCTGTTCTGAAGCTGGGCATGATGGTGCACGCCTGTAATCCCAGCACTCAGGAGGCTGAGGCAAGAGGATCGTTGTGAGTTTGAGGCCAGCCTGGGCTACAAAGTGAGCTCAAGGCCAGCCTGAACTGCATAGCAAGACCAGTCTAAAAAAGATACACACACACAGAGTTTCTGTTCTCCAGAGCCAGCCTGGTTCCATGCTTGTCCCAAGGGACTTAAAGACAGAAGCATCTCTCAAGACACAAAGCAGATACTGGCAACAAAGTGCACACAGTGTGAAGGGACCTGTCAGGGCCAGCTGATGTACAGGGAAGGGTGACAGAGTGGAAGTGACAGGCCCACAAAGGTGCTAACTAGAGGTGGCAGAGACGGTATGAGCCAGTGTTTATCTCCAGGGTTTGAGGACCCAGTGCGGTGCTCTGAGAGCCCAGCCACTGTGCCGACACCTGGCTTGTGACTGACCCCCAGGATGTCACAGCCCCTCTGCCACACAGGTGCTTTCTGGGGGTTCACCTGGAACCTCAGGACCCAGGCTGCATTCTCCTTGTGTCACTGTGAAGGAGCCTGAGATAGGAGGGTGCAAACATGATGGCAAAGGAGATTCCAGTGCAGATCTGTCTAACACCAGCCCAATTTCCACTATTTCTCATCAAAAAAAGCACCCTTTAAAAGGAAAAATAGCCAGGCGTGATGGTGCACACCTGTAATTCTAGCACTGTAGAGGCTGAAGTAGGATTGCCCTGGGTTCAAAGCCAGCCTGGGCTACATAAACAGATTAAAAGCTAGCCTGCACTACATAGTGAGACTCAAAAAAGGGCGTGGAGGGTGGGGATACAGTTTAGTGGCACAGCACCTGCCTGGCAAGCACAAGGTCCTGAGTTTGATTACTGGTACCAAAAAACAAAACAAAACAAAACAAAAAATGATGTGGTGGCACACACCTGTAATCCCAGGATTTGGGAGACTGAGGCAGGAGGATTATTCCAAATTCCAGGTGAGTCTCAGCTGCATAGGTAAAGCCAGCCTAAATTATAGTACATAGAAAGACCTTGTTTTGAAAAAATGAAAAACACAAAGGCAGGTACAAATAGCATCTCGAGTTTGAGGCCAGCCTGTGCTACATCATGAGACCTTGTTTCAATAAATAAATAAAATGCTGGGCATAGTGGCCCACACCTGAATCCCAGGACTCTAGTAGGCTGAGGCAGAAGAACTGCAAATTTGAGCCTAGACAGCAATTTAGTGATTTAGTGATACCCTGCCCCAAAAACTTCAATTTTTTTTAAGAGTAAAATGTATTGGGGGAAAGGAATGGAAAATAGGAATAGCTTCTGAGAGGCGAGGTCCCAAATGAGTTGCCTCAAAAATATTTTTGAAGGGCTGGGGATGTAGCTCAGCCCAAAAGCCCTGGGTTCAGTCCCCACTACCACTGAATGAATGAACGAATGCATGAATAAACAATCAAAAACAAGCTTCCATCTAGGTCCGGTGGTGCCTGTAATCCCAACACTCAGGAGGCTAAGGTGGAAGGATTGACAGTTTGAGGCCACCCTGGGCTTCATAAGGAATTTGAGCGAAGCCTGGACCGTAGAGCAAGATCCTAAGAAAAAAGCCCAAAACAAAAAAGCTACCACCACCCTCAAAGTGTAGCCATCCTCAGGTTTGAGAGGCTCACAAAGATGAAATGCTGTCCCTTCTGCTCAGGATGCCAACAGCCTGGGACAGCAGTGACAGCTTGCAGGGAAGCTGCAGCACTGTCGCTCACGCTGTCACCAAAGCCCCTGAGAAAACAGGACCAGGAGCTCTGTAGATGGGGAGTGAAAAAAAAATGGGGGTGAGGGGAATGGGCCACCCCCACTGGGGTGCTCCACCTGTAGGGGGCCCTGGGCACACAGTCCACTCTCAGCGCCCACCCCTCGACCGGGGCGAACTCCTGGAGGCTGCCCAGAAGGGGCACTGAGCAGGGTGTGAAGGGGAAGGGCAGGGCAGCCGCTGCCCCGCCCCCACTGTGGCCCAGCCCGGTTTGAGTCTGACAGGGTGAAGTCCCCTTCGGGCTGTCATGGGGGTGTGGGAAGAGGCGGTGGATGTGAATAAAAGCGTGGCCATGTGTCACTTCCATCCTGGGGGAGAAGACCCCCTGAAGAGGCCCGGCTGGTCAGAGGAGGGGTGGTTGTAACCTGTACCCTGAGTCCTGGAGTAAGAACTGTCTAGGACCCAGAGGGCAAAGAGCCCCCGCTGTTCCAGCCCTACTCGGCAGCTGTGTGTTGCGCTAGAGTCCCCGTATCAGCTCATTAGGAACAAACTACACTTCTGCTCCTCAGAACACAAGAAATCAAAAAGTCTACTCCAGGGCCCTGTTCTTATCGCAGCTGGGCGAGTCACAGGACTGACTCAAGGCCGGCCAACGGGTGGAGAGACTCCGGGCCACTACTCCTGCCTTCTGCTTCAAAGTCGCCACCTTGGGGCCCGGGGTGTGGCCCCCTGGCAGAGTGCATGCCTAGCACACATGAGGCCATAGGTTCTCCTCCCAGCACTACGAATAACAGTAATGTCACATCAGCAGCTAGAGTAACACCCAGAGGATGGTTGTGTGCACACAGCCCTGGGTTTTCTGTTTTTGTTTTTTTTGTGTGTTTTTGAGACAGGGTCTCGCTATGCAGTTCAGGCTGGCCTTGAGCTCACTTTGTAGCCCACAGCCTGGGTTTGAATCCCTCCTCCGCTACTTGCTGTGGTTCAGCTCCGCCTCCTGAGCCTTTTTCCCAGTCCCAAATTCCTCTCAGAGGCTGAGCCTGAGGACGTCCACCTCAGCCACCTCCTTTGTTGAGCACCAGGGGTGGCTAGTCAGGTAGGGGAATAAGGAGCACTACACCCCACCCAGCACCCAGAACAAAGCAGGAGGACCCACCCTTCGGTGAAACAGCCTGCAGACTCAGTGGCGCCAGTGGGCCAGAGGGGTGGTGGCTGAGGGGGCTTGGGGCCTCGCTTCCTGTGTGTCCAGAGGGACTGGTAATTGCAAAACCATGCTGGGCTGCAGCTTAGCAGTGTGGGAGCCCATAGGGCGGGCTGGAACACCACAGGGAACAGCTTGGAAGGAAACCCAGGATTATGAAATCACCATATGTCCACCCAGTTGGAGCTTTGGACCTTTCAAAGGACACGCCCTGCACATGCAGGGTGTGCAGGGAATGATTGTGGGGAGCTGCCAAGGGCCCGGCTGGGGAGCAGGGCCCCTCAACCTGGCTGTCTCTATCTGCTGCTTCCTGGGGCCCCCAGCAACCTTTTAAACAAGAGCTGGATGCCTAAGCAGCAAAGGCAGGTGTCTTGCGCTCTCCCACCTCCAACCCTGTGCCTCCCTACCTCTTCCAGGAGAAATGTCGGGAGGGTCAGTGGGGCTACACCGTACAGCTCACTTGTCTCCCATACCTGAGCAGGTGCAGTTTTCCTTGTTTTGTTTTGTTTATGTTTTGAGGATCTCACTGTGTAGTTTAGACCAGCCCAGGCTGGTCTCAAATTTGTAGTAAGCCTCCTGCTTCAGCCTCCCAAATGCTGGGATAAACAGGTGTCCACCACTGAGCCCGGCCTCAGTTCTCCTTTATATACCAAAAAACAGTGTCCAGAGAGAGGGGAAGGGACTTGGTTGAGGGCATACATCTCTGGCACAGTGGACAGGGCTGCAGGACCCCACTGCCAGCCTCCCACTCATTGACTCCCTGGGGTGGGAGAGGGGACCATGCTGTGAGTGGCCCCAGGCAGGTCAGGCAGCTGTCAGCTGTTTCTAAGGCCCAAGTTGGGACACTCTCAGCTGCCCACTGGAGGCTGAATGCCTGTGTCTTGGAAAGGGGACCCAGAGACCTGAACTCAGGAGGCCTAAGATGTGGCCACGGAGATTACAGACCCCTAAGCCTTCTCCGGACCCACGGGCTGATACTGGGAGTCCAAACACCAGGGCTCCCCACAGTTTATCTGCATTGGCTCTCCAGGTCTATCCCTGTCCCAGCCCCCTTCCTCCTATCTAAGTTTCTCCTTTTTTTTGCAACTTCTTTTTTTTTTTTTGTCTTTTTGAGACAGGGTCTCGCTATGCAGTTCAGGCTGGCCTTGAGCTCACTTTGTAGCCTAGGCTGGCCTCAAATTCACAACGATTATCCTGCCTCAGCCTCCTAAGTGCTGGGATTACAGGCATGCGCCACCACGCCCGGCTTTCTGGCAACTTCTGTGTCTCTCTGCTAGGCTGGGGTCACTGAACTGATGGCTTTGTTCTTTCCACCCAAGGCACTGCTGCCAGGCACTGATCTAGGCCAGGGTGCAGACGAAGGGCAGGAGCTCAGAGCTGGCACTACACTGCCTCCTGGCCTCAGCATATTTAATCTGCAAAGGGGAAGGGAGGGTAATTATAACCCTCCTGGCAAGCAGGGCTCTTGTGGAGATAAGAGGCCTGAAGTCACTTTGAAATGCCAAGAAATATCTAAGAATGTCAGGTGATGTCACCATAACCTCTTCCCCAGGGGTGGGGCAGGACTGGGGCCAGTACCTCCACACCACAAGCCCTGGGGAGGGGAGTGGCAGCTCCTTCCCAGACCTGGCTGAACCTCTGGGAAGCAGTGAGCATGGACAGGAGGCATTCAAATGTGGGCACCATGGAAAGAGGGAAAAAAACAGTGGCCCAGCTGCTCAGACTGGCTGGGGCCAAGGCTCTGACGAGGAGAAACATTTATCCACCAACATTTGCTGAGCTGGGCTCTGGGGCCCTGGGGCACAGCACGCACAGGATCAGAGAACAGATGTGCCAGGCACTGTCGACGCTGGAGGCCGGGCTGCCTGTTCAGGTTGGAACAGGATCAGGCTGACAGTAGGCCTGTAAAGACTTTCTGATATTGGAGACACACAGGCATGAGCAGGGAGACGTCCTGGGCGTTTTTTACAGGCAAGGAAACCGAGGCTTGCAAAAACAGGGTGACAAAGCTAGCATAAGAGCAAGATGAACTGAGTGCACGAGAGGCAGAAGTGTTTAGTGTCAATCCAACCCTGCCCCAGACCACCCTAGGCCTCGGGACTCGGTTTCCCTTCTGGGGTAGTGATGGAGAATGGATTTTCCGGGCATTCAACAGCAAAGAATTAAGATTGCCCCAAATTACATGGTGACCTGTGGCCTCGCCAGTTGGCCCTTGACTGCTGACCGCTGAGGCTGTGGCGGGTTGAGCAGAGGATCAGGGCGTCCAAGTGGGCAGCGAGGAGCGCCCCATCTTCCTGCCCAGCCCCTCTCCCGGTCTTCAGCGGAGGAGCTCCAGTCCTCAGCGCCTGCTTCTCCTCTGGTCTCTGGCGCCCCCCTGCGGCCTCTTCCTACCTCCCATGACCCAGCTCCCGCGCGGCTGCGCAAGGAGGGCTCACTGAAAGGCCCAGAAGAAACTCGAGAGGCTTCGATCAAACCTTCCAAACTCCTGCTTGCCACCTTCCCCCTTCCCGAGACCAGAGGCAGTGACAAAGATCCCCAGATCTGAGCTTGAACCCTGGCTCCCCTTTTTGGCCTGACAGACTTGGCAAACAACCCGACTGCTTCCCCAGGTCCTAGATCCCGAGCCTAGGGGAGCCACAGGGTAGCGTTGCTGCGGAGATCTCCAAACAAGGAGAAACCTTGTTTGCTGCCGGGGCTGTCCGTTTCGCTCTGCAAACGTTCACAGAGCGCCCCCTCCTTGCACACGGGGAATGTGACCCTGCCCTGGCTCTAGTTAACCATCTTCAGAGGGGAACAAAACCTCCAAAGAGGTTACTGAAAGAATGTGTGCTGTCTAAAGTCACTCATGTCTCTCCTTTTAATTTCTCTTCTTGGACGGACCCATAGTCGCATGGCGTCGCGTCCAGCCCAGCTGCACACAGCTGGGCAGAAATCAGAAATATCCTAGAATAGAGTAGTCCCCACCCCCCGCAGCCCTCGCCCCGGCGCAGGCCTCTCAGGCCCTTCACATTCCAAGTCAGGCGCTGGCCCTGCCCCCACCATGCTGAAAGGGCCGCGGTGGAGGTAGCTGCCTGCACCAGGGTCTAACTTCGGAGTCCCCTCACCCTTCGATTCACCTGTGTCCTTCCAAGCCTCAGTGTGCCCATCTGCCAAATAGGTGGGACTATCCCTACCCCTCCTCAGGTCAGCTGTAACGATACAAAAAGTCACAGCAGCAGTTTGGCCAGAGCAGGGACGGGGAGGGTGGGGTTTGCCCAGCGCGGCGGACAAACCCGGGAGGAGCGAACTACAACTCCCTTCGGGCTTCCGGCCGGCGGCCGTCCCCAGCCCCTCTCCCAGGGCCAAGGGGAAGGGGACTGCAGTTAGGAGCGGCAGGGAGTAGTCCGCGATGCGTGCTCCACCTAGGTTAGGGTCCCGAAGGTGTCCCTGTAGCGCTGCGGGCCGGGGCACACACCACCCCGGGATCCGGGAAAGTCTTCGGGACCCCAGCCCCGCCTGGCCCAGGAGTCACTCCCCGAGGCCCGCCCCCCCACTTCCTGGCCAGGGTTGGCCCCGCCCCCACGCGCCTCCACCCTCCCACCTTCCTTCAGTCGCCGATCCCATTGGCCGGAGCGCACCTGCCCGTCCGTCGGGGGGCGGGGTGGAAGGCAGAGGGCGGGGCGCGGCGCCCAGGTGTGCGCGCGCGGGCGCGGCTGAGGAAGGTGACAGCGGGGAGGGCGGGACGGTGGGGGGAGGCTGTGAGGACTGAGCCTCGGACGAACGGACGGACGGACGGACGGACCGACAGACGGACTTACCGGCAGACATGCGGGCGGCCCAGCTCTAGCCCGGGCGCGGAACTCGGTGCAGCCATGGAGCAGCGGCTGCGCGCTCTGGAGCAGCTGACTCGGGGCGAGGCCGGCGGGGGCCCGGGGCTCGACGGCCTCCTCGATCTGCTCTTGGGGCTGCACCACGAGCTCAGCAGCGCCCCCCTGCGTCGGGAGCGCAATGTGGCGCAGTTCCTGAGCTGGGGTAAGTGGCCTTGGCAGAACGCGGGTGGGAGTTAGGGTCCCGATTCCCGATTCCCGGACCCGAACCCTCCGCGCTCCACTTCCTCACAGGCTCTGGCAGAGACGCAACACCCTCAGAAACTCCTCTCACTGTGGGCTCCCACACCTGCCGCCCGACCCTGGGGCCTGCACACCCACCTGCACACTTCTTGCGCACGCCCCTTTCCACTCCCAGAGCCCTGCACATGTACGTGACACCCGCAGACACACACAGACTTACTCCCAGATGTGGATCCCAGACGTATGTGTCCAGTACACTCCTCCACAACGTCATGTACAGGATTTCCCAGTCACAGGTCACATCTTGCTCCCCCGCAGAACACACACACACACAGAGACCCCCTGCGTGTCACACAGACTCAGATTTCCTCAGACCTTACTGACACAGAGACACAGAGACAAGGCCCAGGGGAGCTCTAACTTCCCCCTGCAGGCCATCCCGCCCCTCTAGCTTTGCTACAGGTAACTCCCGGTGCGTGGGTACTGGCTTTTGCAGACAGCCCTACACCCTGCGTAGAGGTCCACCCCAGCCCCAGCTGGGAGCCAAGCTCAGCCTTTTTGTGCAAGCTGCTGGCCTGGCTTCCTGACAGGGCCAGGGAGGGTCCTGGTTGGGGGTGGGTCTGTACTCTTTCCTGGTTGACTCATAGCAGTCACTGGGAGTGGCTGGCCTGGTGTGACCCTGAACCCAGTGTGGGCACTGGCGCCAGCCCAAGGGTTCCCTGGTCACACCTGGCTGGGCCATGGGAGGAGAACACAGGTATCCAGCCTGGAGGATGGGGAGAGGTAGGTTGTTTGCCCAGTGGACAACTGGTGCTCCTGGTGCTGCTGAGCTGTAGGCAGGCCCTGGCACAGTTGGGAGCCAGCCACCCAGACCAGCCGGCAGGTTGGCCCCTAGCCCAGGGATGAGAGCAGTCACAGGCCCTGCCTTTGTTGCCTGCCTGTCTTCTTGGGACTCCTGTGTATTATGTGTGTATGTCTGTGTTGTCACCCCCCACTCCCGGTAATGTCTGCACCCACGTGAGTGTTTGCACACACGTGTGTACTCCTCCCTGCCTGCCTCTGGCACCTCTGCCTGGGACCTCGGTGTGGGGGCCGTCTGTTGACATCTCCTGAGGTAACTCCTAGGGCGTGACTCACTCCTCTCCTGTCCCAACTTGTCCTGGCTCCTTCCCAGAGCCCCTATCCCCTGTGGCAAGGCCCGGGCCCTGGGCACCCTGTCACGGGCCCTGGATCCTCCTGGTTCTGGGCCCCAGGTCTTGACCCATCTGGCCAGTGGGTCACTGCCCTGGCCTCAGTTTCTCTCTGGAAGCCTGTGGCTGCTCCTTCCCCTCTTCATACTCGGACCTGGGAAAGAAACAATTAATATCTGTAATGAGGTTTCCACACCACCCCCGCTGCAGGGGTTCTGCCTGATAAACCTGTGGAGCAGCTCTCTGTCCTACCCACAGGCCCGCCCAGCTGCAAGGGAGTTTACCTCTTGGCAGGGGGAAACTGAGGCAAGGTGCCAGGCCATAGCTGCCCCCAGTCCTCACTGGCCATTCCTGCCTCTCTCTGTTCCCAAGAGTTAATTCCTTTCCCCCTGACCTGTGACTCCTCTAGACTTGGGCAGGGCCAGGGAGTGGCTGGAGATGCGCTTTGCGGAGGTTTCAGAGACTGATGCAAGAAAAGGCTCCTGGCCAGGCACAAGAAAGGGAGGCAGGGCTCTTGAGTGGCAGGGCTGTCAGGCCTGGAGGGCATCCTGAGTGCTCACGCCCTCAGGTGCTGGCATCAGGCACCAGGTAAAGGTTTTTCGCTCTGTTTTGGAGTCTTGTGAGCAGTTGGGCAGACTGGTATTGATGCCTCCAGACCAGGGGCCTCACCCGGGGAGCACAAAGCCTGTCTCCCGGGGCTCTGCAGGACCACTGTCCTCCCTGTCCTCTGGGGGTGCCCGAGGCCTCACCTCCAGGCAGGTACTTCTGCACCTACAGGGTCCTGGGACCCAGGCCCACAACTCCTGAATGGCAGAGAAGCCTCTCTGGGGACAAGGAATGTCACCCATCCAGTTTCCCAAGACAGGCCCTGGCCTGGCCCTGTTAGGGGCCAAGAACCGTGAGGTAGGGGGTTGGGGGTGGGAATGGTATTCTCATCTTCCCCAGGGTGACCTGGCCAGCCAGGATCAAGCCCCAGGCTGGGGAGGACTACAAGTCCCACCAGTCTCTGCAGTGGAGGCTTCATGGAGTCTGGAGCTAGGGGTCTAGGGAGCTTGGGAGCCAGAATCCTCACCTTCCACACTTCCATGTCATAGCTGAATGGGCTCCACTTCTTACTTAGCCCCTTTTCCAGCCCATCCCTGGGGAGGCCGCCTGCTCTGCAGTTGCTGGCTCTTCCAAGGTGAGAGGGAGTTAGGGCCCTCGCTTGAGTGCTCTGAGCCCCAACTCTGTCCCCTCAGCCACCCCATTCATAACAAAGGTGAAAGAGCTGCGCCTGCAGAGAGATGACTTTGAGATCTTGAAGGTGATCGGCCGAGGGGCCTTCGGGGAGGTGAGCAAAGGACCTGGGGCAGGGTGGAAAGGAAGGGGTTAGTGCCTGGCTTAGGCTGACTCCAGCCCTAATGTGGCCTCAGGTCGCCGTGGTGAGACAGAAGGACAGTGGGCAGATTTTTGCCATGAAAATGCTGCACAAATGGGAGATGCTGAAGAGGGCTGAGGTCAGTTTGGGATCTGGTAGAACTTGGGCATCATGCACTGGGGTGGGAGATGCACCACTAGCCAGGTGTAAAAAACTTCAGGTCATAGCAAGACATTGGGCAAAAAAGACCATTGTCAGCAGTTGCCCATCCCTTAGCCCTTCTGCACAAGGGTAAGGAGGTTTGTTCCCATTTTCTTTATGGAAATACTGAGGCCCAGAGCTATAAAGCCTGGGCCCAGGCTCTCCCAAGGCCAACCTGGAACAGAGCAGAGCTGCACCCTCTGAGTCCATAGGCTTAGGAGTCCTCATCCTCTGCGCTGGCCAGGGGTTCCTGGGCTCTGACCCCACCCGCACTTACTCCTTCAAACCTATTGCAGACGGCCTGTTTCCGGGAGGAGCGGGATGTGCTGGTGAAGGGGGACAGCCGTTGGGTGACCACACTGCACTATGCCTTCCAAGACGAGGAATATCTGGTGAGGATACTCGGCAGGGTGGGAGAAACTTTCCTGGAGACAAAGGAGAAGGCCCTTGGCGGCAGGGGCACTGAGGTCTACTGGAATCTAGAGGCCCCCACTTCCTGCCAGCTGCTGGGCCTGGCATCTCCTGCTTGAGCTCTGACTGGAAGCTGGCCAGCCCAGAGCTGTTGGGGGACCCCTCACACACACCGTCCTAGACCCCCACAGGACCACTGAGGTGCGCAGGTGCTCCTTTACCCCGTCTGATGCTTGTCCCCACCCACTGCCCTTTAGTACCTGGTGATGGACTACTATGCTGGCGGGGACCTCCTCACGCTGTTGAGCCGCTTTGAGGACCGTCTTCCGCCTGAACTGGCCCAGTTCTACCTGGCTGAGATGGTGCTGGCCATCAACTCGCTGCACCAGCTGGGCTATGTCCACAGGTGGGCCTCCAAAGCCTCTGCTGTCCGGCTGGCCCCCTGCCGACTGCTCTGGGCATAGCTGCTTGCTGAGTACTTGCCATATGCCCACCCCCATGCAGGGAGCTCATATATGTGCTTCTCTGACCACCCCCTTCCAAAACACCCCGGGTGGTGAGGGTTGCCAGTGCACCCACTTGACAGATGAAAAAATCAGAACTTAGCACAGGTAAGCCTCTCGCTCAGGACAGCCCAGCCAGTTGGAGCTAAGGTCTGCATGGGCACAATCTGATTCCTGTGTCCCTGGCAGCACACTCTTTAGCCCATAGGCTCATCTTTATGGATCTTTTCCACCAGTCTAGCCTCCTTCTTTCTCCCGGCTACCAGCCTGCTCTCCCTGGTGCACGCATGCACTCACATGGCTCATGTGTACACACAGGAACTCCTGAGAGCAGGCGTGCACCTAGAAATGTGCCTTTTTTTGAGACATGGTCTTCCCATGTAACTCAGCCTGGCCTTGAACTCACTATGTAGCCTAGGTTGAATTTTGCATCAGTCCTCCTGCTGCAAGTTCTCAAGTGCTAGGGTTACAGGCATGTGCTAACATGCTCTGTTGGGCACATGCCTAGACATACATCCACATGCAGGGTCGAGCCCCTCATCTCCCTGCCCTCCCCTAGGGATGTCAAGCCAGACAACATCCTGCTGGACATGAATGGGCACATCCGCCTGGCTGACTTTGGCTCCTGTCTGCGACTCAACAATAGTGGCATGGTGAGGACCTTACCTAGAATGGGAACCAGGGACACCAGACAGGCCAAGCTCTCAAGGGGATGAGGGCCACTTAGGGTAGCAGAAGGTGCGTCTGGCCCCAGAAGGCAGCACCAGAGCAGTCCTGCCCCGGAAGTGGAAGTACCAGGCTTGACGTGCAACACCTCTGCCCATAGGTGGACTCATCAGTGGCTGTAGGGACACCAGACTACATCTCCCCTGAGATCCTGCAGGCCATGGAGGAGGGTAAAGGCCACTACGGCCCACAGTGTGACTGGTGGTCACTGGGAGTCTGCGCCTATGAGCTGCTCTTTGGGGAAACGCCTTTCTACGCAGAATCTCTGGTGGAAACCTATGGCAAGATCATGAACCATGAGGTCTGGCCACAGGCTCTGTGGTTCTCAGGAGGGCAGCGGGGCCCTCATGTCTGTGGCTGGAGCTGTCAGCACACACAGCCCCCAGCTGACCACATACTCCCTTTCCTGGCCTGCAGGACCATTTGCAGTTCCCCTCTGACGTGCCTGATGTGCCAGCCAGTGCCCAGGACCTGATCCGCCAGCTGCTGTGCCGCCAAGAGGAGCGGCTGGGCCGTGGTGGGCTAGATGACTTCCGGAATCACCCCTTCTTTGAGGGTGTGGACTGGGAGCAGCTGGCAACCACCACCGCCCCCTACATCCCTGAGCTTCAGGGTCCTGTGGACACCTCCAACTTCGATGTTGATGATGACACCCTCAACCATCCTGTGAGTGGCAGATGCCACTGCAGGAGGTGCCACCCTGTCCTTTGTGGGCTTTAGGAACCTCCAGAAGTCCCTAGAGCAGTTGCTGGGCTGGGGTGAGGCCTGTGGACTCAAGGGGCTCATGAGAGTTGTGGTTCACCTGAGCCAGCTGACCTGCAGTGAGCAGAGTTGTACCAAGCAAAGGCCCTTTGACCCTAGGAGTCATCCTATTAACCAGAATTCATCTAAGGAAGAGAACTCCCAGCAGTCCCTAGGAGACCATACTCTCAAGGGCTCATGGGAGTTGTAGTCCATTTTGGTAGGGGCTGTGTTGTTCTCCTGGGTTCACACCTGAGTGAGCAGAAGGCAACTGTTGGTCTGGTCCCCAGGGAACTCCTGCTTTTTTTTTTTTTTTTTTTTGTCTTTTTGAGATAGGGTCTCGCTATGCAGTTCAGGCTGGCCTTGAGCTCACTTTGTAGCCCAGGCTGGCCTCAAACTCGCCATGATCCTCCTGCCTCAGCCTCCTGAGTGCTGGGATTACAGGCATGCGCCACCATGCCCAGCTTTTTTTTTTTTTTTCCTTTTGAGACAGGGTCTTGCTATGTAGTTCAGGGTGTCCTTGAACTCCTGCAGATCCTCTTCCCTCTGCCTGTTTCTTGAGCCTCACCCTGGAGCCATACCTACTTGGCTGTGACTCTCCTTCCTTCTCCTGCAGGATACTCTACCACCACCCTCCCATGGGTCGTTCTCTGGGCACCACTTGCCATTTGTGGGTTTCACTTATTCCTCTGGCCGGTGAGTCTCGCCCTCATACCTGCTGGGCAACTTGAGGTATAGCCTGTCAGGACCCCAGGAAAGGGGACAGAATGGTTTTCTGGTACCCTCATGTTATCAGTGTTCGGGAGAAGCCATGGCTGTATCTCTAGGTCACATCCCAGCACAGAGCCCTCATAGCACCCTGCACTGCTGTTTCAAAGGCACTGGACTTAGAGTCTGAATGGCTTCTACTGCCCCAAGCCTCAGTCTGTGCCTCTATGAAATGGGCAGGAGGTCCCATTTGTGCAGCCATCCTGAGATGGAAGCAACGGCCTGGCCTCTTGTACTGAAATGGGGGAGTGCTCTGAGCAGCCCTCATCTAAGGGCTACTGCGCTGGGCCCAGCACTAACCCAGGCCTCTCAACAGGCCTTGGAAGAGGCCCTGTTACCACTTCCACTGGTGACTCTCCAAGGCCCAGGCTGTCCTGAAGGCAGGATCTGGTTTGATCTGTTTCTCTACCTGATGCAGAGTCCAGCCCTAGGCCGGGACTTGGGGTGGAGGTGGGGGTCTTGAATAAATGAATGATTGAGTACAGGAGGATAGATGAGGCTTTGTGGGGTGAGCTTCTTCCAACCTGTGTTGCTCCTGCCTTCCCCCAGCCCCAGTCCTGAGAGCAGCTCCAAGCTAGCAGCTTCCCAGGAGCGGAAGCTCCACTATTTGGAGGAGGAGAAGGTGCAGCTGACCTGGGACCACCAAGGTATAAAGGCAGCTGGGGCAGGTCTGTGTGTGGGAGCCCTGGGGCTGCTATTCCAGGCCTGGATACTCACACATGGGACCCCTCAGACCCTCAGGAGCTGGCACAGCTGCAAAAGGAAGTGGAGACCCTAAGGGAGAGGCTGGCAGGTAACCCTTCCCCATCCTGGCATAGCCCATGCAAAGTTTCTCCTGGTCCCAGTGCTGTCCCTCCTCTGTATGTGCTCTGTGACTGTGGGGAGGATTCTCCGAATCTGCCTGTGTAAAATGGGCTGTGGGAAAGGTTCTGTGAGATGCTGCACATGGAGGACCCGGTTGAGACGGGGCAGTCAGTACGCCTGGGTCTCAGTGACTCTTCCTGGCAGAGACGCTGAGGGACAGTAAGGCCTCCTTGTCCCAGATGGATGGGTCCCCTGCTGGTAGCCCAGGCCAAGTCAGTGACCTACAGCAGGAGAAGGACCAGCTCCAGCAGGTAAGGACCAGCTCCCCAGTTAGGCAGGTGGGTGGCCCAGGACGCCATGTCACAGAGACTGAGCAGGCCTTGTCCTCTGCACCCTGGATACTCAGGAGCTGGCTGAGGCTCGGGCAGGGCTGCAGGCACAGGCACGGGAGCTGTGCCGAGCCCAGAGCCTGCAGGAGGAGCTGCTGCTGAAGCTGCAGGAGGCCCAGGAGAAAGAGACGGCCACAGCCAGCCAGATCCAGGCCCTGAGCTCCCAGGTGGAGGAAGTCTGGGATGCCAGGAGAGAGGTAAGTGGTGGGAGTGGGAGGGGAGGGGAGAGCAGCTGAGCCCAGCACCTATGATGCCCAGCATGGCTAGAGGAAGCCTGGGGAGCCTAAGGTTCTGGGGACACTATGTGCCCTTGCACCTCCCATGCGGTTGGTGGAGACTGACCCAGGACATTGTGGCAGGCAAGGGGCATCTGGGAGCCCACTGTAGCTGTCAGATCCTGCAGGTCTGTGGCAGAGTGGGGCAGAGAGGTTGGGGTGCACAAAGTCACACTGGCCTGCCTCTGCACCCTGTCATAGTTGGAGACCCAGGTGGCCACCTTGAACCAGGAGGTGACGAGGCTCCGGGGACAACAAGAGCAAAGCCTTGAGAAGGAGTCCTCACAGACCAAGGTAGTGAGGTCTCACAGCCTGACCCCAGAATCCCCCCAGGGCCAGGCCTATATCCTTGCATGGGGTGATTTGTTAGGCCCTGCCCTGACCCCTCTGCACATCCTTAAGACCATCCATGTGGCCTCTGAGACCAACGGCACTGGACCATCCGAAGGGAGCCTTCATGAGGCCCAGCTCCTCATGGAGGTGGCCACCCTGAGGGAGCAGCTAAAACAGGCTTGCAGCTATGGGTAAGCAGGCAGCAGGGATGGCAGGATGGGGCCAGATCGCCTGGGCTATACCAGCACCATCACCGCCACCATGACCACCACAGCCTTGGCCTTCTGCTGCCCAGGTCCAGTGGGAAGGAGGAGGCTCTGTGCCGTCTTCGGGAGGAAAACCAGAGGCTGAGCCGGGAGCAGGAGCGGGTAAGCAGGGTGGATGGCAGAGCACTGGTAGCAGACAGGCAAGGGACAGGTAGGGTACTGGCAGGGCAGGTGGACAGGGCTGCTGGGGTCCTGGCTGGCTGGAGCAGGTGAGAAGGGTGGAGACATAGGTGGGACTCAGGTTGATGGAGTATCTGAGGGGAGACTGGCAGGGTTTGGGTGCCTGGTGGACGGCCCAGCTGCAGAACTACCTGGGGACTGAGCCCACCTTCCACCTGGCCCCCAGCTGGCCGAAGAGCTGGAGCAGGAACTGCAGAGCAAGCAGCGGCTGGAAGGCGAGCGGCGGGAGACCGAGAGCAACTGGGAGGCCCAGATCGCAGACATCCTCAGTTGGTGGGTGCTGCCAGGCTGGGGAGGGGACCTGGGCAAGTCTGGGTGCCTGGCCCTTGACCCTGAGCCCCTTCGCAACAGGGTGAATGATGAGAAGGTCTCGCGAGGCTACTTGCAGGCCCTGGCCACCAAGATGGCTGAGGAGCTAGAGTCCTTGCGGAACGTGGGCACCCAGACAATCACCACCCGGCCTCTGGTAAGCCTCAGATTTACCCTGGGTGGGAGTGGGGCCTGGCAGAGCAAGGCTGGGCCTGGCCCAGTGGCATGGGCAGCAGCATGCATGCGCTGGTGGGCGGGAGTTTCCAGAGCAGTCAGGCCCAGAGCGCAGCTTATGGGGTGCCTGGTGGCCAACAGGACCACCAGTGGAAGGCGCGACGTCTGCAGAAGATGGAGGCCTCGGCGCGGCTGGAGCTGCAGTCGGCGCTGGATGCTGAGATCCGAGCCAAGCAGGGGCTGCAGGAGCGGCTGACGCAGGTGCAGGAGGCCCAGCTGCAGGCCGAGCGGTGAGGCTGGAGGCATGTGCTGCAGGCCTGGGTCCCATGCAGAGGCCTGTGGCAAGCCCTTGTCCCCTCCCCGACAGGCGCCTGGAGGAGGCTGAGAAGCAGAACCAGGCCCTGCAGCAGGAGCTGGCTGTGTTAAGGGAGGAGCTGCGGGCCCGTGGGCCAGGGGGTGAGTGGCCAGGGCTCCTAAGCAGAGCCAGTGTCCTGCTCCAGCCTTGCCCTGCACCGTGCCTCAGCTGAGCATCTGCTGTGTGCCAGGCCCTCCTCACCCCATAGCTACGGCCACTTCCACTTTCACTGAGGGCGGACCTGAGGCTCCTGCTGCTCTTGGTTCCTCAGGCCAGGGACCTCACCCTGAGAGACCCATGCTTTCTGTTCGCAGACACCAAGCCCTCAAACTCCCTCATCCCCTTCCTGTCCTTCTGGACCACAGAGGTGAGAATCAGGTGGAGGGGCTGGCGGGGGAGGAGTCGTGGGGAGAGGCACAGGGACCTTCACTTTGTCCCTTCCTGTCTCATCCCCAGAAGGATTCTGCTAAGGACTCTGGGATCTCAGGAGAAACTCCAAAGCCTGGGGTAGAGCCAGAGCTGAGGCCAGAGGGCCGCCGCAGCCTGCGCATGGGGGTGAGCACAGGCAGGAGCCCCGGAGTTATGAGCTGGGTGCTCTACACCCCACCCTTCTCATCTGCTCCCTCGCCCTCCTACAGGCTGTGTTCCCCTGGGTGCCTGCTGTCACTGCCACCCCTGCAGAAGCCCTTCCTGCTAAGGTCAGTGCCAAGGGGCGAGTAGGGTGGGAGCACTGAGCCATTGTGCTGGTGTCCCTGGACCTGCCGGGGACCCTCCACGGGCATCATGACTGGCAGCCCAAGTTTGGGGTAGCAGTGATGGCAGCAGTGGGTTTGCTTCTGTAGACATTCTGGGGCTCAGATATGGCAGCCGTCTGGCTCAGCCACTTGCCCGCCTGACCCTGCCCATGCGGGTGATGGCATGTACCCCTCCACAGCCCGGCTCGCACACTCTGCGCCCGCGGAGCTTTCCAACCCCCACCAAGTGTCTCCGTTGCACCTCGCTGATGCTGGGCCTGGGCCGCCAAGGCCTGGGCTGTGATGGTGAGAATCCCCCCCACCACACACCTGCCTCCTTTATTTCAGCCACAGCTCCTGCATGTACCCCGACATACACAGGCTGTGCCTCCTGGTCTAATTTCCCCCTCTCAGTTTTTTTTCCCACTTGTGGGCAGATGATAACAGCTCAGGGGCCACTGTGACCTCCAGGGAACTGGAGCCGGAAAGCCTCAGATCCTGGCTTAGTCACACCATTCATTTTCTCTGCTTTCCCTACAGCCTGCGGTTTCTTCTGTCACTCAGCCTGTGCCCCACAGGCCCCACCCTGCCCCGTGCCCCCCGACCTCCTCCGCACGGCCCTGGGAGTACACCCTGAAACAGGCACAGGCACTGCCTATGAGGGCTTCCTGTCGGTGAGCAGGGGCTGGGGAGCAGAGAGGGGGCCGTGGGGGCTGAGGGCCTGGGCAGCCTTCCCATGCCTGCCTCACCCAGGTGCCGCGCCCCTCCGGTGTCCGGCGAGGCTGGCAGCGGGTGTATGCTGCCCTCAGTGACTCACGCCTACTGCTATTTGATGCCCCTGACCCGCGGGCCAGCCCAGCTAGCGCTGCCCTCCTGCAGGCCTTGGACCTGAGGTGGGTGTGGGCAGGGGCATGGGCCAAGTGACCAGTGGGTGAGAGGGGCAGCCAGGGACAGTACAACCTCTGACTGTTCCCTGCACCTTCCAGAGATCCCCAGTTCTCTGCCATCCCTGTCCTGGCCTCTGATGTTATCCACGCCCAGTCCAGGGATTTGCCGCGCATCTTTAGGGTGAGTGTTCTAGGCAGGATAGACCCAACCGTCCTCCATCTCCTCTGCATCCCCACTGCAGCCACTACTGATGGCCATGGCTGAACATGGCCCACGCCTTCACCTTCACATGGACACCATAGTAGACCCCATCCTGCAGCCAGCATCAGCTTGCCACAGGAATCTGGCTGGGTTCTGCCTTGTTTGGGGGCCTTGTACGGCTTCCCAGCACCATCATGAGGCTCCTGACGAGGCTGTGAGGCCCCACAGATCTGGCCCCATGGGGAGCCCCAGCCCCTCCATGCTGGTGTCCCTCTCTGCTCTGGCCACATCTTGCTCCCTCCAGTTCCCAGAGTCCCTGGCACCTGTGCACACCTCCTTTGCAGTGTCAGGTTCTCCCCTCTGCACAGAGCTGCCTGTGCCAGCCCCATCCCTCACCCACACTGACTTTCTCCTGGTGCTCATCCCCTGAGCAGTCGTTCTTCACCTCTTGGCCTGGCTTAGGAGAAGGAGGCTTAGGAGCCTACTCTGTGTTCCAGTCCCTGTCCTTGCCCTGCTGTGCTGCAGTTTTCGGGGCTCTGGATGTGGCCATGTACTTGTCTGAGCGCCCTGTCTGACTTATCCCCTGCTGGAGGCTGTGCCTAGCACTATACCTGGCAAACACACACTCAGTGGTAGTGGGCATCCGCTGGTGGAAGGAAGGAAAGAAGGATGGATAGCTCTCGGCCCACAGCCCTCCAACCTGGGTCCCTGCCCACAGGTGACAGCCTCCCAGCTGACGGTGCCGCCGACCACGTGTACTGTGCTGCTGCTGGCAGACAGTGAGGGGGAGCGTGAGCGCTGGCTTCAGGTGCTGGGTGAGCTGCAGCGGCTGTTGCTGGAGTCGAGGCCGAGGCCCCGGCCTGTGTACACGCTCAAGGAGGCCTATGACAATGGGCTGCCTCTGCTGCCCCATGCGCTGTGCGCCGCTGTCATTGGTGAGCCTGGGGCAGAGGGTGCCACTCGGAGCAGGCTGGTGAAGTCCAGGGGACTTTTTCAGGGAGGGACTGGCACAAACACAGCGGTGAAAGCCACTGCGAGGGGCCGTTGCCTGCAGCCTTGAGCTAGGATTCTGCCTTGCACGCGTACCCTCATGACACATCCCTCCACTAGGGTGTGTGAAAAGCCAGGTCACCAGGCACCTGGCTTTTCCACTGTGTCTTTCTGTCGAAGGTTCTGCTTTACCTGAAAGGTTTTCATGTGAGTAGAGGGAGCAAAGGCTTTATAAAGGAACAAGTCAGAGGCTCAGTCCTACTGCTTTTTTTTTTTTTTTTGGTCTTTTTTGAGACAGGGTCATGCGTGCAGTTCAGGCTGGCCTTGAGCTCACTTTGTAGCACAGGCTGGCCTTGAACTCGCAAGGGTCCTCCTCCCTCAGCCTCCCGAGTGCTGGGATTACAGGCGTGTGCCACCATGCCCAGTTTAGTCCTGCTGTCTTACAGCAGCTGGTGACCATGGGGGAGCAGTGGGAGCCTGGGCCCCCCATAATTTTGTTTTTTTGTTTTTCTTCCGGGACCGGGAATCGAACTCATGACCTCGCACTTGCCAGGCAGGCGCTGTGCCGCTGAGCTAAATCCCCAGCCCTGGCCCCTCATAATTGACAGCAGGAAAAGGCAGATGAACCAGAGCTCTTTGGCTTTGCATAGCAGCTGAGGCCCTGAGCCAGCTCCAGCCCTGCAGTCATTCAGCAGGAGCCACAGGAGAGACTGTGTGGGTCCCCTGGGTCATTTGGGAGCCAGACAGGACAATGTTGTCTATTGAGTAACTGGTTCTGCTCTGCACTCACCTTGCACTACTTCATCTCTTTCTCCCCACAGCTGTGCCCTCAGTTTACATAAGGGGAAAATGAGGCTTTAGGCTGTGACATGCGGTACCCAGAATCCCACAGGGAGATGGCGGGCCTCTCACCCTGACCTCTGCCACTGCGGACCTTCCCCGTTAGAGCTTGTCCATGCTATGGGAGAGAAGGGCCCAGTGACAGGGGAGACTGTATAAGATCACCATCCCCATGGCCTCAAGAAAGTCAGGCTCAGGCCAGGTATGATAGTGTACACCTATAATCCCAGCACTCAAGAGGCTGAGGCAGAAGGATCACTGTGAGTTCAAGGCCAGCCTGGGCTACATAGTGAGTTCAAGGCCACCCTGAACTATATAGTGAGATCCTGTCTCAAATAACCAAAAAGAGAGAGAGAGGGAGAATCAGGCTCAGCAAGGGCAGGTGGATGCTGGACTGGGCTTCTGACCCTTGACCTTCTACCCTCTGCTACCCTCTCCCAGACCAGGAGCGGCTTGCCCTGGGCACCGAGGAGGGGCTGTTTGTGATCCACCTGCACAGCAATGGTACATGCAAGGCTGGGCAGGGTGGGCGTGGGTGGCTCAGTTGCAGTGGATAGAGGGTATGGTCTGGGTGGGTTCTCACCCACCTGTTCCTCTCTCCTCTCAACCCTGCAGACATCTTCCAGGTAGGGGAGTGCCGCCGAGTGCAACAGCTGGCCCTGAGTCCCTCTGCGGGCCTGCTGGTTGTGCTGTGTGGCCGTGGCCCTAGTGTGCGCCTCTTTGCCTTGGCTGAGCTGGAGAGCACGGAGGCGGCGGGGGCCAAGATCCCTGAGTCTCGAGGCTGCCAGGTGCTGGCAGCTGGGCGCATCCTGCAGGCTCGAACCCCTGTGCTCTGCGTGGCTGTCAAACGCCAGGTTCTCTGCTACCAACTGGGCCCAGGACCAGGGCCCTGGCAGCGTCGCATCCGGGAACTGCAGGCACCCGCACCTGTGCAGAGCCTGGGGCTACTGGGTGACCGCCTGTGTGTGGGTGCAGCTGGTGCCTTTGCTCTCTACCCATTGCTCAATGAAGCCGCGCCCTTAGCCCTGGGGGCTGGCCTCGCACCTGAGGAGCAGCCACCATCCCGAGGGGGCCTGGGCGAGGCCCTGGGTGCCGTGGAACTCAGCCTCAATGAGCTCCTCCTACTGTTCACTACTGCTGGTGTCTACGTGGACAGCGCCGGTCGCAAGTCACGCAGCCATGAGCTGTTGTGGCCAGTGGCACCCATCGGCTGGGGTAAGGCCGGTGAAGTCCGGGCTGGGTAGCACCAGGCCCTGTGGTGTGTCAGAGGAAGCCCAGGTCCCGCCCAAACTTCAGAGATTGGCACCTCCTGTTCTGCCCAGGTGGTTTGCCTGGGACCTTCCTCTCCTGTTCCTTTGCTTCTGTTCTCCCCCTGCTTGAGCTGTCCTCCTTTGTCCATATCCAATGGCAGTGCAGGCCCCAGAGCTAGAAGTCACTCCACAAATGACCACCATGATTGTCATCACCATTACTGCTCTCATGGTCCTTGCGCTGCCAGCCCCTATCGCTGGTCCTTTGCTTCTCTTTGCTTCCCCACCTCTTTGTTCAGACCTCTGTCCTGGCTCTTATCACCCACGTTATGGCGGGTTTGGTGCGCCGGGGGCCTGCAGAATGGGTTGGGGCTGGTTTCTTTTTTTACATCCTATACCAAGCCCAGGCACGCACACCCTAGGGGCTGTGTCTGTTTGGAGGGACAAATGAGTGAATGTGGTAGCAGGGGGGTCTCGTACCTGGTGTGATGGGGTTAGGGCTACAGGAAAGAGAGCTTCCTTCAGGGAGGGTGGTTCTTTTGGAGTAGGGCCTGTGGGTTTGGTGTGGTGTTGTAGGTGTTGCACCCAGACTTCTAAGGCCAAATCCCATCTGCCCCTCACCAGCTGGGTGATTATTCCTTGGCTCTGGGGTCTCCATTTCCTTCTCTGCAAATTAGGGGTGATAGCAGTAGTACCCACTTAGAGTTGCTAGAGAATTAAGGGAGAACAAACACACCAAGTGTTTGGCACTGTGTGGGTGTGTGGCTGGGACACAGGGTTGTTAGCTCATTGTTACGGAGTCGGGTGGAGCAGCCGGGAGAGTCTACAGAGGAAAGGCTTCGGCTGGGTGTGGCAGTCTTTGTGCTGTGAGGGGACACAGGAGGAACAAAAGGGGAAACGAACTCAGAGAGGTACCTACTTTGCCCGGGCTGCACCACACAGCAGCTTCCCCTTCCCCGCCTGCAGGTTATACAGCCCCCTACCTGACAGTGTTCAGCGAGAACTCCATTGACGTGTTTGACGTGAGGAGAGCAGAATGGGTGCAGACTGTGCCGCTCAAGAAGGTGAAGGCCTGCCCAGATCCCTGGGGCCGCCCTGGGGTGGGCTTGGGCAGCACGGTCTCACCTCTGTGCCTGCTGTCCCAGGTGCGGCCTCTGAATCCAGCGGGCTCCCTGTTTCTCTATGGCACCGAGAAGGTCCGCCTGACCTACCTCAGGAACCGGCTGGCAGGTAAGGGAGTGTGCGAGCTTAGGTGTGTGTGTGCACTTGAGTGTGATCACCTACACGCATGTGGCTGTGCGACCCAGAGGACCAGCTTCCGGGCGCTGCAAACTTGTGAGGATCCCCAGCTCTCTGTTTCTCCTGCAGAAAAGGACGAGTTCGATATTCCCGACCTCACAGACAACAGCCGACGCCAGCTGTTTCGCACCAAGAGCAAACGCCGGTTCTTCTTCCGCGTGTCAGACGAGCAACGGCAGCAGCAGCGCAGGTGAGCATGCGCAGTGTGGCAGCAGGGGCTGGGCGGGGCCTCCCGCCTAGGGTGGAGGCGACCTTCCGGAGAGAGTCCGGGAGGCGTCGCCTTGGTTTCCCTGTTCCTTAATACCCGCGCTGCCCGCAGGGAGATGCTGAAGGACCCCTTTGTACGCTCCAAGCTCATCTCACCGCCCACCAACTTCAACCATCTGGTGCATATGGGGCCTACTGACGGGCGGCCGAGCGCCAGAGTGAGTCCCACAGAGCCAATCGCTGGCCTCCTTGGTGCGCGGGAGCCAATCACAAGATCCCTGGTGCTCGCGAGCCAATCACCGGCTTTTGTGGTTAGCTGGCCGCCTTGAGGCGGGTGGCCGGTCCCCCTGATAAATTTCATTGACCTGGTCTGTCCGGCTTCCGAGTCCCAGACCCTGTGCCCCTTCCCAGACTCTGTGCACTGTTCCCCAACAGGCTCTGGGAGAGAAGGCCCGACGTGCCCGTGGCTCCGGCCCACAGCGGCCCCACAGCTTCTCAGAGGCTTCGCGGCTCCCAACGTCCATGGGCAGTGACAGCCTCCCTAGAGACGCAGACTCGAGTAAGGGTACCCCCACAGCCTCCAAGACTCCGCGCCTAGCCCCAGGTCCCCACTCCTTTCGGATCCCTCATGTGTGATCTAGGCATTTGTTTTGTTTTGTTTTGGTTTTGGTTTTGGTTTTTTTTCCGGTACCGGGAATCGAACTCATGACCTCGCGTTTGCCAGGCAAGCGCTGTGTCCCTGAGCTAAATTCCCAGCCCGACCTAGGCATTTTGTTCACCCATCCCGCTCCTGCAGCAGTGAAGAGGAAACCTTGGACATCTCTGTCCAGCGAATCAGTGTCCTGTCCCCAGGGGCCTCTGAGCCCTGCGGCCTCCCTGACAAAGGTGAGCCACGGGAGGGGGGGGCTTTGTCCTCGCCCATCCTTGGGGCAGGCAGTCCTGTCTGAGGCCACCTGCCCTCTGCACAGTCTGCCTCATCCCTTGCAGGCAGGTGTGGCGGGACTCTGGGTTCTGACTGTTCTAGAGCTGATCTCACCTATAAAACGAGGTGGTGCTCGGGCGGGGAGGGCTCAGCACAGTGCATGACACATGAGAGCAGTGCCCCAAGAGAGGAGCCCTAGAGGATGTCCACAACCTGCTTCGGTGGTAGGGCGGGAATCCAGGGCCTTGGGAGTGCTAGGCAAGTGCTCTGCTACAGAGTGACACCCCCAGCCCCTGCGGGTCTTAACAGAGGCCCAGACAGTGGATTGGGGCAGCAATCAGGATGGAGCCATCCATTCTGCCTGGGAAAGGGGAAGACCTGAGAATAGCTGAAAAGGTCCCATCACCCTCCAGCCAAGTCCCCAGCGGCCCCCACAGCTGCCTCCAGCACATACCCAGAACCAACCCCCTCCTTCCAATGACCTCCGTCTTCAACCTGATTGGCCCCCAGGCTGCCGGGACACCACTGTCACCTTCAAAGAAATGTTCCTGGCCACCTGGTCAGGTGGTCACCATGTCTCCTGCTGTGCTGTGGCTTTCTTCTGGGTGCCTGTCCTCTTTACTTACCTGCTTGAGGTCAAGGCTCCTTGAGGTCAAGGGTCAGGTTTCACTCTGACTAGAGTAAAGCATGTTTGTTGACTGAATCCAGAATGGAGCGAGTGAACAGGGCCGTGGGGTCCTTCACAGCTCAGTAGGTGTTCATTCTCCAAGGACCCAGCTCCCCCAACCCCACAGCACTCATCCTTCCTCCAACGGCCTGGGTGTCAGGAAGGCATCTGGGTGGCACGGCCTCGTGACAGTAGAGTCCTCCCTGCTCCTCCTACCTGATTTCCTCTCCTCTCCCTTCTAGGTCTCAGAGCGGCCCCGGAGCCTCCCTGCAGCCCCGGAGTCAGAGAGCTCCCTGTGACACCCGCTGGCAGGGCCCACCCCATACCAGGACAGAAAGACATGAGAGAACAAAGAGCTTGAGGCGCGCCATACCCCGGCTGGCCGGGACATGTGAACACACTCGGACTCAGGGAGGGTCTGGGTGGGGCGGTGCCTGGGAGGCTGGCCTGGGTTCCTAGGAGTAGGGGTCCTGTTACCAGTCTTCATCCCCCCTTTCCCTCGGCTCCTATCCCAGCCTGTGCTGGCCACTGGGGAGAGAATAGCCCTGGTGCCCAGGGTTAATTGTGCCAAAGCTCTTCGTCCCAGTGCCAAGCCCTGGGAAGCTTGTAAGCACTGGGACAAGGGACAGAAGGAGGACAGGGTCCCTAGAGCAGGCAGGGGTCCTGTTTGCACACGGGCTGACCCCTGGCAGAGGCTGAGATGGGGCATGTCAGAGTGTCTGCTGGAGGTCAGAGTGGGAAAGACAGGTACTTTTTTTTTTTTAAAGGAAAGATTGATTGAGAGGAAAGGACAGAAAAGGAGGAGGAACGAAGTAAGTGAAGGAGGCGAGAGGGAGGCGAAGGGGAGGAGGAGGTGGTAGTGACTGGCAGGAGAAGCTGTCCAGAGGAGGAGAGGGGTAAAGAGGAGCCGTGAGGAAGAGGAGAGAGCGACAAGAGGGAAGGGGTAGGGAAGAGAGCTGGCAGAGAACCCAGACTGGGGCTCCTTTCTCTGGAGAGGGCTTGGTGGGATTGGGAGCAGGACTGACTCTGTCAGCGACTCTGCCAGGGAAGACAAGTTCTAGGCAGGGATGGGATGGGGGGTATTTATACAGGCTTCTCGATGGGAGTTGGACACCCAGCAGGGCCACCCGAGGGTCTCCAGGCACTCGCTGGCCCTTCCTAGAAAGGGGGATCCTTTTTCTCGAAGCTTCAACCAACTATGTATTAGGGGAACATAGGGGGCATTTTATTATCGCTCACAGTCATTATTGTTATTATATTACTATTTTTATTAAACCTCCCCCTACCAAAGTGTGGGGGACAAAATAAGTATTTATCTCCTCAAGAGCCACATTCCCAGGAGGGATAGACCAGGATGCTCTGGGAAGCAGCAAGAAACCAATAAAGATAACTTTGTAAGCTGCTGGCCTCCCTGCCTGTCTGTCCTCTTGGGGTTCAGTGAGTTGGGGTGGATGAGGGAATCGGGGAGGGGTACTGCAATTAGATTAGGGCAACTTCCTTGGATTTTTGGGAATCAGGTGACACTCAAGTTGAGGGACAGTTTACAAAGTATTAAGGGAACTCACCAGAAGCAGCGGTGCCCCAGAGCCCATAAACAGTGCAGCAGGAGGGCTGAGAGGGGCAGGAGTAGCTTGACAGAGATCTTGGCTGTGGCTGCACTGGCAGGTACCCCCAGAAGTACATTCCCCACCTCACTCTGCTCTTCCTCCCCTCTCCCGTGTCTTTCCGTGCAAGCCTAGCCAGCGGCCTGAGCCCCCTGGAGTCCAGTTACTGCAGGTGACAGGGTGGCCTCGGGAGCATAGGGGTGGAGTAGAGATGGATTTGGAGGCCCACCCAGGACATCTGGCCTCTACTGCTCACCCCGTGAGGCTGCTGAGGGGAGGGGGCGCAGAGTAAGGCCTGGAAGGGAGCTCACGTGCTCTTAGCTGCAAGGACCCAGGATTCAAGGCTGAGCTGGATGGGGAAGGAAGGTGAGGCCTGAGAGCTGAGATCAGCCCAGGCCTTGAGGGCTGGATTGCAGTGCCCTAAGGCTCTGAGCAGGACCTAAAGCTAAGGGAACATATGTATGGAGAAGAGGCAGGGCGCCACCTTCTGGTTGGGAATGGGACTTAGAGGTTTACCATGAAATTCTATGGCCTGGGTAGGAACACAGGCTGGAGGTCAGAACACATGGATTCCAGTGTAGCCATGCTGTCACAGGCAAGTCACCTGCCTCCCAAGCCTCACACTCATCTCATGGGAGGTGCTAGCTGGGTGTGTGGTGGCACGCACCCATAAACCCGGTACTCTGGAGGCTAAGGCAGTTGGATCACTGAGTTCAAGACCAGCCTGTGCTACATAGTAAGTTCAAGGCTAACCTGAACTGTATAGTGAGCCCCTGTCTCAAAAAGACAAAAAAAAAAAAAAGAGGTCTGGAATAGTGGGTGTGTGTTAGGCCATTGGGAATGCTGTCCTCAAAAGGGACTGAGGTAGTTCTTTGTCTTTTTTTTTTGTACCGGGAATCAAACTCAGGACCTTGCGCTTGCCACGCAGGTGCCTGTGCTGCTGAGCTATATCCCCAGCCCCCTAAGGTAGTTCTTGAAAGAGGGAGTTATGAAAGAGCCCCTTCCTGTGCTCTGGCTTTGTCTCACCATCTGAGCTCCCCTCACCCTGCTCCCAAGATACCATCTGCCAGGAGGTCACAGAGCCAAGGAGGTGCTTGCCAGAGGTAGCACAATGCTGCTTGGAATTTCAGCCTCCAAAATATCAGCTAAATAAACTCCATTTCTTTATAAAGTACCCATCTTCAAGTAAGTCATTATAGTGAAAAAAAAAAAAAAAACAGACTCATACACCATTTGGAAACAACTTGCAGACATCCTGAAGTGCATACCTAAATACTTCAGCAGGGATCTCTTAAGAATAAGGAGCTGCCAGCCAGGCATATTGGCATATGCCTGTATCCCTAGCTACATGTGTGGCTGAGGCAGGAGGATCTCAAGTTCAAGGTATCTTTGCAAAGCCCTGATGAAAAGTAAAATATGTTTTTTAAAAAAAAAAGCTGCCAGATATTGTAGTGCACGCCTGTAATCCCAGCACTCAGGAGTTTGAGGCAAGAGGATTGTTGAGACTTTGAAGCCAGTCTGGGCTACAAAGTGAGTTTAAGGCCAACCTGAACTGTATAGCAAAACCCTGTCTCAAAAAGACTAAAAAAATTTTTTTTAAATCTAAAATGGGCTGGAAATTAGGTCACTGCAAAAGCTCTGGGTTAAATCCCTGGTACCAGGGGGAAAAAAATCTGCTATAGGTTGAATTGTGACCTCCTCCCCTAAATTTATATGTTGAAGTCTTAACTTAGATACCCAAGAGAGTGACTTTATTTGGAAATAGTGTCATTGCAGGTGTAATTAGTTAAGATGAGGACAAGGTTATTAAGAGTAAGGCCATGAGGGTAGACCCTAATCCAGTATCATTCCTTCAAAAAACAGAGAGGTGTCAGGGTGTAATTCAGTAGTAGAGTGCTTGTTTTAGCATCACAGGCCCTGGGTTTGATCCACTGCAAGAAAAAAAAAAAACCAACGTAGGCCTGGTGGGATATGCCTATAATCCCAGCACTCTGGGAGGCTGAGGCAAGAGGATCACAATTTTTTTTTTGAGAATCATAATTTTGAATCCAGTATAAATAATTTAGCAGGCTTAGTGAGAGACCATGTCTAACAAATTTTTTTTAAATGTCTGGGAAGCTGGGAATGGTAGCATGTGCACTTTCAACAAAATGGGCAACTTTAATGATAGAAATGCATTGTCTCACGGTCCTGAAGGGTGGAAGTCCAAAACCAAGGTATTGGCAGGGTTGGTTCCTTCTGAGGGCTGCAAGAAGGAACTGTGCCAGGCGTCTTGCCTAAATTGTCAGTCATTGGTCACATTCCCTAGCTCAGCAGTGGCGGACCTATGGCATGTGTGCCGCAGCAGGCATGCAGGCCTTCTCTGTTGGCACGCGAGTCAAGTTGCCCCACTATTGCCCGAGCAGCCAAACATTCAGGTTTAATTATGGTGTGGTGTTGGCGCTTTGTGATAAATAAGTGGGTTATTGGATTGGAGTTTGGGCACTTGTCTCTAAAAGGTTCGCCATCACCTCCTTAGCTTATTGAAACATCACTTTGATCTCTATTTTAATTGTCTCATGACATTCTTCTGGAGAGTGAACCCAGGAGCTTTGCACTGAACTGCAGTTTCAGCTTATTTATTTATTTATTTATTTATTTATTTATTTATTGTCTTTTGGAGACAGGGTCTTGCTATGAAGTTCAGACTGGCGTTGAGCTCACTTTGTAGCCCAGGCTGGCCTTGAACTTACAAAGATCCTCTTGCCTCAACCTCCTGAGTGCAGGGATTACAGGCATGTGCCACCACACCTGGCTTTTTAATATGGAAAAACTCCCTCCTCCAGCACCCATTTTGTTTGGTAGTGCTGGGGATCAGACCCAGGGCTGCACACATGCTAGCCCTTTCCCAACAAGCTGTGTCCCCAGCAACTTCGCTCCCCATTTTGTTCTCTGTTGTTGATACTGACATTTCTGAAGGGCCCAGCCCGGTTACTTTGCAGAATAACCCACATTTTTCTTCAATTTTTTTACTTCTTTTATTAATATAGTCATATCAGTGTAAATGAAATGATTCTATCATGAACTATGGCTCCTGACATCTTGTGGCAGCCATGATCCAGCTGAAAGTTTGACCAGAGCTGGTGGGTGCCTCTGAGGCTGCTTTTTGGAAGTAGGGAATGGAGGCCTTTTAAGTTTCTGGTGGACGCAAGAATTCTTCATTGGTCTCTTTCCTACGGAGTTTTTTTTTTTTTTTTTTTTTCTTTTTCTTTTCATAAACCTCTCTGCTTCTTGTCTTCATATCTTTTCTGTATTTTTCATTTTGTAGTATTTCCTCCATAGTATAGGGAATAGTTCCTCTGATCCAAGCTTCCCCTTCTATTAGGCTACCCCCTACTTCAGCATCTTTTGTTTTGTTTTGTTTTGTCTTTTTGAGACAGGGTCTCACTATGCAGTTCAGGCTGGCCTTGAGCTCACTCTGTAGCCCAGGCTGGCTTCAAACTTGCAAGGATCCTCCTGCCTCAGCCTCCTGAGCACTGGGATTACAGGTGTGCACCACCACCCCTGGCGGGAAAACTTCTTTATTACTCAGTTATTTCACTCTAGTTCTCCATTTTCCTGATATAATTTCCTTCCTTATGGCTGAATAATACCCCACTATGTATATATATAGTACCTTTCCTTTATCGATTCACCCACTAATGGGTACCTAGGCTGCTTCCATATTTCACCTTTTGTAAAGTATGCCAAAATAAGCATGAGTATGCAGCTATCCCTGTAATATTTTGACTTTAATTAACTCCTTCAGGTATAGCTGGGTCAAATGGTAGCTCTATTTATAGGGTTCTTTTTTGGAGAAGTTGAGACAGGGTCTCACTCTACAGTTCAGGCTGGCCTTGAACTTACTGTGTAGCCCAGACTGGCCTTAAATTCATGGTGATCCTTCTGCCTCAGCTTCCTGAGTGCTGAGATTACAGGCGTGTGCCACCATGCCTGGCTCCAAAATGTTTTATACACAGTACCAATATACATACATAGATATATATATCAATTCCCCAAAATTAATGTGAATATTACAAAATACCAATTAAAAAGAATACAAAAAAATTTACCAAAAAATAAATAAATAAGGCTGGGTGTGGTGGCACATGCCATAATCAAAGTACTCAGGAGTCTAAGGTAGGACGATCCTTTCAAGTTCAAAGCCAGCCTGGGCTACAAAGTGAGTTCATGGCCAGTCTGAACTGCATTGTGAAACGATGTCTCAAAAAGGCAAACAAAACAAAACCACAATGAGAGCCAGGCATGGCAGTGCATACATGTAATTCCAGAACTGGGGAAGCTGACACAGGAGGATCATTGAGAGTTTAAGTCCAACTGGGGGTACATAGTGAGGTCAAGGCCAGCCTGAACTACATAGCAAGACCCTATCTTTAAATAAATAAACGGACAAACTACATAGTGAGATCCTGTCTCCAAAAAACAAAATCCAGTGAAATTACAGCTAGGTATGATGGCACATACCTATAATGTCAGCACTTGGCAGGTTGAGGCAAGAAGATGGCAAGTTCGAGACCAGCCTGGGCTGTATAGCTGGTTGGAGGCCAGCATAAACCTCAAAGTAAGACACTATCTCAAACCACCCCTGTGGGTTGTTTTGTTTGTTTGTTTGTTTTTCCGGTACTGGGAATCAAACTCATGACCTTGCGCTTGCCAGGCAGGTGCTGTGCCGCTGAGCTAAATCCCCAGCCCCACAAACCACCCCTGTGAAAATGAGATTATATGCTATACTTATTTATTGTGTCTATTGTCTCCCTACCTCACTAGACTATAAACCTAATGAGGGCAGCAGTCTTAAAAAATAAATATCAACCACAATGTGCCAGTAATGGTGGCAGTACTTGTAATTCCAGGACGTTGGAAGGCAGGAGGGTCATAATTTCGAGCCCAGGCTGGGCATCTTAGTGAGACTCTGTCTCAAATTTTTAAAAAAGGGTAGGGGGAACTCAGTACAAAGGCCTTGAGTTCAATTCCCAGTACCACAAAACAAAACATTTATTTTAAAATAATTTTAAATGTTTACAAGAATTTCAAAAATAATACAAAGTTCTCACATACCCTTACCCTAATGTTAACATCTTACCCAACCATAGTTCATTTCTCAGAACTAATTACTAAAAACTATTATCCAAGCAGTAGATTTATTTGAATTTCATCCACAGGGCTCCAGGCATCCAAGACTTGACTGATTTTAATAGAAATCCAGTCCCCTGGATCCCCTCAGGCCTGGGCCAACTGAGATAGTTGGTCACCTAATTCAGCAGCTGTCCCACAGATTTTTTTTCTCCTGTTCAGATTCAGTCTAAAACACCACATTGCGTCCAGTTATCCTGCCTCTTTAGCTTCTAATTTACAGCATTTTGAGTCTTTCACAATGTTGACACTTTATTTTTTAGACAAGGCCTCACTATGTAGTGCAGGCTGGTTTTGAACACTCAATTTTTCTGCCTCAGCCTGTCCCTCTCCAGTATCTGAGATTACAGGTGTATGCCATCACACCTGGTTGAGTTACAGATTTTTACTAAAAAAAAAAAAATGTACAGAAAATAAGGCAGAAATTTAATCATATTAGCCGGGCACGATGGCTCATGCCTGTAATCTCAGCACTTGGGAGGCTGAGGCAGGAGGATTGTTGGGAGTTTGAGACCAGCCTGGGCTACAAAATGAGCTCAAGGCCAGCCTAAACTGCATAGCAAGACCCTGTCTTAAAAAAAAGAAGAAGAGGGGCTGTGGATTTAGCTCAGCGGCAAAAGCGCCTGCCTGGCAAGCGCAAGGTCGTGAGTCTGATTCCTGGTACCGGAAAAAAAAAAAAAAAGATATTTAATCATATTTTATTCACTGCCTATATATACACCGTGCTCAGAATTGAATGCCTATCTTATTCTAGGACAAGAAACAATCTTTTTGTTTAGTGAATAAACAAACGAACAATATGTTAATATAAACACCACGCTATCATACATATTGTTCTGCAGCTCTTTTTCCTTCAAAAATACGTCCGGAAATCTATTTTAGGCTGTACAAAACTATACATTTAACTCGTCTTAACCTTTACCCTATTACAAATAACTGTAGTGACTCTTTCAACGGTCCTCTTTGAACTTTAGATATTCTTACAAGTGGGTTAAGAGGAAAATTATTAAACACGTATTAAGCACGTTTACAGATTAAAAGATACAGATAAATATCCAAGTATAGCGGCTGAACACATTTACACTCTAGCACGGTTTAAAAGTACCCGTTCTCCACACATGATGCCCAACGATAACAAGTAATCCTCGAGAACCGCAGCAACCACCTCAGAGCGCCTCGTCACGCTCCAAACTACAACCCCCAGGATGCACCGCGGACCCTCTACGAAAGACCAATCCCTGAGGACTCGGGGAAGGGGCGCGGCTTCCCCGTCTCCCTGCCTCGCAGGCGCCGGGAGCCGTGGGACAAACTCTCCCATCAGCCAACGCGGGCGCTGTCATTTCAAGACTCGGCCGAGGTGGGGCAGGCGCTGGACTCCACTTCCCGGCAGGCTGTCCGGCTCAAGGGGGTGGGACTCCATTTCCCAGCAGGCTCCAGGCGGCGGGTGCCGCGGTGCCTTGTGTGGGATGTAAGCCTGGAGGTGGGCGCGGGGGACCAAGGCCAGGACTCTCCTTTGGATTTAAGGGGGCTGGTCTAGGGGCGCCTTCCGTGCGGACTCTAGGGAGCCGGAGGTGTAGTCTTAGGAAGGGGCGGGCCGGCCTTTGGGGGCCCTCGGAGAGATTCTGAGGCACACCCCCATCGGGCCGGGGGTCCTGGGTTGCAGGGTACGCGGAGGCCCTACCGCCTCGGCCCAGCGCGGGCTGGGGTGGGACTGTCGCACGGACCGGGGAGGGGCGGCTGCAGAGTGGAGGCTGGAGGGGGCGGGGAAGCAAGGAGTTGGGGGCGGGGTGGAACCTTAGCCGAGCTAGGGAGGGGGCTCAGGGGCCGAGACCGACCTTCCTCCTCCCCTCCCCGAACCCCGTCCCCTGCCTCGGTCGTAGGCCGCCTCCCGCCGCCATGGGGCTGAAGGCCGCCCAGAAGACGCTGTTCCCGCTGCGCTCCATCGACGACGTGGTGCGCCTGTTCGCCGCAGAGCTGGGCCGAGAGGAGCCGGACCTGGTGCTCCTCTCCTTGGTTCTGGGCTTCGTGGAGCATTTCCTGGCTGTCAACCGTGTCATCCCCACCAACGTGCCCGAGCTCTCCTTCCAGCCCAGCCCCGCGCCCGATCCTCCCGGCGGCCTCACCTTCTTCCCCGTGGCTGACCTGTCCATCATCGCTGCCCTCTATGCCCGCTTCACGGCTCAGATCCGCGGCGCGGTCGACTTGTCCCTCTACCCGCGGGAAGGGGGCGTCTCCAGCCGCGAGCTGGTGAAGAAGGTCTCTGATGTTATATGGAACAGCCTCAGCCGATCCTACTTCAAGGACCGTGCCCACATCCAATCCCTCTTCAGCTTCATCACAGGTTGGAACCTAACAGGTGGCAGGGGCAAGAATGGATCTTGGGTCACCTCAACACTGTGGCTTACAGGGCCCTTTCGCTTGTATACTTTGTGAAATGGGACAGATGTTATTTTTCCCTTTGTATTTGGGGAAACTGAGTCCAAAAGGGGAAGTGAGGTGCCACCGTTAGAGAATGCAGAGCTGGAACTGGAACCTGGTCATTTGGCTCCAGATCTTTTAACCTACATAACCCCAGTCCTGCATTCGAGATACCTGGGTTCAAAGCCCCGCATGGGACCCAAGACGGGGTAGCAGATGGGGGAGGGGAGGGCAAGGAGACAACAGGGGCTACATTTGGGACAGCTAAATGAAATGTCCGAGGGAATCTTTTGAAAGGAAACAGACCACGGACTTGATGTCAAGAAGCTTAAATCTCAAGGCTTGCACAGAATGTCTTTGTGCCAAGCCCAGTTGATGCAATCGAGTCGTGGTGGCATACTGAGCAGGAATCAGACTGCTTCTGAGCTTAGCAGGAAGAGAGTGCAGTGATAAATGAGCGTGCTGGTGGCTGTGTGAAAAAGTGTTGGCCTTGATGCTCTGTTTTTGCTGTGCCTGCTATAATAAGTGCAATAAAACAGGGAAATTTATGAATTAATAGAAATACCTAATGATTACAGAGAAAGGGAAAGGACGGAGAGGTTGGGTTGACATGTTGGAGCTCCAGGAAGGTCTTGCTGGCAACTGGGTCGTAAGTGGGGAGGGAGAGGCTGTGAGCAATGGGAGATGGACAGGCTTGGGAGCTGTGGGAGAGGGTGGTCCCCTTCCTCCTGCTCAAAAGACCTTCTTTCATTACCTACTCCCCTTCCCATAGGCACTAAACTGGACAGCTCGGGTGTAGCCTTTGCTGTGGTGGGAGCCTGCCAGGCTCTGGGTCTTCGGGATGTCCACCTGGCCCTGTCTGAGGATCACGCCTGGGTAGTTTTTGGGCCTAATGGGGAGCAGACAGCTGAGGTCACCTGGCATGGCAAAGGCAACGAGGACCGCCGGGGTCAGACGGTCAACGCGGGTGTAGCTGAGCGGGTATCGTATCCCCTTCCCACCTTGTCTCCGTCATACTGTGCCTAGTCTTAAATTATCCCCAGGACTCTATTTCCCTGGGTCATAGTCCCCTTTTCCCATCACCAACTACATATTTTAAGAGGGGAAGACAGATGAGCCTCTTTCCTGTTGTCATTCCCTAAAGCAAGCCCTGGGTGGGACATCTGGTCTTGTCCTTTCCTTCTAAGAGCTGGCTGTACCTGAAAGGATCATACATGCGCTGCGACCGAAAAATGGAGGTGGCATTCATGGTGTGTGCTATCAATCCTTCCATTGACCTGCACACTGACTCCCTGGAGCTGCTGCAGCTACAGCAGGTGAAGGGTGGGCCCCAGGGTCAGGAGGGAGCCAGGCCAGGCTCCTGATATGACTTGCTATGGGGTCCTGGGCAGGGGTACCTTCCTTCCCTGTGCATCTCTCCTGTAAAGTGGGTAGATAATTCCTGGCCTGGCTTTTCCCAGGGTTCTTGGGCAAGTAAAATGGAGACATAAAAGAGCTTTGATCCCTTAACTGGCTGGTTCCTGAATTGTGGTCCTTCTTACCTGGACCATACCTCTGCCTGCTAGGGCCACCCCACACCCCACCCCCAACTTACAATTTTCCTCTTCGGTTTCTAGAAGCTGCTCTGGCTGCTGTATGACCTGGGACATCTGGAAAGGTCAGTAGGGGGAAGTTGCTTAACAGGGCCAGAGGACTGGGTGGCATTGTGGACTTACGATTCTTTCCCAGGTACCCCATGGCACTGGGGAACCTGGCAGATCTGGAGGAGCTGGAGCCCACCCCTGGCCGGCCAGACCCGCTTACCCTTTACCACAAGGTGAGGTCTTCCCATGAGGCAAAAAGGGGGGGTAGCTGGGGTCCCCTTTCTGGGGACAGAAGAGGGATGAGAGAGAAGAACTTTGTTGGGGGATTATCACCTGTGTGCATAATCGATGTAGGCAAAGCTGTCCAGATTGGGTATGATTGGCAGGGCCTGGATATATCCCCCCAGCTCTACATTTTCTGCTGCCTCTTATCCTTCTGGTGTATAACAGGTCACATGTGGTGGGAACACTGAGGAGGGGGTGTTAACGTGGTGGGAATCAAGGTGGGGGATTGGGCTTGGATGTCTTTGATGTTAGGTAGAAAAGTGCGTGTGAAACCTGGGAAGGAGCTCTACCCTGGGATTGAAGTTTGGGCTCCTGCCTTCCACAGAACAGCTTTGTTCCGTGGGGAACCCTGCCTCTGCTGTTGGCCCCCAGCCTCAGCAAGCAGCCTGCAGGCCCAGAGAAAAGCACTGGGTAGAGGGGCTGGCAGGGACGAGAGGTGGGAAGACTCTTTGAGAGCTTCCTTTTACCCCTCCTGGATGGAACCCGATGGGGCACTCGTGCCAGCCCACACCGCTGGGGGCTGCCTCCCTGAGGCTCCTCTGCCCTCCCCCCCCCAGGGCATTGCCTCAGCCAAGACCTACTACCGAGATGAGCACATCTACCCTTACATGTACCTGGCTGGCTACCACTGTCGCAATCGCAATGTGCGTGAAGCCCTGCAGGCCTGGGCAGACACGGCCACTGTCATCCAAGAGTGAGGACCCCAACTCAACCCTGAAGGGCCTCCAGCCTGTCTTTTCCTCTCTCCATCTGGTTTCCAACCATTCTTATCCAGTAGTGAGACCTGGTCCTAAGCCCTATATCCTTTCCTTTCAATCCCTACAAAGCCAAGGCCACCATCATTCAGGAGGTAGGGACCTCTGATCAGACCCTTGTGCTTTTGCCTTCCTTGGCAGTTTCTAATCACTGTCATTCTTCAGGAGACTTCTACCTCTGGCCCCGTACCCAGCCCTCACTCTTCCTCTGGGTGACACAGACACCATCATCTCAGAGGAGTGAGGACCCCAGCTGCTCACCCAGCCCAGAGGGGAGAAACCTGGCCCCGTCTCCCACAGCGCCCTGGGGCCACCCACCATGGCTATGATCCCACAACCCCCCATGCTCTCACAGCTATAACTACTGCCGGGAGGATGAGGAGATCTACAAGGAATTCTTTGAAGTGGCCAATGACGTTATCCCCAACCTGCTAAAGGAGGCAGCCAGTTTGCTGGAGGCGGGCGAAGAGCGACTGGGGGAGCAGACCCAGGTGAAGGGCGAGTATGCTGCTGGTGTCCACCTCCCACCTGGGCAGGCCCCTGCCACAGGACATGGGACTGCGTGGTCAGGATGGAGCACTGCACATGGGAAGTGGTCCAGAGCCAAGGCCATGGGCAGGGTTTCAGGGAGCTGAGGGTGTTGTAGGGGATTATGCCCCTGCCCTTAGGTAGATGGGGTGGAAGCCCGTCGCTTTCGTGGCCAGGGTCCTCAGACACTATGGAGGTGAAGGATGTTCCTCTTCCTCCTCTCGTCTGGGTACTGGCTTTGGAAATGGAAGAAGGCTTTAAGAATGCTCCTGTCCCATGCACACTCCTGTGGCCAGGGCTGTGCCTATGGGGAGGCCTGGCGTGTACCTCTGCTAAGGGATAAGGGGGTTCGACCTGTGCCCTTTGCGCCCTCTGTCCAGGGCACCCAGAGCCAGGGATCCGCCCTCCAGGACCCTGAGTGCTTCGCCCACCTGCTGCGGTTCTACGACGGCATCTGCAAATGGGAGGAGGGCAGCCCTACGCCAGTGCTGCATGTGGGCTGGGCCACTTTCCTTGTGCAGTCCTTGGGCCGCTTCGAGGGACAGGTGAGGGGCAGGGCTGGGCACTGCAGGTGGTAACAGTGGCCGCAGGGAAGTCAGACCCTTTCAGCCAAGAGCAGCACCTGTTCATCCTCCTTGGGTACAGATGAGAGGAGACCTCCCAGAATGAGGTGGCTGTGGCAGGGTCCTGGGGTTCAAACCAGTGACCTGCACCCTTTTTCTCCGCTTGTCCCCTCCGCAGGTGCGGCAGAAGGTGCACATAGTGAGCCGAGATGCTGAAGCCGCAGAAGCGGAGGAGCCCTGGGGAGAGGAAGCTCGGGAGGGCCGGAGGCGGGGACCTCGGCGTGAATCCAAGCCCGAGGAGCCACCACCTCCCAAGAAGCCTGCGCTGGACAAGGGCCCCAGCTCAGGCCAGGGCGTGGGGTCAGGACCCCCTCGAAAACCCCCAGGGATGGTCCCAGGCACTGTCCGGGGCCCTGAGGCCGGCAGCGCAGCTCAGGTCCCTGCGCCCGCTGTGTCACCGCCGCCCGAGGGCCCAGTGCTCACTTTCCAGAGCGAGAAGATGAAGGGCATGAAGGAGCTGCTGGTGGCTACTAAGATCAACTCGAGCGCTATCAAGCTGCAGCTCACTGCGCAGTCGCAAGTGCAGATGAAGAAGCAGAAGGTGTCCACGCCCAGCGACTACACTCTCTCTTTCCTCAAGCGGCAGCGCAAAGGCCTTTGAACTGCTGGGAACTTCCTACAGCCAGCCCCGACCCAGGCTCCGCCCCGACCCAGGCTCCGCCCTCCCCTGCCGGATCGTGGCTGCCCGGGTCCCCAGCCCCATAGCTCCCCGGGGCCCAGGGTATTCCGGAACTCCAGAGTTCCCAGTTTATGGACGATTTACCTCGCGCCTGAACCAACGATTCGCTCCAGCTCAGAATCCAGGGACTGCGCTCAGTCCTTAGAATATAGGTCCATTTCCCACAATACCAACTTGCCAATTGGGACCTCACCGCAGTCCAAGGCACCAGTGCTTAAAGGCCCAATCCCTGGAAACTCGGGCCCGACGTCGGAACGGAAGCGCTAGCCCTAGGCCAGACGGAGTCCCTCAAGGATCCTCCCCATTCCTGAGGGCAGAGGATTCGCCCTTAATGCTAACAGCAGCAGTCCCACCTTCAGTCCGGAAATCGAGGACCCCACTCAGTGCTCAGGAGTACATTTCTGCGCTTAAGAAATTCCATCCTTTGGGAATCCAGGACCCTGCCCCAAAGTACTGAAATCCCGCTGGCAGAAATTTGGAAACCAGCTTCCTTTCCTCCCCCTCCTAGAGGCTGGGACGCGAGGCCCCGCCCCTTCCTGACCAAACTGGCCCCAGATCAGAGCAGGACCTCTCCCGACCCTCCGGGAACCTCCCCAGGGTCAGCCCATTTCGGGGACCTGGGAGGAAACCTGCAGGGGGTTGGGGGGGAGCTGATCGCTTCCTGTTTTGTACATAGATTTATTTTTCAGTTGCAAGGAAGATGAATACATTTTGTTAAAAAAGCACGTGTGCGTGTTTCATCTGGGAAACGGGGCGGGCAGTGGAAGTCCCTTCTTTCCTCCGGCTCTAGACTTCGTGCTCACCACCTGTAGCGCGTGAGGCACCAGTGGCCTGGAGCGACCCATCCCAAGCTCTGCCTGGCTTCGGGGCTTCCCCGTGCCACAGCGGGCCTGTCCCGCGGGCGCCTCCTCCCGATCGGGCGCTGGGCGTCTCCAGCGTGGCCCCGCCCCCGCGGCCTCGGAGCCACCG
>NW_004955422.1:20363777-20381073 GCF_000276665.1 Chinchilla lanigera
GCTAGCGCCCGCCCGGCGCCGGGCCATGGCGCTGCTGCGGGACGTGTCGCTGCAGGATCCGCGGGACCGCTTCGAGCTGCTGCAACGCGTAGGGGCCGGGACCTATGGCGACGTCTACAAGGTGCCCCGGCTGGCAGGACGCGGGAGCCCAGGGTGGAGGGTGCCCGCTCGCCCCCGCCGCGCAGCCAGCCCCCAGCCCCGCCCCCGCTTCATCACGCTGCATCCCCTCTGCCCCGGCCCCGCAGGCTCGCGACACGGTCACATCCGAGCTGGCTGCTGTGAAGATCGTCAAGCTCGACCCAGGTGAGGGCCCGGGAGGGGCCTACACGCCAGAGGGAGGCAGGGCGCGGAAGGGCTCGCTGCTGGGGGCGGAGAGTTGACGTTTCCAGACCCCCTGAGAGGCGAGTCCCGGAGGTACCGTGGCCTGGCACCTGTGCGGGGAGAGGGAGGCACGCTCTCATTTTGCAGATGGGGCATTGAGTTCTGGCTACCCCTCTTTGGTCCCCTCGTGATGTCTTGTGCTCCCCAGGGGACGACATCAGCTCTCTCCAGCAGGAAATCACCATCCTCCGTGAGTGCCGCCACCCCAATGTGGTGGCTTACATTGGCAGCTACCTCAGGTGAGGTTGCTTTATCCTCTTACCCCAGCAACCCCTATGTGGCCTGCTGTGTCCCCATCCCAGCTCTGTGTTGTCCTCCCACCCCAGGAATGACCGCTTGTGGATCTGCATGGAGTTCTGTGGAGGGGGGTCCCTGCAGGAAATTTACCATGGTGAGAACCACACCTCTTCCCCCACCCTCACAGTGGGGTCAGGAGGGAAGAGTCTGGTCTGCACTCGGGCTCCTCTTCACTCCTGACTGCCTGTGTGACCTTGAGAGAAATGCTGTCCTTCTCTGGGCTTAGAATCCCAGAGTAGCCTGAGAGGAAATATGGCTCACATCCCTTTCATCTAGCAATGCCCACTGCTCCTCTCACAGGGTGGCTGAGGAGGGTCACCAGATCCCCCAGACTCCCAGCATGCCTCACCTTTCCATTTCAGCCACCGGGCCCCTGGAGGAACGACAGATTGCTTATGTCTGCAGAGAGGCACTGAAGGTATTTGGCCCCATCAGATGCTCTCGTGGGGTCCCTGGAGCCAGGGCCCAGAGCCAGCGGGGAGTCCCTCAGGCAGAACTGGCCTGGACCGTGGGTCCTCGGGGAAGGGGCCCCAGCCCTGTTGCAGGAAGCAGCCCGTTTCCCTCTTGGCTCAGCCACTTCCTGTTTGGGGAGAGAGGAGCAGCTTGCGTGGGGGGCACTAGTGCTGAGGAGGAGCTGAGGAGGGGGCTAATGCTAGGCAGCTGCTCTCAGGAACTCCTCTCTTCCCCCAGGGTCTCCACCACTTGCATTCTCAAGGGAAGATCCACAGAGACATCAAGGTAGGGGTCGCCCGAGGGCATGGCAGGGGAAGCAGCGGCCCTGGGGCACCCCATAGGACTCTCTCTCCTTATTCCCACAGGGAGCCAACCTTCTCCTCACTCTCCAGGGTGATGTCAAGCTGGGTCAGTACCGGGGGATGCAGTCAGGGTGAGGGCTCTGGAAGTGTCAGAGAAAACATTGCTTTAAGCATGGGGTCACCTTGGACAAGTGACTTTACCACTTGAGCCTCAGCTTACCCACTTAGAAGCCCTAGTGGTACTTCCTGCTGGAAGTTGGATGAGGTTGGGTCTAGGTAGAGCTGGATGTGGGGCCAGGCACTTAGGGACAGAAGCTGGTTGACCCTTGAAGGAGAAGCACCTGACCTGGGCCCTTAGGCCTGGGGCAGGTGTGGCTGGACCTGGGCTGCCCACCCTTCTCTGCCCTGCCAGTGCATCCTGAGCCTGCGCCCTGGGGGTGGGGTGGTGAGGGGGACCAGAGGACTAGTGAGAGCAGCTTACTTTCCCTGCAGCTGACTTTGGCGTATCAGGCGAGCTGACAGCATCTGTGGCCAAGAGGAGGTCTTTCATTGGGACTCCATACTGGTGAGGCTGTGTCTTGGGTGGTGGGACAGTGGCCATAGGTGGGACACTTGGGCATTTCATCTGTGACCCTGCCTCTAGGATGGCTCCGGAGGTGGCCGCTGTGGAGCGCAAGGGTGGCTACAACGAGCTGTGTGATGTCTGGGCCCTGGGTATCACTGCCATTGAGCTGGCTGAGCTGCAGCCCCCTCTCTTCCACCTGCACCCCATGAGGTCAGTCTGAGACATGCCCTTGCCTGACCCTTGTCCTGCTGACCCTTGACCCCTGACCTAGCAACTACTGTTGATTCTTGACTCCTGACTTGGTACCTCTTCAGGGCCTTGATACTCATGTCAAAGAGCAACTTCCAACCACCCAAGCTGCGAGAAAAGACACGCTGGTGAGAGCTCACACCCCTTTTTCAACCAGGACCCCAGGGGAGGAGGAGCCACCTGCCAGCTCCTGGGCACAGCATGGCAGCCTGTTCTCCAGTCGTCTACAGACCCTCCCGACCAGGGGCCTGGAGCCGCTTCTGGGCGGGACGCCATGTGGATAGGAAAGAAGGGCAGGTGGCTGGCGGTGGAGGCGCTAGTGTGTCGAAACAGCGTCGCTCAGGCTGGCTTCTTCCTGGGCGGGCCCCAGAGCAGTGGTGGGGGCCCCCAGCAGCTTCCCTTCACAAGGCCTTACCTGGGTCTGGTGGGACCTCTTGTGCCCACTAGGACCCCGAACTTCCACCACTTCCTCAAGCTGGCCCTGACCAAGAATCCTAAGAAGAGGCCCACAGCTGAGAAGCTTCTGCAGGTGGGAGGCAGGGCAGGCCTGGGGCTTGGCGCTCAAAAGCAGAACTTGGAAGATGGAGCCCAGCTGATTGCCCCCTTGCTCTTTCAGCACCCATTTACGACACAGCACCTCCCTCGGGTCCTCCTTACCCAGCTTCTGGACAAGGCCAGTGACCCCCAGCTGGGAACCCTCTCCCCTGAAGACTGTGAGCTGGAGGTAAGCACAGGGCTGGAGGTGGGAAGGAGCTTGGAGGGGACCCAGGTCAAGGCCCCTTTCATCCCCTTGTACCCTCTCGGTAGGAGACTTTCCTGAGCTGGACCTTGCTTCCCTCCCACTCCCCTTGACAGGTTCCCATCTTTGGGAACCACGGGCTGACCATGATCATGACTAAGCGGACCGTGGCCGTGACTAAGCGCTCTTGCTTTTTTGTGATCTTTCGCAAGTTACTTGATCTCTCCATGCCAGTTTTGGCATCTGTGAAGTGAGGGTGCCTCAAGGAGTTGTGAAAAGCAGAACATCACAGTGCACGTAAAGCACCTAGAAGGATTCCTGGCTGCAGTGGACACTAGGTTGGAGCACCTTGGGTTTATTCTATCCTAGGCGTATGACATGTTTCCAGACACCATACACTCGCGGGGGCAGCACGGCCCAGCCGAGAGGACACCCTCCGAGATCCAGTGTGAGTCTGGTGGCGGGGCCATGTGCACGTGTGTCGGGAACATGGAGGTCAGTCTGGAGGCTCTGGGTCCCTAACCTGTGTGCTTTGCCGCCCCCCCCCCAGTTCACCAGGTGAAATTTGGTGCCCCTCGCAGGAAGGAAACGGACCCCCTCAATGAGCCGGTGAGGGCTGGGCTGCACAGGGTAGAAGGGTTGGGGCAGGGGCTGGGGTGCAGGTCAAGCCCTTCAAGTCAAGGTGTTTTAAAGCAGGCATTTCCTGTAGCACTCAGGGACTTGGGGACTGGGGGCTCCTTTCAAGGACAGCCAGTTGGAAAGTGGCAGGGTGACCACACCTTTCAAAATGTTGCCTGTCATCAGCCCAGGTCCCCACCTACATCCTGCCCTGCTTCTGTCATCGGTTGTCTCATTCACCATTTCTCACAAGTTTCTTGCCTAGTACCACCCCACTGTCCATCCGTTTGTCTATCCTCTCCTCCCCCGCCATATCAACTGCCTTCTCACTTTGTGTCTCCCCGCCGCTCTCCTGGGTTCCCTGCCTCGGTTTTCCCCAGTGGGAGGAAGAGTGGACACTTCTGGGAAAGGAGGAGCTGAGCAGGTAAGTGAGGAGGAGGGGAGCTGCAGGCTGGGGGCGGGGGCAGAAAGGCTGACCTCTGACCCCGCTCCCTCCTGCCCAGGAGCCTGCTGCAGTCAGTCCAGGAGGCGCTGGAGGAAAGGTGAGGGACGGCACCTGGGACAGGGCAGGGACAGCCAGGCCTGGATGCCAGTCCCGTCTCATACTCAGAGCCCTCTGCTTTGTCCCTCCAGGAGCCTGACCATCAGGCCGGCCTCGGGACTGCAGGTGCACAGTAGAGGGAGCGGGAGAAGGTGCCCAGGTGTGGCTAACGAATCAAAGCCATGGGGTCACCTGCCGACAGCCACCTGGACTCTCCATGTTCTTGCCAGGAGGCGGAGTCCCCAGATGATGCCATGGGAACCATCAAGCGGGCCCCGTTCTTGGGGCCACCCCCCACTGAGCCAACAGTTGAGGACCCTCATTCCAGCCCCCCAGGTAAGTCCCAGGCCCAGGAGGCCAGAGCAGGCCCGGGTACAGGCAGGACAGGCTGAGTTCACAGCAGCCTGTGCCCGCAGGAATTCTGCCCCCTCCCCCACCAGGGCCCCACAGCCCCCCGCTGCTGCCTACAGCCTGGGCCACCATGAAGCAGCGGGACGATCCTGAGGTGAGGGGGCCACAGACAGGGGTGGGCAATGGACGATGCACATCACCCCAGCCCTAACTCCTCCTCTTCCTCCCAGAGGTCTGCCTGCCACGGACTGCCCCCCACCCCCAAAGTGCATGTAAGTGTTGTCCCACAGCCCAGGCCCTGTACCCTGCTGCCACGGCCCTGGCTCCCTTGGCAGCCTCTCTCCTCCGCAGATGGGCGCCTGCTTCTCCAAGGTCTTCAATGGCTGCCCCCTGCGGATCCACACTGCTGTCACCTGGGTCCACCCTGTCACTCGAGGTAGGCCGGGGTGAAGGAGTGGGAGCTGGCTGTCCCTGGGCTTGGGCTGCAGTCATGACTGACCTCTGACCCCACGGCCACACGGGCAGACCAGTTCCTGGTGGTGGGGGCCGAGGAGGGCATCTACACTCTCAACCTGCACGAGCTGCACGAGGACACACTGGAGAAGGTGAGGCTGGCTGCCGGTGGGGGGGAGGTGGAGGTCACAGGCCCAGGTGCTGACCGTGTCCCCCTCCCTCCGCGTGACTCTCCCCCAGCTCATTTCCCACCGCTGCTCCTGGCTCTACTGTGTGAACAACGTGCTGCTGTCACTCTCAGGTAGGAGGCGGCACGGGCAGGTTGGCACCACAGTGCCTTCTCTGGGCGCCCTCTGAGCCCACCTGTCCCTCTCTGGCCCTGGCAGGGAAGTCCACACATATCTGGGCACACGACCTCCCTGGCCTGTTTGAGCAGCGGAGACTACAGCAGCAGGCCCCCCTCACCATCCCCACCAATCGCCTCACCCAGCGCATCATCCCCAGGTCAGGGTGCCGCGTGTGCAGGGTGGCAGCCCAGGGGCAGAGCGGGGCTGGGGTGCGGCCTCACCAGCCCTGGCACTGGTGGGGCCTTGGATGTGTCACTCATCCCTTGCTCTCACTGAGCCTGGTCGGTACAATCGATGGTCTCCCTACCAGCTCCCAGGATTGTTGGAGATGAGAAGGGGACCCATGGCTGGGCATGGTGGTACAAGCCTGTAATCCCCAGCATTCTGGGAAGCTGAGGCAGGAAGATCTCAAGTTCAGTCCCAGCCTGGAAAACTTAGTAACTTAGCAAGATCCCACCTCAAAATAAAATTACACAGGGCTGGGGATATAGCTTAGTGCAGAGACCCTGTGTTCAACACCTGGTACTGTGAAAAGCAAAAGCAACAAGGAGGACCATGGGTGTCAAAGTGCTTTTGTAGGTTGTGGGAGCCAGGGCCATCAGGATGTGGGACTTGGTCTGACAGCCACAAAAATGGGCACGGAGCACATGAGCTCTGTAGGGTCTATGTTGGGCTTCAGCATATCATGAGTCAAACAAGTTCTTATTTTCAAGAATGGGGGATCTGGGCATACCCGGTACCTCGCAGAACTGGAGACTGAGACCGTCTTAGCTTGCAGAGGATTGAAGTGCTGATGTTTCCCAGCAGTCAGCCAGGGAACTGCTCCTGGCAGAAAGGACAGCAGGTGCTTGTGCAGCAAGGGGCCAGGGGATTAGGGAGCTCCAAGGCATCTGGCCTGCAGGATGGGGAGAACCCTTCCCCGCCAGGCCCAGGGTATGGCCCTTGTCCCACTGGCAGCAGCAGTGCTATAGCATTTTAAAGGCCCCGTGTGTGCTGATCACAGTTCTTCCCACCGTGGGTGACTCGACCCACTGACTTAGGCGCAAAAGCGAGATGCGCAATTCATGCAACTGCAAGTTCAGGGGTGAGGTTCGCTTCAGGCTCAGCTGGATCCGCGCTTCAGTGGTACCAAGAGGATCCTTGTGCAGCTCTTGACTACTCACCTTTGAGCCAGTCACTAGGATCAGGGAGTGAGGGGCTCCTTGGCCCGGCCGGTGACCTGGGTCCTATTCAGGAGATCAGGAAAGGGGTGGAAGAACCCATGAGCTTCACCCAAAGGAACGTCCTGATCCTCTTAGCAATGAGTCTGGGCTGCTGACAAGCAGAGGCTGGTAGGCTCTGGTGCCCAGTGGGAAGGTGAATCAGAGGAGGGGAGGGGACAGGAAAGGAGGCCAGCTTAGTGGCCCAGTGTGGTTGGGCTGAGGGCCCCTAAGAAGCGGCCAGCCAGGAGGGGGATTAGCAGGGTCTGGGGATGGTTGGCATGGGGGCGCGGCCAGGGGAGTCACTGCTGAGGCCCAGTGCACGTGGACATGCTCCAGGGTTGCTTTGGCTGCGGGGTGGCAGACACTGACAGGATGAGGCTCCTGGCGAGCATCAGCTGGGAGGTGACGGGAATGGGCTGGGGTTACCGTGAAGGATATGAAAACTGGTCCGGTTCTGGTTCTGTTTTGCAAGTTGAGACAGCAGGATTTCCTGATGATAGGTAGTGGATGGAAGAGAAAGGAGAGTCAAGGTTGACTCCAAGGCTGCTGGCCTGGGCCACAGGCAGGATGGAGCTGTCATCAGCTGGGGTGGAGTGGCTTTCAGAGGGAGCTGAATTCAATTTGTCCACGCGGAGATTCTGACTCAGCCAGTGTTGGTGCTGCAGGCCTGTAATCCCAGCACTCTGCGAGGCTGAGGCAGGAAGATCACAAGTTCCAGCCAGCGTGGCAGCTTAACAACTTAGCAAAATAAGCAATTAAAAAATGGGGAGTGGTATAGAAATGTAGCTTAGTGTGAAGGCTCTGGTTTCAATCCCCAGTATTGGAAGGGAAAAAAAGGTTATTTGGTGTACAAGTAGTACCTCTCTGTGTCCATGTCTGGATAGGACTAGAGCTTGGTGATGGGGGCCAGGCCATGGCTCTGTCATTGCTGTGACCAGGTAGGTCATGGTAGAAGCTGGCTAGGAGGCAGGGAGACAAGGCAGGCCAGGCCAGTGCAGCACCATCTGGGGAAGGACAGGAGGGCCCAGGCCTTTCCTGCACCTGCTGCCCTATGGCCTTGGGGCTTCCTGAGCTCATTCCCCAGTGAGCCTCTGAATTGGCCCAGGGCCCACCAGAGCCTCTGCAAGTGTGTCTGGGAAATCAGTCAGTGTCCATTTCGAATGTACAGAAGGGCGAACCGGAATTGTTAAGGGGGAAACCAAACACAAAATGATGATAATGCCATGTCCCACACAAAGAGCAGCTGGGGGAGAGTGGGAGGAAAAAGGCAGGACAGAGGGCAGCTTCCTCCCTGGGGCCTCGTCCTGGCGGAGGGAGAGGCAGGGCTAGGCCATGGGGAGGGGCTGGCAGGGCCAGCATGTAGCCCTGTTACCCGAGTTCCCAGAGGAAGAAACAGGCTCAGAGGGTCCCCTGGAGCTTGGGGACTCCCTGTAACCCAAGCAAACACCTCTGACAGCCATCCTTCACCCTTTCTCCCTGGGCAAGAAGCCAATTTCTCCATTGTCCTACAGATTGGTAGTCCTGGCCAAAGCAACAAGGAGCAGGCCTTGTGCTGTTTCTTTGTTTCTCTCTCTCTTTTTTTTTTTTTTTGGTCTTTTTGAGACAGGGTTTCCCTATGCAATTCAGGCTGGCCTTGAACTCACTTTGTAGCCCAAGCTGGTCACGCAAACTCGCAACGATCCTCCTGTCTCAGCCTCCCAAGTGCTGGGATTACAGATGTCTTCTTTATTCTTTCTTTTTTTTTTTTTTTTCTTTTTTTTCTTTTTAATCCTGGGAATCAAACTCTGAGGAGCTCTGGCACTGAGCTACATCCCTAGCTCTTTTTCTTACTTTGAGACAGGGTCTCTTGTCCTGGTCACTTTTCTTTTTGCTGAGACACCTGATCCCCCCCCCAAAAAAAAACCTGATGCCCACAACTAAAGGGAGGAAAGGTTTATTTTGGCTCCTGTTTTAGAAGTTTCAGTCCTTGCGTGGTTGGAGGCACTGTGGAAAGGACTGGGTGCGGGGGAGCTGCTCCCCTCAGGGCAGTCAGGAAGCTGGAGCAGGCAGCAGCTGGGGAGGGAGTTTCAGCCCAGGCCACACCCCCAGTGGTCCACATCTTCTGACCAGACCCCACCTCCTGACACCAAGCCATCAATGGTACCACGGTGGGTTGGATTAGTACAGCATAATCCAGTCATCTTCCACAAGCCCCCAACCCTGAGAGCACAAGGCTTTGTGGGTACATGGAGATCTAAACCATAACAGTCTTAAGGCTGGGTGTAGTGGCACACACCTGTAATCCCAGCACTCGGGAGGCTGAGGCAGGAGAATTGTTGCGAGTTCAAGGCCAGCCTTGGCTACAGAGTGAGTTTAAGGCCAGCCTGAACTGCATAGCGAGACCCTGTCTCAAAAAGACAACAAACAAACAAGAAAAAAAACAGTCTTGCTAATTTGCCCAGGGTCTGCTCAAACTTGCCATCCTCCTGTCTCAGCCTTGCAGAGTGCTGGGGTTATAGGCATGCACCACCACACTCGGTAAGCCTCTGCTTCTTACCTGTGAAGTGGGAAGATGACAGTGGCACCTCATAGGACTCTGGAATCCCCGCCCATGGACGGCTCCCCAACACATGTCCCGGTTGTCACCCCTACAGGCGCTTCGCACTGTCCACCAAGATCCCAGACACCAAAGGCTGCCTGCAGTGTCGTGTGGGTAAGAGTGGGCCAGGGGCCTGGGATGGCAGGGCTCGGGCCGAGCCTGTGCCCATGGCTGCTTCTCCACAGTGCGGAACCCCTACACGGGCAGCACCTTCCTACTGGCTGCACTGCCCGCCAGCCTGCTCCTGCTGCAGTGGTATGAGCCACTGCAGAAGTTCCTGCTGCTAAAGGTGTGGGCCCGCTGAGAGGTGCCTGGGGACCATGGGGCTGGGGGCTTGAGGGCAGAATGGAGACCCCAACATCCCTGCTGTACCCTAGAACTTCTCCAGCCCTCTACCCAGCCCAGCTGGGATGCTGGAGCCACTGGTGCTGGATGGGAAGGAGCTGCCCCAGGTGTGTGTAGGTGCCGAAGGGCCTGAGGGGCCCGGCTGCCGAGTCCTGTTCCATGTCCTGCCCCTGGAGGCTGGCCTGACTCCGGACCTCCTCATCCCACCTGGTGAGCGAGTGGCAACTCTGGGCTTCGGGCAAGGGGTGTGTGAGAGAGACAGAAGGGGGTGCTGCAATCTCAAACCAGGTTCCCCACAGCCTGTGGCTCCACAGTGGCCTTGGGGGCCTGAAGGCCTCCCGGCAGGGTGTGGAACTCCCAGCCCCTCTTCAGTGTGCTTCTGCGGGGCTCCCATGACAGATTCCTTATGCAAAGCCAGGCTTTGTGGTTCCTCCCTGTTGTCTTAGTATCGTTCTTTTTTTTTTTTTTTTTTTTTTTTTTTTTTTTTTTTTGGTTTGGTAAAACTTTTTTTTTTTTTTTTTTTTTTTTTTCCCAGTACTGGGAATCGAACTCACGACCTCGCACTTGCCAGGCAGGTGCTGTGCCACTGAGCTAAATCCCCAGCCCCTATTGTTCTTTTTTTGTTTGTTTGTTTGTTTTGATACTGGGAATCAAACTCATGACCTTGCGCTTGCCGGGCAGGTGCTATGCTGCTCAGTATATCCCTGGCTCTCCCTGTTGTCTTAACCAGTGGGGCCCAGGGACTTGGCTGAGGCAGGAAGATCACAGGAGCCCAGGAACTGAGGGCCAGCCCGGGGAACATGAGACCCTGTCACAAACAAAAGAGATTTCGTTAGACCCCAGGGTTTAGGAGCTAAGAAAAAGGGGTTATGCTCACGGCTGCTTCAGGGGAGGAGGAACAGGCAACTCAGGCAGGAAACAGAGGCCCCTGCCTGGAGCAAGGAGGCCAGGGCAGGTGTGGGGCCGCTGGGAGATGCTGGGAGAGGAGAGGGAACGCTCCCTCCTTGGTACCTGGCCCTGCCAGCAGCTTCACTCACAGCGTCTCACTTCCAGTTCTCATGGTGGCCCTGCAAGGAAGGCATCAGTACACTTGGGCTACCAATGAGGAAACTGAGGCTCAGAGGTGAAGTGACTTGTTCCGGGTCCTGGGTGACTGAGTGCCACATCCTGGTTTTCCTGACTGTTGAGCCTCCCCACTACTCCCTGGGACCTCGGGCAGTCCCTTATCTTCCCTAAGTGAGATTAGCCACAAGCTGAAATATACTCTTAAGTGGGGCTTCCTATAGCGTGTCCCTGTGCGTTTTGGGGTCAGAGTGAGTTGAGGGCTAAGCCAGGCCTTGTCTCCCTTCTCTGCCCACAGAGGGGATCCCAGGCTCAGCCCAGCAGGTGATTCAGGTGGACAGGGACACAGTTTTGGTCAGCTTTGAACGTGAGTGCTCCAGGAGTGAGGGCTGGGGTGACCGTGGGGAGAGGGAAGCTGCTCCACCGCACCCACCAGCCCTCTCCCCGGGCAGGCTGCGTGAGGGTCGTCAACCTGCAGGGCGAGCCCACAGCCACACTGGCCCCTGAACTGACCTTTGACTTCCCCATCGAGACTGTGGGTGAGTGAGCCGGAGGTGGGGCGGGAACATCCCCAGCGTGTGGTAGGGTGAGAACCTCTGTGGCCCAGACTTGAGCCCTCGCTTGGGGCTGTTGGCCAATGTGCTCGGAGCAGCCACGGGCTGACAGTACCCGCCCTTGCAGTGTGCCTGCAGGACAGTGTGCTGGCCTTCTGGAGCCATGGCATGCAGGGCCGCAGCCTGGACACCAACGAGGTGAGTGGGGCTTAGGGGTGTGCTGTTGTCCTTGCCTCTTGGGAGGGGACCTGCTGGGGTAGCCTCAGGGCTCCTTGTCTTCCCAGGTGACCCAGGAGATCACTGATGAGACAAGGATCTTCCGAGTGCTGGGGGCCCACAGGTAGGCGGGGCACCCCAGCCTGCCCTGCAGCCACCCCTGGCCCAGAGGAGGAGGGGTGGACATGCCTTGCTCCTGCCTCTCACCTGCCGTCTCCCCTACAGAGACATCATCTTGGAGAGCATTCCCACCGACAACCCGGGAGCACACAGCAACCTGTACATCCTCACCGGCCACCAGAGCAGCTACTGAGCAGCCCCAGCTCAGCCCAGGCCTTAGCTGCCCCAGTGGGGATAGTGGTCCCTCTCTGCTAAGCCGGAGACAGAAATAATCCTGAGAAGTGTTATGGGGCTGGGCCGGGGAGAGAGGGAGCCCAGCCTCAGCAATAACTGGACCAGAGGAAGCTGCCGCCACCACCCCTCCCTGCAGGTCACCCCATCCCTGGTGTGGGGACCCAGGCTGATGAGGGCGCCTGCCGATTCATTCCATGTCGTCCCACATTTCCTTTGCACTATTGCTGCCAAGAGCCTGCCCCTGGCTCTGTCTGGGGAACATGTATTTAAAAGAGAGAACTATATTAGTATTAAAGCTGGCTGGTTTTACTCACAGTTCCTCCAGGTCCAGGGGAGGGGAGCCTCTTCCTTCCCTTGCCTGCAGCACACCTTTCTGTGGGCAGCTGTTGGTCTTGGGCATGCGCAGTGCATGGACAGGGCTACCAGTGTTTGGGGGAAGCCAGGCACAGGAGATGGGGCCAGTGGCCTCGGAAGTCTGAGCTCTGTGTCTCCCTGCCCAGAGCTGACCATCAGCTTTGCAGTCTACGGCTCTGTTGTAGACTGGCACCCAAAGGACTAATGCAGGGAGGACCCTGAGCTTAAGGGCTCCCATCCCTGCCCCATGGAGGGTCTCACCTGTGGCTTGAGGGAGAGCCACCCTGTTCTACCCAGCCCCTGGGAGAGATAGCCAGCTGTGACCCAGGGCCATCTCCCTGACCCGCCACTACGGCATCCCATGTCAGGCTTGGAGCAGTACAGTGTGATCCTCTGGATAGACTTGAGGAAGATGAGCTAGTGTCGTTTTAATGGGTCCCATATCCGGGTATGGTGGTGCATGCCAGCATTCTAGGAGGCTGAGACAGGAGACTAAAACCTTTGAGCCCAGCCTGGGCAATTTAGAGGGCCTGTTGCAAAAAAAGGGGTGGGGATATCACTCAGTGCAAGGGCCCTGGGTTCAATCTCCATTATTGGGGAAAATTTAACAAAACTACAGGTCCTCTCTGTGGTGCCCTTGAGTGCCAGGCCCTAAAGTCACCAGCAAGACCCAGACTGCCCCTTGGGGCAGGGGCACCTTAAAGGCACCTTTATCCTGAGTCTGAGTTTCATTTTATCCTCCTGGGTTCCCCTCTCAGAGGGCTCAGGACCGCCAGTCATGGATCGCCCCCCTGGGCCATGCTTTGTGCAGGGGAGGCTGGCCAGGAACAGGAGGGGAGGATCCAGCGGGGGAGGGGAGGCTTGGCCTGGAAGGGCAACACAGCTGGGGGCCAAAGTCCAGGACCCAGGGCTCCCACAGGGCCTGTCACCCTCCTGACATCCAAAGAAGCACTGAAACCTCTGTGCCTGGGGGGCCAGCAGGAAACACTTGTCCCCTCAAGTCATGGGGGAGGGTAGGTGGCAGCCCATGTGAATAGATCCATGGCACTTGTGGATGTCACCTTGTCCCATTTGAGCCTACACCAGAGTCCTGACTGCTCTGTTTCCAGTGGCCCCAGGGTTTCTTGGCTGAAATGGGGAAGGGATGTAGCCTGTGTCTCCAGTGAGATCCAAAGGAGGCTGAGGGGCACATTCCAAGCCCTAGTGGGTCACACCACCCATAAGGGCAGGGGCATCTTATCGGCCATGTTGGACTGGGGGTGATAGGGTTACAAAGTGAGCTCCTGGCTTCAGGTTCTGCAGATTTCTTAGAGGAGGTGGGGGCAGGGAGATGGGCTCCCACATAACCGGCCCTGGCTGGCTGCCTTCGAAGCTTCCGGTGCCACGTGGTTCCCTCCCTCGGCTCTGCTGGTGCTGGGCTGCCACTTCTCCCTCCCGCCCAGAGGGTGGTGTTTTCATAGCATCCATCGATAAAATTCGGGAGACAGCAAGGACTGGCTAAAAGGGGTGGGAAACTTCTTACCGTTTGCATCCCAGCAGTGACTGTGGGACAGTGACTGGGTATCCCAGGATTGAGTTCAATTTGGACAGTGACAGGAGAGTCTGAAGAGGTCCCTGTTAAGAGGGGACCTCAACCTGGACTGGGTACGTTCTTGATTCTTGTCACAAAAAGGAGTATTAGGAGGGGCTGGGGATTTCGCTCAGCGGCAAAAGCGCCTGCCTGGCAAGCGCAAGGTCGTGAGTTCGGTTCCTGGTACCAGAGAAAAACCAAAACAAAAAAACAAAACAAACAAACAAAAAAAAAAGGAGTATTAGGGCACCTCTGAGTGGCATGGACAAGTTTATTAATGAGAGCTGAAGAAGTACACACAGAAGGGCAAAAAGTGCAGGCGCTGGGGGGCTTGTGGCCTGCTGTGGTTTTGGGGCACCTTTAAGGCAGATGTTTGAGGATTACTTTTAGGTCATTCATTATTTATTAGTGCTTGTTTCCTTAAGGTCAGGTTGCCCGTTAGTGGGCTAAAGCAAAAACTGACCCTATCTAGTAGGTTAAAATACAAACTTTATGTGTTCAAAGTTTAAAAATGAGCCGGGTGTGGTGGCTTACACCTGTAATCCCAGCACTCGGGAGGAGGATGTAGTACCCATTTAGTAGTACTGTTTGTTTTGGTTTTTTTCTGGTACTGGGAATCGAATTCACGACCTCATGCTTGCCAGGCAGGCGCTGTGTGGCTGAGCTAAATCCCCAGCCCCTTAATAGTATTGTTTATCTGAGACAGGGAAGTCTTTGATAGTTTTGGAATTTATGGATTTCTTTTTTTTTTTGGTACCAAGAATCAAACTTAGGACTTTATGCTTGCCAGGCAGGTGCTTGTGCCGTTGAGCTATGTCCCTGGCCCAAATTTATGGGTTTATAGTATCATTAAGACTCGTAGGAATTTAGAAGTGATGAACCGGAAGAAAGCCAGGCTTCAGAAATGAAAGCACAGCCCAGCATGTGAGTCCACACCTATAATCCCAGCACTTGGGAGGCTGAGGCAGGAGCATCACTGTGAGTTCAAGGGTACATAGTGAGTTTAAGGCTGTTCTGGTCTGAACTACATGGCAAAACCCTGTCTCATAAAAAAGAAAGAAACTAAAAAAGGCATGGGTAAGCTTGGATGACTTTGTGTCTTAGCTGCAGTTTTTTTTGGTTTTGGTTTTGGTTTTGGTTTTTTTGGTGCTGGATCTTGCGCTTGCCAGGGAGATGCTGTACCATTGAGCTATGTCCTTGGCACCTAGCTGCAGTTTTCTTAAAGCTACCATCTTGTCTTCTCTCTACCTATCTTTGTTTCTCCTATCCTACCTCAGTTCACTATGCTACTCAGAATGGCATGCAATTTTTTGGCATTTTAAAAAAAATTTATTGGTACATTTTAGATATCCGAATCACATTCATCATAGGAAATTTATACTTGTATGTGATATATCTTGCTACTTCTTTTTTTCCCATTCCCTTCCCTTCAACCCTTTGTTTTTTGGGGGGGGGGGTCTTTTTGAGACAGGGTCTCACCATGCAGTTCAGACTGGCCTTGAGCTCACTTTGTGGCCCAGGCTGGTCTCAAACTTGCAACAATCCTCCTGCCTCAGCCTCCCAAGTGCTGGGATTACAGGCATGTACCACCACACCCGGCCCCTTCAACCCCTCTTCCCCTCATTGACAAAAGCTTTGTTTCCATTTTTTCCTTCTATTTTTTTCTCCTTCCCTCCCTCCTCCCTTGTTCCCTTTCTCATTTGAACATTATCTTCCCATTTCCCAATATCTATCACACATTTTCATTCTTATTTACACTTTCAGTTTCTCACACCAGAGAAACAAAACAGTATTTACACAGGTGTGTCCGATTTATTTCACTTAAGAGTGTGGTCTCAAGGTGCATCCATTTAGCTAGAAATATTTTAGGCTTATCCTTTATGGCTGAGTGAGTACACTATTGTGTAAAAAAACCCACATCTTTATCCATTCGTCAGTTGATGGGCATTTGGGCTGTTTCCAAGATGTAGGTATTACAAACTGTACAGTATGGCATGCAATTTAAATACTAAGTACGGGGCTGGGGATTTAGCTCAGCGGCAAAGCGCCTGCCTAGCAAGCACAAGGTCATGAGTTCGATTCCTGGTACCAGAAGAAAAGACAAAAAAAAAAAAATACAAATTACGTATGTCTAGAATTTAATTTGATTTTTTTTTTTTTCCCCCTCCGGCACCGGGAACCGAACTCACGACCTTGCGCTTGCCAGGCAGGCACTTTTGCTGCTGAGCTAAACCCCCAGCCCCTGGAGTTTAATTTGATTAATTCTAATTTCTACTACCTGGAGTTAGCATAGGATCCACAGGCTAACGGGATCAACTGCAACTCCTTAGTTTCCAACTTCTTCCATTTCTGCCTCACTTGGCTACTAATTTGGAAGCTTCTGTGACCTCCTCAAATTCAGTAATTCACAAGAATGACACTCACATTTGAGATCACTATATCAATGGCTACCATTTTATGAGATACACAGGAGCAGGCCGGTGAGGAGATCCCTAGGGCAGCAAGGGCTAAGAGGATTCTAAGCCCAGGAGCTTCTGCCCCTGTGGCACCCAGTGCACCCCCAATGGCACCACACTGCGTTCCCGTCTTGGAACTTCCTAGTTCCGAGTTTCTATTGCGGTTTATGACACAGGGCTGAGCCCATCACTGACCTTGTGACTGCTCTCCGTGTCCAGCACCTCGCCCCTCCCAGACTGAAAGATAGGTGGTTTTTCTGTGACCAGTCCTACCCTGAAGCTATCTCCACTGGGAGCCCCCTCAGGGCTGGCAAGGAGTCATTTTGTTAGCATGCAGCTCACCCAGGCCTACTGTGCCCACTTCTTCTTCTTCTTCTTTTTTTTTTTTTGGTACTGGGAATCAAACACCTAGGCCTACTGTGAATAACGAGAGGCACTCCTGTCACTCAGGAAGTTCCAAGCGCCTTTTGAAGCTCTGCCAGGGTGGCGCATAAAGGCCAGATGAGTGTTTTCCTTCTACCTCATGTCCTTCCATAAAATTGGGGGCATTTGTGTCTGAAATTTGTATAGTTCTGGCCCCTGTGGCTTAGGAGACACTTCACTAAAACCAACTGTGGCCAGCTGTGGTCCTGCACACCTATAATTCCAGCACTCAGGAGGCTCAGGCAGGATTGCTGTGAGTTCAAGGCCAGCCTGGACTACAGAGTGAGACCCTATTTCCAAAACAAAAACAAAAATAAAAATAAAAGCAGTTGTGTTCTCTTGCACTGGTTAGCAAGGTTCTTGCTTCAGTGATAATGGAAATTAAAACAAAGGCACAAATTTGAAGAAAAAAAAAGATTACATAGTCTTTATTTTTTTGGAACTGGGACTCAAACTCAGAACCTTGCACTTGCCATGCTGGCGCTTTCCCGCTGAGCTGTATCCCCAGCCCTTACACAAAATTAATTGGAAAGTAAGAGAAAATACTAAAAGGGCAGGCATGGTGGCATATCCCGGTAATCCCAGAGGCTGAGGCAGGAGGCTTGAGGTGAGTTTGAGGCCAGCCTGAACAACATAGCAAGATCCTGTCTCAAAAAAAGGAAAGAAGTAAGAGAATTTAGCTTGGGGAGCCAACAAAGATCAAGCTGTCCCCCTGACAAAGGAAAGCGAAAACAAGAAGGGCTCTAGCTTCAGTAGCTGGAGAGGGAACCTTTTGGTGAAGATGTTCCTATGGCTCACAGGAGCACCAGGCCAGAGTTTCTGACATCTGCTGGGGAGACCAACGGTAGCCAATCATTATCTTAGTTCTGCTTTTCTTTGAGACAGG
>NW_004955422.1:20383054-20385105 GCF_000276665.1 Chinchilla lanigera
AGGCTCTGCTGGACTCCAAGGTGACCCTGGGTTTGGGCTGCATGGAGACTTCTGGGTCTATTGGACGTTCCTGTGAAGCTCTTCCGGTCCTCAGTATTGAAGGAGGATGAGATAGGCTGTGTAACTCTAGGCTTAATACACCTTTTGCCAACGTTTAAACAGATACTTCCAAAATGACTAACCTGTCAATGTGTAGAGAGTTGACCTAAAGTTTCACAAAATAAAGGTCAAGCTTCATTCTGCTTTTAGTTACTCATTGGGTATTTGTAGCCCCAAGTGAAGAGCCATTGGAAAAAAAAAATGAAGAGCCATTGATTTGAACAAAAATCAGTTTTAAGTCTGTGACCACCTCAGGAAAAAACACAAATCATTCATTTTGTTTGTTTATTTTTTGTCTTTTTTTTTTTTTTTTTTTGTCTTTTTTTGAGACAAGTTCTCGCTATGCAGTTCAGGCTGGCCTTGAGCTCTCTTTGTAGCCCAGGCTGGTTTTGAACTCGCAACAATCCTCCTGCCTCAGCATCCCAAATGTTAGGACCGCACCTGCCCAGCAAACGTAAGGTCGTGAGTTCAATTCCTGGTACCAGAAAAAAAAAAATCTCTCCCAAATGTTAGGATTATAAGTATGCACCACCATGCCCAACTCAGAAATCATGCTTTTAATAAGTAACAAGTTAAGGGCCAGGAATGTGGCCTCTGTCCCTACGGTTGTCTCTGTCACTCTGATCTCTGGATCAGCATAGCACATTGTAGAGTAGGAGCCGCAGCTTGGAAAAGATTTAAGGAGTTCCCTTGCTGCCACTTAGAGCATGGCTGAGGCTGGTCTGAGTATGCAGGAGCTGAATTTGCTTCAAGACCTAGAAGAGCTTGCTGTGTGGTCCTGAGTCTCACAGTAGCAGAGCCTGGTTCTAAAACTGTTCTATCCAAACGAACCCAGTCAAGTGCCGGGGACTTAGCTCAGCGGCACAGTGCCTGCCCGGCAAGCACGAGGTCGTGAGTTCAATTCCCGATTAAAAAAAAAAAAAAAAAAGAGGCAAATGAACCCTGTCAAGTAGAGACTGTGTGGCCTTAGGTAATTACTCAGCTTCTCTGTACTTCAACTTCCTTATTCTTAGAGATACAATAGTTCCCCTCTAGGCAGGCCTGGTAGTGTGTGGGAAGCTGATCAGTCTCCCAGTTCTATGAACAAGCGAGTGTGTGGCGAAGGATAAAAGAGACAATGCAGTACTGTGGGGCCCGAGAAGGTCAGAGCTCTAGTGGTTAAGACAAAGACTTCCCTGGACTGGTTAGCATTTATTGGGTCTTTAACATATTAGGAGGGTGTGGGAAAGTACAGGAACCAGCTGAGGAAAAAGATAGGATAGTGTGCAAGGACTTGTGAAGTGGAACAAAGACATTCTAAGCAGTAAATACGTGCTTAACGAGACAACTGTTGATCTCTGAGGGAGATTTATTGTCCTCAGTGGCAGTGTTCTCTTGCCTCAGAGGCATCACAGTGTCACAGACCACTGTAGGTCTCTACTGTGACCACTGGTGTAGAGAGTTCTATTTTCTACACACCAGCTGCTGGCTCTTTGGACAAGGCCTGGGACAGACTCATAAGTTAATATAGAAAAGCCATTGATTAATTTTTTTTGTGTGTGTGTGTGTGGCCTATTTGAGGCAGGGTTTCACTATGCAATTCAGGCTGGCCTTGGACACTCATAGTGATGCTCCTGCCTTAGCCTGCAAAATGCTGGGATTACAGGCATGAGCCACCACAACCAGCCTTGCCACTGATTAATTCTAAAGCCTACCTCATGTGGTCTCCCTTGGTGCTGCACCCTTGTAATCCCAGCACTGGGGAGGATGAGGCAGGAGGATTACCATGAGTTCAAGGCCAACCTGGCCTACATAGCAAGGCCCTGCCTCAAAAAACAAATGAAAGCATAGATGATTTTAAAATTTTATATTTTTCCTTTCTTGTTCACTTTACCTTCTTTTTGTGTGAGTGGTGCTGGGGATCAAACCCAGAGCCTTGCCCATGCCATTCAAGTATCCTAGCCCTAAGCTAC
>NW_004955422.1:20386159-20390424 GCF_000276665.1 Chinchilla lanigera
TTTGAGACAGCGTCTTGCTATGCAGTTCAGGCTAGCCTTGAGCTCACTTTGTAGGCCAGGCTGGTCTCAAACTGGAAATGATCCTCCTGCCTCAGCCTCCCAAGTGCTAGGATTACAGGTGTGCACCAGCATGCCTAGTGTGTCATACATTTTAAAATGCCTGTAATCCTAGCACTCAGAAGGCTAAAACAGAAGGATCTTGAGATCATGGCCAGCCTGGACTATATAATGAAACTCTATCTTGCAAAAAATAAATAAATAAAGCAAGCAAGAAAACAAGCAAACATATTTGTTTGTTGCTGGTTGTTGTTATTCTGGAGCTTTTGGGAAACCAGATCTTGCTTTTTGGCCCAGCCTGGCCTTGAGCTCTCCATCCTCCTGCCTCAGCCATCCACATACCAGACATGACAGGTGCACATCATCACTTCTGGCTGTGTTTGGTGCTTTAGACATATTCCAGAACTTCTAGCCACCCATTTCCCTCTCCACTAGGAAGGCATGTCGTGTGCACTGTTCCATAGCTTTCTCTACACAGTCAGTTGTCAGCATGTCCCCTATTTATGGATTCAGCCTACATCAGATGAAAAATTTCAGAAAAGAAAAACTGCATTACACTGACATGGACAGACTTTCTCTTACCATCATTCCCTAAACAACACAGTATAACAACTATTTACATCATGGTTACATTGCATTATGTATTGTAAGTCACGGAGATGACTGAAAGGATACAGGAGGATCCGGGTGCTGTGGCCCACTCTTGTGATCTGAGCACTGTGGAAGGCTAAGGCAGGAGGATGACAAGTTTGAGCCCAGCTGGGGTAATTTAGTGACTTTATCAAGACCCTGTCTCAATGATGCTGATGTTTTTGGTTTTTTTTTTTTTTTTTTGTACCGGAAATCGAACTCAGGACCTTTTGCTTGCCAGGCAGGCACTTGTGCCACTGAGCTATATCACTGGCCAAGACTCTGTCTCAAAATAAAACATAAGAAGGGCTATAGATGTACACTGGTGTGAAGGTCCTGGTTCAATCCCTAGTACCACAAAAATTAAAGGAAGATGAAAGAAAGGAAAGGAAGGGGAGAAAGAAAATACAGAAAGTAGCTGGGGATGTAGCACATAATAAAGTGCCTAGCAGCCACAAGGCTGTGGGTTTGATCCACAGCACTGAGGAAAAAAAGATATACAAGAGGAAGTGTGCAAAGTATATGCAAATTCTGTGCCATTTTATATAAGGGACTTGAGCATCCCCAGATTTTGTTATCCCCAGGCCCCTGCATCTGGATACAGAGGGAAGGCTGTGCTGAGTACCAGGTAATTGTGTACAAATAAATGCACAAGTACAAGAGGTTTGTTTTGCAAACCAAGAGCCAGGTGTGATGGCACATAGCTGTAATCCTAGCACTCAGGAGGCTGAGGCAGGAGGATCGCTTCAAATTCAAGGCCAGCCTGGGCTACATCCTGAGTTTGTTAGTCTGAACTACATAGCAGACCCTGTCTCAGAAAGGAAAAACAGGGGCTGGGGATTTAGCTCAGCGGCACAGCGCCTGCCCACCAAGTACAAGGTCGTGAGTTCAATTCTCGGTATGGGGGGAGCAAAAACAAAACAAATCCCCCCAATAGTATGATAGGTGTATCTCTTGCTCATTTAATAACAGTACCACACAGAAGTGCCCCTAGGCCAGTGGGAATTGGTTAGTAGCTCTCCAAGGCTGTAATTCTCCAGGTCACACTAGATTACAAGTGTTTCAATTCCATCTCTATGTGGAGATCACGTTCCTGCAGTGCTATAGTAAATGCAGAAGAGCTGGGCATGGTGGTGCACGCCTGTAATCTCAGCACTCAGGACGCTGAGGCAGGAAGATCATTTTGAATTCAGGATCCGCCTGGGCTACAAAGTGAGCTCAAGGCTAGCCTGAACTGCATAGCAAACCCGTATCCCAAAGAAGCCAAAAAAAAAAAAAAAAAGAAAAAAAAGCAGATGACTCTACACCCATTTTATAATCACTTGTTTTTTTTTTTCTTTTTTTCTGGTACTGGGAATCAAACTCACGACCTTGTGCTTCCCAGGCAGGCACTGTGCCACTGAGCTAAATCCCCAGCCCCTTCACTTGTCTTATTTGGGGTAGATTTCAAGGATTTGGATGCTGGGTTTAAAGAGATCTTAAAAAAGAGGTTACATTTCTTCTTTTTTGAGACTGAGTTTCATGAGGTTGCCCGCGCTGGATTTGAAGTTTTGGATTCAACCCTTTTGGATGACCCTTCTGCCAGAGCTTCATAACAGGACTATGGGTGCTTGTTGCAGCACCTGGGGATCAACTGAGATAAAAACTTAACAGATGACACAATACTTCCCAGAGCAGATTTGGAATAGTAGGTGTTAGCATATTTGTTCTTGCTATTTTGATAAAAGATGTCTCATTGTCACTTTAATTTGCACCCTCCCCATTTTTGGCTATTTGGATTTACTATTCCAAGACTTGCCCATTCACATTCTTTGTCCATTTTCTATTGTTCTGCCTCCCATCCCCCTTCAAGGCCCTTCAACCCAGGGCCTCTGCACTAAAGTACATCCCCATCCCTTTTTATGTATTGAGAAGGGGTCTAAATTGCTAAACTACCTGACTGCACTCCAACCTGGGATCCTCCTGCCTCAGCTTCCCAAAGTGCTAGGATTACAGATCTTTTTCTAATTAGCATTTCTAATTAGCTTTTTTTTTTCTAATTAGCTTTTTTTTAATTAGCTTTTAAATTAGCTTCTGGCATGGTGGCACATCCCTATAATACTAGCATTCAGGAGGCTGAGGCAGGATTGCTTTGAATTTGAGGCCAGTCTGGATTACACAGTGAGTTCAAAGCCACCCTAGACTAGCTAACAAGACCCTCTCAAAAAGAAAAAAGATCTCGATATGCAGTTTGGGCTGGACTCAAACTTGTGATTCTCCTGCCTCAGCCTCCTGCATCCTGGGATTATAGAGCCATCACACTGGCCTAGAAAAAGTTCTTTGTTTCTTGAGACAGGATCTTGCTATGCAATTTAAGCTACCCTTGAACTCATGTTGATCCTACTGCCTCAGCCTTCCGAGTGCTGTGATTACAGGTGTGCACCACCACTCCTGGCCTAAAAAACCAATTTTTAAAAAATAGACCTATTATAAATATTGGCTTTGTGTGTGTGCGTGGTGCTGCCCTATTGGATGCTAGGCAAGGCCTAAATATTGGTCATTTACCTGTCATGTTTTTCAGACAGGATCTTATTTTGTAATTCAGGCTTGAATTGATTCTGTAGTCCAAGCTGGCCTGGAACTTTTGGCGACCCTCCTGCTTCAACCTCTCGAGCACTGGGGTTACAGGTGTGCGTCATCATGCCCTGCTTTCTTTTTATGTCTCATTTATTAGTGTACTATTTATGCTTTCATCCAATCCGTATGGCGTTCCTTCAGTTTAGATACTGTCTTAGGTGCACCGCCATCCCCAGGAGTCAACTTGTGTAGTGCTGAGTTACTTCCCTATTCTCTTTTACTGTCACAGGGTTTGGCTAAGTTGCCCGGGCAAGCCTCGAATTCGTCCTCTTTCTGTCTCAGCCTCCTAAGTGCTAGGGTCACAGGCGCGCGCCACATGCCCGGCGTCAGATACTGATTTTGATTTTAAGATAGGGTCTCGCTGTGTAGTTCAGTCACAACAATCCTCCTGCTTCAGAATGTGGAGATTACAGGCCTGAGCCACTTCAGCCAGCCTCAGACATTTGCTTTTTCTTTTGTTTTGTTTTTGGTACCAGGAATTGAACTCCGGCCTTGCACTTGAGCTACATCCCATACCTTGGATATTGTTTTGTTTTTTTTTTTTTTTTGCGGGGTGGTGGTGGTCAGGGGAAATTGAACTCAGGACCTTGTGCTTGCCAGGGAGGTGCTCCGCCACTAAACTATAGTCCCAGCCCTCAGATACTGTTTTAAATCCAGTAAGGCCATTCTATTTTTTTCCTTTTTTTTTTTTGGAGACAGGGTCTCGGTGTGTAGTCCAGGCTGGCCTCGGACTCACAGTGATCTTCCAGGCTCAGCCTTCCGAGTGCTGGGATTACAGGCGCGCATTATCACTTCCCACTGTTATTTTATTTTCTATTTTTGTTTATTTATTTATATTTTTATTTTGTCTTTTTTGAGACAGGGTCTCTCTATGCAGTTCAGGCTGGCTTTGAGCTCACTTTGTAGCCCAGGCTGGTCTCGAACTTGCAACAGTCCTCCTGCCTCAGCCTCCCGAGTGTTGG
>NW_004955422.1:20390669-20391783 GCF_000276665.1 Chinchilla lanigera
TTGAGCTCATTTTGTAGCCCAGGCTGGTCTCGAACTTGGAAGGATCCTCCTGCCTCAGCCTCCCTAGCTCTGGGATTACAGGCGTGTGCCACCACGCCCGGCTGAGCTCACTTTGCAGCCCAGCCTGGTCTCGAACTTGGAAGGATCCTCCTATCTCAGGCTCCCAAGTGCTAGGATTACAGGCGTGCGCCACCACACCCGACTCGCCCCACTATTTTTAAAGCTTTCTGGGTCACTTAGTTTTTTTCAAACAAAACAGGAAGTGCCTTTCTACCTGCCCGCCAACGATCACTTTGCCAGCGCAGCCTGCCCCTCCCCCCGTTCTCGCCGCCAGGTTCCTGGTTACCATAGGGACAAGGACTGACGTCATCTAAGGCTTCCGCTCAGGACCAGGGCGTCGTCAGTGAAGGAAGGGGCGCTGATGCCGCTTGGCCCAAGTACGCATGCGTTCTGCGTTTCACTCGTCTCCAGCCACAAATCTTCCGGCTGCCGCTTTTGTGCCCCGACCTCTCCCTTAATCCCAGTGTTACCGCTCTCCGGGGGCGGGGACAAGAGAAAGGCTTCACGTAGTCTTAGCCAATCACACAGAAGTATGACTCACAAGAGATTGATTGACTCAACCACCTGCGGCCAATGAGAGAGCTTGGTCCCGACGTCATAATTTGCCCTACCCTACCCTACCCGCCTCCTTCCTGGCTTCCGAGCTTAGTCCTCGCAGTAACAAATGAAGTGCGCTCTGCGACACCTCCCAGCCCACCGGGCTCCGCCGCCATTTCCTCGCCGGGCCTAACGGTTCGGCCAATCCCGGCGCACATCGAGAAGGACGAACGCTCCGCCAATCGCAGGCCGCGTCCCCGCCGCCCCAGCCCGCCCCCGCGGCGCCCTCTCTCCTCCCTCTTTGTGAGTCCCGCGCCGCCGCCCGCCGCGTGAGAGGACTGGGTTCGCGCGCTCCGCGGCAGCGCGGTAGGACCCCCCCCTCCCCCCGGAAGGTTCGCGAAGAAGCCGCCGCCACCGAGGAAGAGCCGCCGCCGGCGCCGGTCCCTGGGGGCGCCATGGCGACCGGAGCGAACGCCACGCCGCTGGGTAAGCTGGGCCCTCCCGGCCTGCCCCCGCT
>NW_004955422.1:20392263-20426011 GCF_000276665.1 Chinchilla lanigera
GCGCACGCGCGCTGGGGGAGGGGGAGCGGGTTGGGAGGGTGTGTGCACTGCGCAGGCGCAGCTTGTTGGTCGGGCTTGGAGCAACTCGGAAAGCTGAAGGGGGTTCCCCCTGTTGTTGCCCTCTTGACAGGATGTTTAGAGTATCCATGGGTGGGCACGGGGTGCTGAGTGTGGATGCTAGGACGGTGTGAAAGGGTCCACTGACGATGTAGAGCAGTTCCTTTCCTGGTTTTGTGCGAATATGGGAGATAAATACCAAGAATGCTTTTGCAGAAAGACAGATGTTTTTGTTGAGACAAGGTGTCACTATGTAGTTCATTCTCCCCTTGAGCTCACTGTTAGCCAGGCTCGTCTGGATCTCGTGGTAATCCTCTTGTGTCAGCCTCCTGAGTGCTGGGGTTACAGGTGTGCGCCGCTACACCTGGCTAAAGCAGGGTTTTGAATACAAGATGCAGAGGTTAGAAGGCTTCAGGTGATGATTGGGTCCTTTTTTGGCTTTTAACCTTCCTGTTTGTTAACCCTAGAGAGTTTTGGGTCTGATGAACTTCTCTCACTGCTTGAAAAGGTTTTTCATTTTGGACCTGCAACCCCTGGGAAGTAGAAAAATTCATGTGGTAAATGTAGGGAAATGTACATATCAGAGAAGGGTAATATTTGGCTACTATGTAGTTTTTGTGGATTTTTTTTTTTTTTCCTCTTTTTGCAATAGGGTCACACTATGCAGTTCAGGCTGGCCTTGAACTCTCAGCAGTCCTCCTGCCTCAACCTCCCAAGTGCTGGGATTACAGGCATGCGCGGCCACATCAGGCTTGTATTCTTTTAAAGAGTTCTAGACGTTTTTTGTTTTATGGGACAGAGCCTTGCTGTGTAGTTGAGGCTGGCCTTGAACTCTGAAGAGTTCTACACGTTTTTTTTGTTTTATGGGACAGTCTTACTGTGTAGTTCAGGCTGACCTCAAACTCAAGCTCCTCCTTCCCCAGTCTCTGGAGTGCTGGGATTACATGTGTGTTCCAAAGAGTTCTGATGCAAAGTGTCCAACTACTTTCCAGGAAAAATGAATTCTGATCTTGACTATGCTTGGGAAGAAAAAGTTGATTCTGTTGGAGAGTCATGCTTTTTCACTTAGTGTAATAATACATTTAGTTATTTTCTAACTTCTTTTAGAATGGTGAGAGAAATGGAGGTGGGAGAAACTAGGGATTCCCCGTTGCTACTGTATAGGCCTATCCTTGATTCTAAAATCTTGTCATTCAAGGTGTTCATGGAGGATAAAGTATATATTTCACTAACATTTCCACTTCGGTTTTTGTTTTTTTTGAGGCAGAGTCTTATTGTGTAGCTCAGAGTGGCCTTGAACTCCCTATGTACCCCAGGCTGGCCTCAGACTTGGCTTTGAGCTGGGCGTGGTGACACATGCCTGTAATCCCAGCACTTGGGAGGCTGAGGCAGGAGGATCATTGGGAGTTTGAGGCCAGCCTGGGCTAAAAAGTGAGCTCAAGGCCAGCCTGAACTGCACAGTGAGATCCTGTCTCAAAAAGACAAAACAAAACAAAACAAAAAACTTGACTTTGATCCTCCTGCCTCAGCCTTTCAAGTGCTGGGATTCCAGGCATTCACCACTGTACCTGGCTGTTTGTTTTTGAGACAAGGTCTCTGTAATTTAGGCTGGTGTGACACTTGAAGAGATCCTCCTGCCTCAGCTTCCTGAGTACTGGGATTACAGACATGCAAGCACCAGCTAATATTTTCACTTTGTGAATGATGTGTGTATGCATCAGGATTTGTTAGTTGGGGTGTAGCTCAGAGTGGCAGAGCCCTTGCCTAGCATTTTTGAGGTTTTTGGTCTGAGCCCTAGCATCTCAACAAAAAGATTTATTTTGTTGACAGATTTATGGAAGTCTTCTAGACACAAGTTACAGATGTTAAATATTAATTTGCCTGACCAAGTACCTTGTAGTTGCTGTGTGTTTTCATTTGTGAGGTTTCCTTTTCATCCTCTGGCATTTAAATTTTAGGTCAAGTTCTCGGTTTGACGGTATGCTAAGGTTGTGTGTACTGTGCCTCCTGGTCTGCCTATTGCTAGTCACCGCTGCTTGTTTAAATTTGTGCCTGATGGACTTTGTCTGCCTTTAGACTTCCCAAGTAAGAAACGCAAGAGGAGCCGCTGGAACCAAGATACAATGGAACAGAAGACAGTGATTCCAGGAATGCCTACAGTTATCCCACCTGGACTTACTCGGGAACAAGAAAGAGCTTATATAGGTAAATACACGTTCTGCATCCAAGCTCATTTTCTGATTATTTTGAGTGATATATCTTGAAAGTTTTAAGATTTTAGTTTTATTGAGACAAGATATGATCAAGTGTACTTTCATGACTTTGGCAGAATCCATCAGGTTTGGCTCAGTGAGTCCTGCCTACATTTGCAGCTTTTTTGGTTTGTTCGTAAAGGCAGTGTTTTCTACTACGAGTGCCAGGAAGGTAGAGGGCCCACTTAGGAGTGAGAATAGTTCCCAGTGTGGCAGCCCACCCTTTTCAGCTGCTGTTCAGTGCCAGTTGATGAGGTGAGTGCTTCGTCTGCCTCTGGACAGGCCCAGTGGAGAACACTGCAGGTATTGTAAGCCAAGTACCTTTTTCACAGCACGGCCTTTCACTATAATTTCATATTCCTCCCTTTCCCTAAATGTGGTTTTACTTTTTATAGGTACTTTCTCAAAAGAAAAAAATAAAACCCAGTTTGAACAAAAAAATGGTTCTGCAAGTGTGTTTACAGTTCACCCCTGTTCCATTTTTGTTGAATTTAACCTTCCCTTCAACATTTTTTCTGGTTTGGTCTTTGGAGAGCTGTCTTAACACAAAGGCTCTTATATTTACTGCTAAAGAACTCTGTTGGGAAGGGGATATTGCTTGATACAGAACGAGGTGGTAGGGTAAGAGATCTGTGCTGGGAGAGTTCAAAAATTAAAAGTGACTATCCACAGTGGATTTGAAATTAACCTTGAAATTACTTTAAAAAAATTACAGGGTCTTTAATGGAAGTTTTGTATTTACATAATACAGCTATCTCCACAAAGTACACTTGATGAACATTTCTTACTAACCTAATAAAAATACCCATTAGAGGAAACTAAGGCAGAGACAGCTCTGATTCTGTGAAACTGGCTTTAACAAAGCTTTAGGCCAGCATGTTCTGATTGTAGAGGGTCCTAATTTCTTGGGTTTTAGATTGTTGCGAATTTTGAGGTGTTAGAATTGTCTGTCTTCTCCTTATAGTACTAATGCTTGTTTCTCCACTGCTCTGTCTACTGTCATCCATCCCCTTAATATCTCAAAGACTACTGTGAGACTTCCCAGTCTAATAGAGTCATATCTGAAGAACACAAGCACACATAGAAAATGAGGGAAACAAATTTACTCTTTTTCTTCCTGTGGAGACCCAGTTAGGCACTGAGTCCCAAGGGCTTTATATAGCCTTCATTGAAGTAGATAGAATCAAAGCAGAGGCTGGTATAGGTCTCTGCTCTGTGAGAGATAGCAGTCTTTTTTTATTTAATCTTCAGTATCAGCTATTAAGCTCAGACCCCCATACCCACCCCCCAGTCCCCTTTAGAGAACTACTCAATGAAAGTGACTCACCTTGGGCCTGGCAGCATGGCACATGTCTGTAATCCCAGCACTCAGGAGGTTGAGGCAGGAGGATCATTGTGAGTTGGAGACTAGCTTGGGCTGCAGAGTAAGCTCAAGACCATCCTGAACTGCATAGCGAGAACCTGTCTCAAAAAAAAAAAAAAAAAAAAGAAAAGAAAGTGACTCACCTTGTGTTAGTTTAGCTCTTGACTGCAAAGTCAAATTTGTTTGGCATAAAGGAACTTGGGGAGTTAGATAAATCTTTCATCCTTTGACTCTGATCGCTGGGGATATAGCTCAGTGGCATAAGTGCCTGCCTGGCAAGTGCAAGGTCCTGAGTTCGACTTCTGGTACCAAAGAAAAAATTGACTTTGATGGTACACACCTTCCCAGAATGCCCCTAATAATTTTCTGTTTCCTCAGGGTTTTGACGTGGGGGTGTGGTACAACCTTGTGGGTTTGAATTTAAAGAAAGATACTGGGTTAGGCATTCATTAATCCTTTTTTGGAGCTAGCTCAGTTTTAACGCAACCCACTAAGACTTGCCCTCATTAGAGATCCCCGCTCAGAACTTCGAGGTGCTACAAAGGTAAGAAAGAGGTGGTTATTCAGCATGTTGAAGAAAGCCACTCTGGTTCTGCAGTAAATCAACTGTGTAAATATTTCCCCTGCAGTCACTGGCAACTTTTGTGAAGCCCTCATCTTTCTCTCTCTCCTGTACAGCCTCAGGCCAAGGCCTGAGGGCCACATAACATTCTTCTTGAGCCACACTTTTCATCTTCTGCACACTACTCCCCGTATCCATAGCAGGTCTAAGGTTAAACTCCTAGCACCTTATGCCTACTGGTTTAATGAAGATAATGGTTTGTCATTTAATGTTTGAATAAAAGCTGGAGGTATTGGGATACCCTTACTAGTGCAGGTCTGGTGGTACAGAAAGTGTATGTATAAATAATCTTAACATGTCAAATTGGTCACTGAATGTCTTGTTAAAAGGAACTTTAAACCTGGTCTTACTGAAAATTGTCTTTGCTCAACTGGTATTTTTCCTTGTCCCATGTTAATTGGGTCTCATTTTGGGGTATGTTTATAAAAGAAAACTCTCAAAGTCTTCCCCTCAAGTAATTTGGTGGGAACCAGGTACTGGTGGGTGATACCATACATGGTGTTGGTTCTGATCACTAGTTGTAAGCAAGCATCAATGGGTAGGGAGAGGTGACCACCTCCTGGTAATTGCTTTGATATTAGCCTTAGTGAACAGTCTACTGCTAACCCCTCTTCCAACAAACTGTTTGCTTCCTTAAGTGATAACCATTTTGAAGTGAAAAATACCTGTAGATGTAAATGGACTCCTGCTGCTAGGAGGTTGGGGGATTTGCCTCATTGTGTCACTGATCAGTCGTCCCTTTCAAAGTCTCCGAGTTCTTCATGCTTATTGTTGAGATTTGAGATGTTTTTTGGTAACATTGTCTTTTTTCCATCCTTTTTTTTCTTTCCTAACCTGGTTTCTTCCAGTGCAACTGCAGATAGAAGACCTGACTCGTAAACTGCGCACAGGAGACCTGGGCATCCCCCCTAACCCTGAGGACAGGTTGGGAAACAGTTTTAACCAGCTGACAGTAACGCTTTTTACCTTTTTCTCAATACGTTTTACTGGTGGCAACATGTTGTGTCAATTCATTAAAATGGTAGTTAAGACAACTGGTGGTCTGACCATTTTGGGGACTAGGGTTAAATTAGCAATATATATGGTCAGTCAGCAGTTAGAGAATTGGAATGAGACTTAATTATTGGGAGAACAAAAGGTTACTGGAAATGCACAACTGGTTTCCGATTGGTAAGCGTGTAGATTTTAACCTGATTTACCCACCCCTAGGGAGAGTTGAGAGGTGGCATTAACCTGCCTTTTCAGTGCCTGCTTTGGCTGAAAGCCCATGGGGCAGTTTTTCTCACAGGTACATGATGCAGGTGTTAAGAGTATTTTTGAACATCGCTGAATTTGAGCGGGCCAGAAGCTCTGGCCAGCTCATTGCGCAGTCTTCCTGCTCATGGTATTGAGGTGGTTTTAAAATCAGATGAGATTTCTAACCAACTTCCTTAACTGCCAATTAATTTTCAGCCATGGCCATTGCCTGGGGGTTTTGGGAGGGGCCAGAATATTATCACCTGTTTTGGGAAGGCAAGCAACCAACCATAAATTACATTTAAAAAAAAAAGGGGGATTGTGGGCCTCAAACAGCTGTGGTCACGTCATTTCATTCAGTTAATAATTTATATCACCTTTGAAAAGTGAAAAGTTTATGTGAGGGAGATGAACTTTTTCAACTGGAATTTTATTGGCTAACTGATCTTTAATAGCTAAAATCTGGTCATTTAATAGAAGAATAAACCTCTTCCTCTCAGGGAAATATCTTGGTGCATGCAGCATAGTTGAAAAGACTTGGCTTTAAAAAGTAGTGTCCGTGGCTTTTGTTACCAAGTTAATGGCTCATTCAAGCAGAAAGATGATGTAATGGCTTTAGAAGTCACTCACACATGCATCTTTCTGCTGCCTTTTGCCAGGAAACAAATTAACTTTATTTCTCCATATTGATGCTTTAATTTTATTTATTAAATTGGTTACATTTTTACCAGTAATTTTGGTTGGAAGGTTGTGTTGTGTTTTACATTTCTTTTTGACTTAAAATTTTTTTTCTAAAGAGATTAACATTGTAGATTATAGACCACAACTGTTTAGTTCCTTTCTGGCCTTTTCCCCTTAACAGTATGTCTACAGGTTACCAGGCAATTCCTCCAAAGGTTGAGTTTTTAACAAACCTTCTTTGCTTCCTGGAGAACTGGGATTAGAATTTAGTTGATTTACCCAATGCCTATTCTAGGTGAAGAAGTCCGGCCAGTCTAACCTCTAGATTATGAGCTTTTGCCTTTCACTTCCATAATTTGGGAAGAGGTTAAACTGTTGTGAGGCCTTTCAGTGGTCAATTTGGTACTGGTACAACTTGTTTTGGTAATTAGCCAGAAACACCCTGGGTGGGCAGTAAAATTGTCAAGTGTGTTAGAAATAAAACCAGAGCAGGGTTTTTCCTTCCTTGTATTCACTTTTGAAAGAGGCCTCAATGCCTGGTTGGTTTTGCTTTTGAGCCCAGGTTGGAAGGAAATGCATGGATTTCTTACCTTAATAAGATTATTTCATAAGAAGGTGTATTTTAAAATTAAGCCACTCATATGATTTTGATGTTGCTTAACATGCACAGTTAAAAATGTTTTAAAATCTCTTGTAGGCTTAAATGTGTAAGATGATAGCCTAATGAGCTGGGGTATGTTTGCTTGTGTTTACTATGACTGGATTGTGTCAACAGTGTATACAAATGCTAGAAACGGAGGTGTCATTTAGTCGTCATTAGCCATGAACAAACCTGACCTTTTATTCCATCGTGTGTGTAACTTGGTATGACATGGTTCCCTTTAGGCTGAAGACAGTGGGAGCAGCCGAGTTCAGTCCTTGCTCTCCAACTAGGCAAGGTTCTCAACTAAACCAAGGGTATAGGAGTCTGGACTACTTTCAGGATGTTTTTTAAATAACGTGATCCACATGGTCTCTTCCCTTCTTGCAGCTGCTACTAAATTTTCATACAGAATATCAAGCTATGGTCCTTTTTATAATCTTAACACAGAATTCTAGGAGTGTAACTTCTCTCTTTTTTTATTACCGCAAAATCCAGCTGTGGTAAACTGACCATTTTATCATTACTATTTTTTTTTGCTTATAGCATCAGCATTTTACTCCTTTAAAAATGAGAGAGAAAAATCTGCTTTCTGGACTTAAACTTTGGCGGAGAATTGTAGGTTTTCCCCTTGCTGTTGGCAGGTTCATACCCTAGACAAGTATTTGACCAAGTCTGCATTTGCAGCCTCTTGCAGAAGCTGCTGTAGCACTTTTAACGGTTTTCTCTACCCAGACTCCCCACCTTGAACAGCCAGAAACAGGTTGTCTCCTGGGCCTTGGACACAGCCAGCCAGGCCATTGAAGGAAAAGCAGAGACGAAGCCTTGAACCATCTCTCTCCATTATGGGGGCCAACTAGCTACAATAGCTTGAGTCCAGCTGCTATGGGTGAAAGAGCTTGTGCTCACTCTGTCAAGGGTACAGATGCTCTTCCTGATAGGCATGAGCTCTCCAAGAGTTCACATTACACCTAGACTGGGGTTTCTGCGGTTCATCAAGTTTGGGATACTTTTTATTTTTTTCAAATAAAAATTTATATTTGACAAGAAGACTCCAGAGAGTGATACTGTCCTTACAGTCCAAAGATTTCCCCCTAAAGGACAGACATTTTTTTCCCCCTCTCATCACTTTTAGAAGCAAACCCTTATTTTTTTCTTTCTTCACACACCCAAGTGCCCATAATGCTAAGCCAGCTTCCATCTCCCCATTCCACACGATCTTGAATAGCACACGTTACGGTCGGTTCCTCCGAAGAGTGTTAGGTCTGAGAGGCAGAGGGGCTGGGGAAGGCGTGTTATAGTCCATATGGGAATGAGGGGAGTAGGAGCAGAGCAGTAATGAGGGTCTGTTTCCCACAGGTCCCCTTCCCCTGAGCCCATCTACAATAGCGAGGGGAAGCGGCTTAACACTCGAGAGTTCCGTACTCGCAAGAAGCTTGAAGAGGAGCGGCACAACCTCATCACAGAGATGGTTGCCCTCAACCCTGATTTCAAACCACCTGCAGATTACAAGTAAGCAGAAAGGCTAGGTTGTTTAGAATAAGGACATATGCAGGCCGATTTTGGTACTGTTTACTTCTTGGCCCAAATCACCAGTAGATAGCATATTGTATCAGTGGTTCTAGGAGAACTGTGGATTATTCATCTCAGAAATGTGCAGAGTTGGTGATGGTCTTTCTTCCTTAGACCTCCAGCAACACGTGTGAGCGATAAAGTAATGATTCCCCAAGATGAATATCCGGAAATCAACTTTGTAGGGCTGCTGATTGGACCAAGGTGAGTAACTATTACCCTAGATAGTGATGGCAAACAATTTAGAGATGAGTGCCCAAACAGCAACCCAAAACCCACTTACTTACTGTGAAGTGCCAGCGCTGAAATTAAACCTGAATAGTGAGGTTTTAGTTTAGAGGGGGAAAAAACCTCATATATTTTTTTGTTTGTTTGTTTTTTTGTTTTTCTCCGGTACCGGGAACCGAACTCACGACCTTGCGCTTGCCAGGCAGGTGCTTTGCCGCTGAGCTAAATCCCCAGCCCCTGAAAAACCTCATATATTAACATCTTTTGTCTTAAAACAAATAATGTTCAAGTCATGGGTCTGCCAGTACTGGCCAGGGGGCCGGGATGGGGTGGCGGGTATAGAATTCCTTAGAATCTCTGGGATATATCTACTTGATGCCTGACTGGGTGGCATTGGCTCACCTTCATATTTTTCAGTAGGCTTCACTTTGAATTCTATCTGAGAGTCATAACATTTTTCCTTTACTACAGAAAAATGAAATCCTCAGATTTGTTGCATCTGGCCTTAACTTAGAGGTCACACAATTCTCTGTATTTGCAGTTTTCCCACCAGTGCCTATTTAGCCTCTGCCCCCACTAGAGTGTGAACTTAGGTATAAACTTAGAGCTTTTTGCCCATATTAGAGGGAACACCCTGAAGAACATTGAGAAGGAGTGCAATGCTAAGATCATGATCCGAGGGAAAGGATCTGTGAAAGAAGGGAAGGTTGGACGCAAAGATGGCCAGATGTTGCCAGGAGAAGATGAACCACTTCATGCTCTAGTCACTGCCAATACAATGGAGAATGTCAAAAAGGCAGTAGAACAGGTGAGTGATGAGCCCAGAAAGGAAGCCTCTTGCCAGAAATCTAGGCTATGGCCCAAGCACTTAATGCAGTTAACTACCCATTTTGTCTTCAATAGATCAGAAACATTTTGAAGCAGGGCATTGAGACCCCAGAGGACCAGAATGATCTACGGAAGATGCAACTTCGAGAGTTGGCTCGCTTGAATGGCACCCTCCGGGAAGATGATAACAGGTAGTGCTCAGTGTAGAAGAGAGTTTGCAGAGACCCGAGGAATCTGGAAGCAGAGAACGATGTCCGTAGCCTAGAGTTGATGTCTTTTTTTTCTTCCTCAGGATCTTAAGACCTTGGCAGAGCTCAGAGACTCGCAGCATTACAAACACTACAGTGTGTACCAAGTGTGGAGGGGCTGGGCACATCGCTTCAGATTGCAAGTTCCAGAGGTGAGGGGCTGGTGGTGATTCACTGATAGCCCATGATGTGCAGGATAGCTTTTTTTTTTTTTTGTATTTTTTTTTTTCAGGATAGCTTTTAACACGTGAATTGGTATTTAACTTCACGCCCAAGAGAAGTGGTGTTTTTGTGAATGTAGCCTGTATGGTGTGGTTTAAAGCTTAGAAGGATTAGAAATATGTTGTACAGAAAGCCCCTATTGGTCCTTGAGTCCAGGAAAACAAGAAGCTTCTATCCTGGTTATAAATGTCTAGCTGGGTATGGTGGCACACACTTGAAGTCCCAGCACTCGGGAGGCTAAGCCAAGATGGCTGCGAATTTGAGGCCAACCTGACGTACAAAATGACTTCAAGACCAGTCTGAATTGGCAGAGTGAAACTATGGCTCAATCTTCCTGGTTTAAGTCTAATTCAAGACTAAACAGACTGGAATTTGACCATTTGCGAGTCAGCTCTCAGTGCCATCATTTTCCTACTCTGGTGTCACAGAATTTTTCTGGCACTTGCTCCAGTTGTACATAGATTTCCCTTCCCTCAAACTGGGAAGATACAATTTGATGAAAGTTGAGAGATGTGAAGGACCTGTGCTACTCTCGGTTGATGAGGACCTGGTGCTGTCACCATGGTTTTTAACTCGGGACCTGTGCTCTGGTGTGATCTTTTTAAAAGCATGTCTAGTAAAGGATTGGGAAGAAATAATGATCTAGTAATGGCTGAATTCTGAAAACTAAATTCGTCAAGGTCAAAGCTTCCTTCTTGAGCTTTTTTCCCCATCTCTCTTTGTGTCTCCACCTAATTTCAGACCTGGTGACCCCCAGTCAGCTCAGGATAAAGCACGGATGGATAAAGAGTATTTGTCCCTTATGGCTGAACTGGGTGAAGCCCCTGTCCCAGCATCTGTGGGGTCCACGTCTGGCCCTGCCACCACACCACTGGCCAGTGCACCCCGGCCTGCTGCTCCTGCCAACAACCCGCCTCCACCGGTGAGCCTTGGGACTGACTGGTTCTCTTGGTCTGGCTCCCCTGTTCTCTTCTGCGGAGACTGGAAGCCATGGCCAAGTGCTTTGGGTGGAGCAAAGTGATAGATGTGGCTGGCAACATTGTTCTTCTGGATTGTGGCCAGTGGGGGACACTCAGGAGTCCTTGTGTTGGGACCCACGGTAGAGCCAGAAGAACAGTGTTGCCACCATGGGGAGCAGGGAGGGGCATTAGCAGGAAATACTCTCATGTAGTCTCTCATGTCCACCACCCAGAGCCGCCCACCCTGGATGAACTCCGGCCCTTCAGAGAGTCGGCCCTACCACGGCATGCATGGAGGTGGTCCTGGTGGGCCTGGAGGTGGCCCGCACAGCTTCCCACACCCATTACCCAGCCTGACAGGTGGGCATGGTGGACATCCCATGCAGCACAACCCAAATGGACCCCCACCCCCTTGGATGCAGCCACCACCACCACCGATGAACCAGGGCCCCCACCCACCTGGGCACCATGGCCCTCCTCCAATGGGTAAGTAAGTGTCAGACCAAAAACCTTGGGGCTTCGGGGTAAGAAAGGGCTTAGGTCAGGTTGCTATAAGCTATGGCTAGCAAGTGTACAAGGCCTACTAGCCTTCCCAAAGCCCAGGCTTCAGAGGAACAGGGCTATCCCAGCAACCAGGCACCTTCTGTGAGGGGAGGATGCTGGAGACTCTGTCTTTGGGGCCAAGGAAGCTATTTGGAGGTTTCTTCCCTGGACAATTCAAATGTCCTGCTAAGTCCCTGCTCTTTCCTTCCATCAAGATCAGTACCTGGGAAGTACGCCTGTGGGCTCTGGGGTCTATCGCCTGCATCAAGGAAAAGGTAACTGCTGGCTTTGTGTCCGCACCCAGGCCTGGGGAATGAATGGGGCTTTGGCCCAGGTTTTCTCCTTCCTGGAGGCCTCACGTTGTTCTACCTAACTGCAGGTATGATGCCGCCGCCGCCTATGGGCATGATGCCGCCGCCGCCACCGCCTCCCAGTGGGCAGCCCCCGCCCCCTCCCTCTGGCCCTCTTCCTCCATGGCAGCAGCAGCAGCAGCAGCCTCCACCACCCCCTCCGCCCAGCAGCAGTATGGCTTCCAGTACCCCCTTGCCATGGCAGCAAAGTGAGTGGAGTATTTTGGGCTTGTGGGGGTGGGTGGGACTGGGGATTTGGGCTGAGAGGAACAATAGAAACTCACAGCTCATGGGCAGGAGAGACCTTGAAGTGAAACTGGTCTGGGGGTTGGGGGGAAACAAGGGGCAGCCTGGCCCATGGGGGCTTTATGGGGAGCAAAGCTGATGTTTGGTGTGGTTGTGTCTGGGGAGAGCACTGGGGGCCCGCAGGGGAGCCTGCGACTGTAGGGGGGTGGCCAGAAGTCCAGCCTCTAGGCAACAGAGTGAGCTGCTGGCTGGGTGAGCCTTGTGCTAGGGCCAGAATGGGATGGTGCATGCATGTTCTGGAGGGACTGTGATTGGGCCTGAGAGACTGCAGAGGTAGGGCCAGGCAGTGGGGAGAGAACCGCTGTGGCCTTGAGGTTGAATGTGCCGTTCGGTGGTGGCGGCGGCTGGGCGGCGGCTGGGCGGAGGGACGTCAGAGCCGGTTTTTGTGTCTGGTACTTTCCCCTCAGCCCCTCCAGGGGCATTGGTGACAAAGGGCTTACTCTGTTAAGCCCAGAGACCTTGAGGCTGACCCCAGGGTAGTCCTGCCCACCCCTCCACTCCCCATCATCAGGACAGCCCCGCCCGCCCGCCCCCGCCACCGTACAGCATGCCAAGCCAGGAGCAGGCGCCCCTCGCCCCCATCCCAAGGCAGCAGCCGCAGAGAGCCGCGGTGTGCCCCCGCGCGTGTGACCTTGGGCTTCTTTACCACCCCAGATACGACGACTACCACCACGAGCGCTGGCACAGGGTCCATCCCGCCATGGCAACAGCAGCAGGCGGCTGCCGCAGCTTCTCCAGGAGCCCCTCAGATGCAAGGCAACCCCACTATGGTGCCCCTGCCCCCCGGGGTCCAGCCGCCTCTGCCGCCCGGGGCCCCTCCCCCTCCGCCGCCTCCGCCGCCTGGTTCCGCCGGCATGATGTATGCCCCGCCCCCTCCTCCGCCTCCCATGGACCCTTCTAACTTTGTCACCATGATGGGCATGGGGGTGGCGGGCATGCCGCCCTTCGGGATGCCTCCAGCTCCCCCACCGCCTCCACCACAGAACTAGACTCATTTTTTTAAGAAAATATATATTATATATAGAGAGAATTGGTCTCATTTAAACACGCCGAACCTCACCATATGGAGCCAGACATTGGGACGCACGCATGTGATTGTGTGTGCACGCATGTGTGTGTGTTCACGCACCGGGCTGGGCCAAGCGACCAAGGACTCGCTTGGGAATGGGCAGGTGGTAGTAGGGGCGCCAGTTTGGGCTCTCCTGGCGCCCCGTAGCATCGAGTGTCTTCTTTGTCTTCTTTCTCTCCTCACCCAACTCCCTTTGCCTCTCCCCAAACTGGGCCGCCAGGATCCCTCCCCGCGGCGGCGATGGCCCGAGCCATGAGAGTGAGGACTTTCCGCGCCCATTGGTGACCCTTCCAGGCAGACAGCCTCAGCAGCGCCCCTGGTGGACAGGATGGTTCGGCAAAGCAGCCTGAGTTATTTTTGTGGACGGAATCGGAACACGCTGGCTCCATATTGTGAAATTTTTAATTAATTTTTTTCTTTTTCCTTTGTTACTTTCTTACCTCTTCCTTTCTTCAGACTCCGTCCAAGGAGGTGCTTTCCCCGGTCTTCTGCTGCAATTAGAACCTTTTCCCTTCACTCCATTCTCCTTCCCCTGCCAAGGAGAGGGGAGCAAATGGTTTTAGGCACAGGCTTCATTCAGCCTTAATGTCAGGCTACTTGGGCAGGTGATGTCCTTTGGTTCTAAGTTTTTCAAGGGACCATAGCCACCCCCAGGGATGTTTGTATTTTTAAAGTATGGAGTTTGTCTCTGTCCTTCTTGTCTAAGTTGTCTAGGGCTGGTTAATCCCCAGGCCCAGCACCTGCGTCCATCTTGCACTCCTGCCAGTGGTTGGTGGTACAGCCCAAGCCACCTTGGGCCCGCCGGCCTAGAGTCGTTTCTGTGCTCTGACCACCTAAGCTGCCAGATTCCATTTGTTCCTCTCCTTCCTGGAAGGCTTCCTTTTACATTTTATTTTAATCCCAAACGTCTGAATGTTTTGCAGTGTCAAGGGGTTTGAGCCTCATGTTCCTCTTTCTGCTCCCTACCCCTCATGGAGTGATTATGTTAATGATGTGTAACGCGCATTCTCTCACTGGTTTATCTGCAGAAATTTCTCTGGGCTTTTTTTCGGTGTTTGATTCAACACTGCACTAAAGGGGGGATGTTCATTGAATAAAAGAGCAGTGTGGTTTTTCTGGGTCTGTTTCTTTACTTCTGAACCTCCGTTACCACCACCCATAGCAGTACCAACATTGCTCTACCTTGTGTTGGGTACCTGGCCCGTGCTAACCCTGGTGCAAAGCCGTGGAATGTTAGTCAAGGAAGCCGGCTGTCTCCCTGTGTGGGCTGAGTTGGTGGGAGCTGAGCATTGTGGGTGGTGCTGCTGTCCTCTTGTTTCTAGTTTACATGGTTGACAACCAGGCTCCCACCCCCGCCTGGTCACCCCTTATTTCCTGGGTCTCTGACCTTTTGAAAGCCTTTGCCCAGGGCTTAGACCCCCACATTTGATGAGCTCCAGTTGTGATTTGTGCCTGCAAGCTGCCACCTGACTAAGGTCTTGGGCCTGGGGAGGCATCAACACTAAAGGTCAAGCCAACTAATCCTGCCTGTCAGGCACAGAGCAGCTAAAATTAAAACCGCCAAGTAGCTTTTTTCTTTTCTCTGCTAGTGACCTGCAGCCTGCCAGCACTGCAGGCTTTGGGGAGGGGTAGGGGTGAGATGCAGTGCCCACCTTGTGCTTTGTAAGCACTTCTTTAAAAAGGATCTTAGGCTGTCCGCTTTTTCTTTGTTTCGGGCAGTGGGTAGTACACAGAACTCCTTGTTAAGTCTCTACAAGGTAATGAGGTCCTTGGGCAGTTCCAGCTGCTGTTGCTTGTTGTACCATCCCTGGAAAGAGCTGCTGTTACACTTACACACACACACACCTCTGCCTTTGCTTCCTTCAGGGACGCTGAGGGACAACAGGCTTCTGCTGCCCCTGGCATTTGGCCACTAGGGACAGACAGCAACTCCAGCTTGGGCTGCTCTCCAGCTTCAAGTGGGGAGTTGGCTACTGTTTAGTTGGAGCCCAGCCTGGGTGCCTGGGCCATGTCCAAGATGGTTGTGGCCTACAGGGCTTGAGGAACCCTCAGAGGAGAGGCAGATTTGGTGGGGTTCCCTAATGAAGCTCCAAACCGGAAGGGGATGAAGGGAGATTGCCTTTTGTCCTTAACTGGTGGGGTGGGGGCAGGACCTGGCTACCCTCTTTGACCTTGGCTTCACCTCATTGCTTCCTCCGCAAGCTTGGTTTCCCTGGTGGGCTCATTGGGCGGTTAATTAGCTCTTTGAAGCTCTGGAAGCAGCAAAGTGGCACTATGTGGGTTTTAAAAATAAAATCAATAAATGACTTAACCACAGCCCAGCTATCTCCTCTGTCTCCCCTGGGGCCAGCTCCATTCCTGTGCTCCCTCCCTCTCTGCTCCCTACCAGCAGCTTTTGTTAGGTTTTGGAGAGTAAAAATGTGGCCGAGAAGGCTTCAATCCCCAAGCTGCCTGAAGCCCTGAAATGGAAGCCACTACCCTCAGAGACAGACTCAGCACCTGTTATGGTAGCAGTCAGAGGTGGTAGGGCAGCAGGGCTCCCCCACTTGGCCTGGGGTATGAAAAAGGCCTTCATCTCATTGTGACTGGAGCTGTGGGGACAAAGCCCTCATCCCATTGTTAGGGCTGGGCCTGTTCCCATCCAGTTTGTGCTGCTGTAGCAGTGTCCACCCCCTCCACTTGGTGGGGCCGTGCCAGTTTGGAAAGGTCAGTGTGAGAGAGCTCTATTACTGAGACCCAGCCAAATGCTTTGCAGAAACCCAAGATTGGTCTAGAAGGGGAGGCCGGGTTTCTGGTTAGAAACTTAGTCGGGCATAAACAACCTTAAGTTTGTGCAGGTGGAAAAATGTGCTTTCAGGATTTATTAAAATAAACCTGTATGGGGGTGGGGCAGTGGAGGAAGTTGAGAGCCAGGAAGCAAGCTTGGGCCTCTGAGGTTGGGGTGTGCAGGTTGGAGAAGGGATGATGGGTGCTACCAGCAAGAGTTTGGACATTGGCACAACCCTGAAAACTCACGAGAAAGCTATCTGGAAGGCCCAGTGGGTGGTGCATGCCTGTAATCCTGGCACTCCAGCGGCTGAGGCCAGAAGATTGCAAGTCCGAGGGCAGCCTGAACTACATAGAGCACTGAGATGTCTAAAGCGTGAATAGTACCAGGCTTGGTACACATCTGTAATCCAGCACTTGGGAGGCTAAGGCAGGAGGATCACTGAGTTTGAGGCCAGCCTGGACTACATAGGCCTTGTCTCAAAAAAGCAAAAACAAAAAACCAAATAGCTCTGGGAATGAGGCCAGGACAGCTGGATTAGAGCCTGTAATGCAGGAGGTAGGTGCTGAGGTGACTGAGGGGCTGGTGGCTGGGACAGTGGGGTTAACTTGGTCTCAAGATGGCAACCGGACCGTGAAGTCTGGGAGGCAGTAGGGGGCGGTATGCAAGTTTGGATGTGTGGGGACAAGCCTGGGTGAGTGGTATGGCTTATCTCCCAAGAAATCTGAGCTCTGTCCATAGCAACCCTCCAGGAGGCAGTGCAGGCCAGAGCCACCCCAGAGGCCAGGTGCTTGGAGGGTGTGGTGCGGTGGAGGCTGAGGGTGCAGTTAGGAAGTGCAGAGACAGCTGCCAGGCATTCTTTGTGGAAATGCAATGTATAGGATCACGGGGTGCAGTTCAGTGGTCTTGGTTCCATCCCTAGCAAGGGCAAACAAAAAGGTACAGAAAAGTTCCAGTTCCCACTACATGTGCAGGCATCCTTCAGTGTTGTCTTGCTGGTCTATGTGGAAACCTGTCCCCAAGGAGCACCAGCAGGCAGTGCGTCTGGGGGTGGGGGTAGGGGTAGAGCAGAATGTGCAGATTGGCTCACACATAGCTGGTGATGCCAGGGCCAGGGGGCGGGTCTGCTACGGCTCAGAAAGTTCTCAGAAACAGCCTGGCAGTCCAGGAACCAGGCTCAATAGCATCCTGCAGCTGCCCAGGCCTCTGATTTGCTTCCTTGGCCCCTGTAGCAGAACAGCCAGTACTCAACAGGCCACCCTGGGGGACCCAGCCAGCTTTTGAAAAAAAGTCCTGGGTCTATTTTCTCAAAAAGCAGAATCTAGTGTCTGCCCACAATATTCAGAGGCAGCAGGTGGGTGAGAGTATAAATTTAATGAGCATGGTGGCGCATACCTGTAATCCCAGCACTTAGAAGGCTGAGGCAGGAGGATTGCTGTGAGTTTGAGGCCAGGCTGGTTTAGTTTCAAGCCAGCCTGAATTACGAAGTGAGGCCCTGTCTCAACAGAAAAAAAGGGGCCGGGGATTTAGCTCAGTGGCACAGTGCCTGCCTGGCCAGTTTGAGGTCTGAGGTCCGGAGTTTGGTTCCCAGTACAAAAAACAAACAAACAAAAAATAAATAATAATAGGAGAGCAAGGCTCGGGTAAAGCAGCTACTCTGAGATCACACAAGTCAGTACTGGGCCTAGGACATGAACAGTGATTAGAGAACAGTCAAAGCCTTGGAAGGGAGGGCCTCAAGTAACCAGGCCACACATGGAGGTGGCAGGAAGATACAGAACACAGCTTATTTATTTATTTTTACAGCTTATTTTATAAGAGCTCTTAGCTGCAAAATCCTGACCCACTAACCCTCTGCCCAGCCCAGGTGTGGTGGCCCATGCCTGTAATCCCAGCATTTGGGAGGTTGAGGTAGGAGGGTCCTGAGTTGCCAGCTTGGGCCACACAGGGTCCAGGCCCAGCCTTGACTGCATAGCGAGGCTCTGTTCAGGCGGGGGGAAAAGGATGATGAATGTTGTTGTTACATATATGTAAACTACCAATAAATAAAAAGCAAAAAAAAAAAAAAAAAAAAAGCAGCCTCCTCTGCAAATGGCCCTGGGTGGGAGGAAGGGGTAAGAGAGAACCTCAGTCACCTACCCAACAGGTGGGTCTCCAGGAGACCACAGTACCATTGGCCCATGTCATGAGTATGGGGAAGACTTGAGTTTCTCCTACCCTGTGGGCCTGCGGGACTACCATTCCCAGAGGCCTCTGCTCCAGGTGGGAGGCCCAGCCAGCGCTGCCCTGTAATCTGACCATCCCCTTGAAAAAGGTCACTTTAGAGCTCCTTGAGGGACAGCAACAGGGGGAGCTCAGAGCTGCTGGGCCAGGTGGGGGTTGGGGTGAGGCCAGTGGCCCTGCCTCGGACGACCTCCCTCATAGGATCCCCTGGAACCCAGGAGCTTGGTGCCTCTCCTCTCAGCTGCGCAATGCCCTCTATGCTGGCCTCACATCTTCTGTGCAAGGCCCTGGCCTCCCCACATGGGTGTAGCTACTGACAGTGCCCCACCCCCCACTCCAGAGAGAGCTACCGCGATGAACTTGACCAGAGCTCCCGTCCAGTCTGTGCACTCAGGCAGATGCTGAACGCAAGCCCTGCTGCCCCAACAAAGGGAGAGCATGTCTAGAGCCCCCGAGTAGTCCTCCTGAGATCTGCCCCCATGGCATCCCCTTTCTCAGCGTCTCCCAGAACCCTCACTGAAACCCTACAATCCAGTCCCATCCTTTGTTTTTGTTTTTGTTTTTTTGAGACAGGGTCTTACGATGTAGCTCAGCCTGACCTGGAACTCAAAGTGATCCCCCGCCTCATCCTCCTTAGCACTGGGACTATAGGCGTGCACTACATGCCGAGCTTAGTCCCACCCTTCACATATGTATACCCAGAGAAGGACCCAGGCTGGGGGACACTTCTGCCAAAGTTACACAGCCGGTCAGCTCCAGTCAAGCTTTAGGCCTCCCATTCTTGCACTCTGCCTGCAGCATCTTCTGTCCAACACTGCAAAAGGCAGGGACGGGGGACAGAAGACAGAGGCCCATGTTTGCAAAGCCTGGGGGAAGTGGGCCACCACAGGCCGTGAACAGGCAAGACCAGGCCTGGCCCACGGAGAGCTCGCCCCTCCCACCCCTCCTCTCTTCTTGTCCCCAAAATAGCTCCCTGAGTGGCCTAGCCAAGACCCTCCCTGGTGGGTGGGGAAGGCGGGGCATGCCGCCCAGAGCCTGGCTTTAAATCCCCTCACTGCTCCGGAGCTCCACTCCCTGGCTGGAGGCACCTCGAGGCTGTCCCTCTGTCTACTCGTCCACCAGCGCAGCCTACCCTCCCGCAGCCATGTCCCGGCCCCTATCAGACCAGGAGAGGAGAAAGCAGATCAGTGTGCGCGGCCTGGCCGGTGTGGAGAATGTGACTGATCTGAAAAAGAACTTCAACCGACACCTCCACTTCACGCTGGTCAAGGACCGCAACGTGGCCACCCCTCGAGACTACTACTTTGCGCTGGCCCACACTGTACGCGACCACCTTGTGGGGCGCTGGATTCGCACTCAGCAGCACTACTATGAGAAGGACCCCAAGGTGTTGCAGGGTGGGGAAGGGGCTGGCTGGGGCTTCCTGCTCGGGAGCTTGGAGATTGTGGGTTTCTGCAGCAAAAGAAGTGGCTGCTCCAGGGTCTTGGAGTTGGGGGACCCAAGGGAGCCAGGAGCAAGGGTTGCTGGGGCAATACGGGGAGAGAGATGGGACTGGGAAGGGGTTGCTGAGGGCATGAAGGCTGCTTGCAAAGGCTTAGCTCTCACTCAGAAAAGGTAGGAGGGTCGCTGGTGGGCAGGAAGACGCTTGTGGCCTGGCTTGGACCCAGGGTAGAGGTACGTGTCATCAAATGTGTGCGTGGTATGCCTATGCCATGGGCGGGGTAAGGCTGGGGCGGCAGGGATCAAGTGTCTGGTGGGTCAGTGGTAAATGTCAGCAACCTAACACCCCACACTGGCAGTGGGGGAGGGGCCGGGAGGGGACCCAGGAATCAGGGAGGCCAGGCACTTCGAGCATCCTCCTATCTGCTGTCTGCTCCATCTGCTTCTTGGGCCTTTAAGCTCGAAGCCAAAGAGGACCTGGGTCCTGCATGGGCCGGTGACAGCAGTCTCCGGCCCTGAGTCATTGTGTGTGTGACCTTGAACAAAGGATTTTTTTTTTCCCCCTGGGCTTTGCCCTCTTAGGGAGCACGTGAAAGTGCTTCTAGATGTCCTGATCCCCTGATGGGCTGTTGGGGTATGTGTGTGATGGAAGGAGAACCCATCTCTCCAAGCACCTTATCCCGAGGCAGTTCTGGCCAGCCCCATTCTCTGGATGGGGAAATTGAGGCCAGAGAAAAAAAGCCTTAGTCCAAAGTGAGGAGAATGTTGGGATTAGGGCCTTACCTGTTGGGCTCTAAAGTCTAAAATGGTTCCTCTAAGTAGGGAGAAAAAAACTGGGGACGCAGATGGGACAGACTGGAACCTGAGAGTTGGGCAAGAGGGTGAGAAATCATTCAGGCCCAGCTGGGCCTGGCTGAATGTCAGTGGGCGACCCTGACCCTGCTTCCCTGTCACTCCGTCTGTCTCTGGGCAGAGGATCTACTACTTGTCTTTGGAGTTCTACATGGGACGGACGCTACAGAACACCATGGTGAACCTGGCCTTGGAGAACGCCTGTGATGAGGCCACCTACCAGGTGTGGGAGTGTGAGCCTTAAGCATTGGGGGGTTCTCCTGAAGGCACTTGACACTGACTGCTGCCACCTGTCCCCCCAGCTGGGCCTGGACATGGAGGAGCTGGAAGAAATCGAGGAGGATGCAGGGCTGGGCAATGGAGGCCTTGGCCGGCTGGCAGGTAGGCAGCTTGCAGGGCGGGGGGGTGAGGTAGGGGACAGAGGATTCCTTCTGCTGGGACCCTGACATCTACCTCCCCGACACCCCCAGCCTGCTTTCTGGATTCCATGGCAACCCTGGGCCTGGCCGCCTATGGCTACGGGATCCGCTATGAGTTTGGGATTTTTAACCAGAAGATCAGCGGGGGCTGGCAGGTGAGCAGCCTGCCTATTGTATAATCCATCGAAGGACGGGTCCAGAACCTGCCCCTGCTCTCAGGAGCACGTCCTTGCCCCTCTCCCTTGCCCTAAAGTCAGCTGGTGACCTGTGGCCTGCTTGAGACTTACCATGTCCCTGCTGTAGCCTGAAAGTCTGGGTCTGACGATGCCTTCCTCTCCCCTGTGTGCCTTTGGTGCAGATGGAAGAGGCTGACGACTGGCTTCGCTATGGAAACCCCTGGGAGAAGGCCCGTCCCGAGTTCACGTTGCCCGTGCACTTCTATGGCCATGTGGAGCACACCAGCCAGGGGGCCAAGTGGGTGGACACGCAGGTGAGGATGAGGAAGGGCTGGGCAGAGGAGAAAGTGTTTGCAGGGAGAAAGTGTTTGCAGTAGCCCAGAGGCTACTGGACTCAGTGCTATTTACCAACGGAAGCCACTGAGGCTCAGAGATGTTAAGTGACATTATACAAGGTAACACAGGGCCAGAGGTGAGGCTTGAGTCAGGGTCACAGAGGCCAGGCCAAGGTCAAAGCCTAGAAGTAGCCAGGTGTGGTGGCACATGCCTATAAGCCTGTAATCCCAGCACTCAGCAGGCTGAGGCAGGAGGATCGCTGCAAGTTTGAGGCCAGCCTAGGCTGAATAGTGAATTCAAGGCCAGCCCCAACCGCATAGAGACCCTGTCTCAAAACAAAAAGCAAAAATAAAACAAAACAAAGGACTATCGCAGTGACTTCAATTTCCACTGCACATCTGATCTTGGGGCTGCAGAAAAGCAAGATAACAGTCCATAAAGGAAACAGGGAGGCAATTAAGTGTTCCAGACTTGCAACTGACTTGTTCAAGGTCACACAGCAAGTTAGAGGGAGCCTAAAGCCCAAGCAGGTGTCCAGGCCCTGTTCAGATAATCCCCTTTCTGTGGCTGCAGGTCCTCAGCCTCCAGGTGGGCTGTACAGAACCTCTAAGCTTTCAGAACTGGGTGTTCGTCCACTCTTACTAGGCGGAAGCTGGTGGGCAGCCTGGCGCATGCTGCTCTGGCTAAAAGGCCAGAGCCCTGGCTCTTTTTGGCTGCAGCTTCCAAACTGCTCTACATTCTACAGGGAAGGGAGACGAAGCTTGCTAGTTGTGGGAGGTGGGGCCAGCACTAGTCACTGCTAATCTGCTAATTAGTCAAGTGGTCACCCAGACAAAAGACCTCTAGATAGATTTGACCTCTGTGACCTCTTCAATTCACCTGGCCTCCATCAGCCTCTCAGGAATCCAGAGTGTCTCCTCACTGGGCCTGGTGGCACATGCTTATAATCCCTGCACTCAGGAGGCTAAGGCAGGAAAATCGCTGTGAATTTGAGGTCAGCCTGGGCTACATAGTGAGTTTAAGGCCGGCCTGAACTACATAGTGAGACCCAGTCTCAAAAAAACAAAAAAGCAAACAAACAAACAAAAAAGATGATGTTGATGATGATGATGATGATAATAATGTGTTCCCTTGCTTTTGCCCAAGCCAGGTTGGAGGCTTAGCCCCATCCCTGCTGAGTGAGCTCCACCTAGGGCTCTGAGCTTATAGCTCTGCTTCTCCCCATAATCCTCATGATAGTTTGAATAAACAAACGAGTTGGGGGCGCCTGGAGAAAAGTTGGGGGATATCCTCTATTTTGTTTGTTTGTTTGTTTGTTTTGGTCTTTTTGAGACAGGGTCTCGATATGCAGGTTCAGGCTGGTCTTGTGCTCACTTCGTAGTCCAGGCTGGCCTCGAACTTGCAATGATCCTCCTGCCTCAGCCTCCTGAGTGCTGGGATTACAGGAGTGCGCCACCACGCCTGGCTGGATATCCTCTTTTTATAGGAGAGGTTCAGAGAGGTTATGCAGTTTGCTCACAGTGCTGGGACAAGAACTTGAGGTTGGGAGTTAGCAGAATTCAGGAACAATCTCTTGAGTTCTCCTGCAGATGAGTGAGGCCCCATTCGACAGACGAAGCAGGTGCCTAGGGCTGCCCCCTCCTGGGGCAGCCTGTCCGGCTCCTGACTCTGATGCCCCTCACAGGTGGTATTGGCCATGCCTTACGACACACCTGTGCCTGGCTACCGAAACAATGTTGTCAACACCATGCGCCTCTGGTCTGCCAAAGCGCCCAATGACTTCAACCTCAAGGACTGTGAGTTCATCTGCTGCTAGTCAGCAGCCTGCCCAGCCCCTGCCTGGCCTGAGCTCAGCCTCAGCTTGACCTGTTCGCCTTTGTCCCTCAGTCAATATTGGTGGCTACATCCAGGCTGTGCTGGACCGAAATCTGGCCGAGAACATCTCTCGTGTCCTGTACCCCAACGATAACGTGCGTCACCCTTTGGGATGGGGGCTGGAAGCCTGAGTCCTTGGGAGAGGGATCGGGGAGCTGCTGCCGCCTTCCTCACACCAGGGCAGATTGCTGGCCCTGTGTGCCTGTTCCCCTGGCCCAAGTCCTTTGAGTGGGAGGACACTTGAATCCTAGGGAGGCAGGTGGTGACACCCATAATACTCGGTCTTTTTGTGCCCCCACTTGTGACACCATCCCCCACCACTATTACTTAGTGGAGGTAAGACTCATGGGGCTTAGTGGGGTGCAGTTTAGGGAGCTGTGTTTTTGTGTGGGTGGGGTCTCTCCTGGCCATACCTGCAGTGGTCTAGGGGACACCCCTGGCACATGAGCTCCACCTGCCTTGTGCTGTCCCTAGTTCTTTGAGGGGAAGGAGCTGCGGCTGAAGCAGGAGTACTTCGTAGTAGCCGCCACCCTCCAGGATATCATCCGGCGTTTCAAGTCCTCCAAGTTCGGCAGCCGTGATCCTGTGCGCACAAACTTCGACGCCTTCCCAGATAAGGTACCCTGCCTGGGGTCTTCAAACAGCCTGAGCCTTCCTCTTTTGTCTGCTGCCCCCCAGCTGTCCCCACAAGCTCCTCTGCCCAGAGCAGCCACAGGCCTTCTGGGGCCCTCCAAAGAGGCCAAGGACGGTCACTATAGCTCTTGCTTGGTGCCCTGTCTGACTGCGAGCCCCTCCCATGCAGGTGGCCATCCAGCTCAATGACACCCACCCGTCTTTGGCCATCCCTGAGCTGATGAGGGTTCTTGTGGATCTGGAGCGGCTAGACTGGGATAAGGTAGGTTTGGGAGCCTCAACCTCTCTGCCTCAGGATCCTTCCCAGTTTGGAAAGTAGGAAAGTGAAGGGAGTGAACAAGGAGCATGAGGCCTGGGGCAGGAGGCCTGGAACCCGGCTCTGCAGTGCAGGCCCTGTGTGCTGCAGTGTGGACAGCCCAGGGCTCAGGCCTGGCATCCTACTCCCCACCCCATGTGCCAGGCCTGGGACATAACAGTCAAGACCTGCGCCTACACCAACCACACGGTGCTGCCCGAGGCCCTGGAGCGCTGGCCCGTACACCTCATGGAGACACTGCTGCCCCGGCACCTGCAGATCATCTATGAGATCAACCAGCGCTTCCTGAATGTGAGCCTGGGAGGCGGCATGACCAGTGGGCAGTTGAAAGGTGGCCAGCCAGGATCCGGGGCCTCGGGTGTGGGCACAGCTCTGAGCAGAGCCTTGGGGCTTGGGACCAGGGTGTTTGGGCTCTGGTGCTAGTTCTGGGCTCTTCTGGGCACAGAGGGTGGCGGCCACCTTCCCTGGGGACGTAGACCGGCTGCGGCGCATGTCACTAGTGGAGGAGGGTGCAGTGAAGCGCATCAACATGGCACACCTGTGCATCGCCGGCTCGCACGCAGTCAATGGCGTGGCTCGCATCCACTCTGAGATCCTCAAGAAGACCATGTGAGCCCATCCTCCAGCCCCGCAGCCTCCTGTAGCTGGTCCCGCCCACAGGTGGTGTGTGCTCTCAGGCACCACAGCCCCTTCCAGTATAGTCCTGTCCCCATGACCCCCTCTAACAGGACCTGCACCTCCCAGAGGTCTGCATCCCCCAGGAGAAGCCCCTTTCAGGAAGAACTAGGGGCTTCTGGGCAGAGGGTCCTTGCAGGGGTGAGTGGTGACCCTCATCCCACTCCATCTTGCAGTTTCAAGGACTTCTACGAGCTGGAGCCTCATAAATTCCAGAATAAGACCAACGGCATCACTCCCCGACGCTGGCTGGTTCTGTGTAACCCTGGGCTGGCAGAGGTCATTGCCGAGGTGAGAGCCCGTAAGGCCACCACAGGACACTGCGAGGATCGCGCGAGTATGGCTGCGCAGGGAGCTCACAGTACAAGGACCCCGCTGAGGGCTGAAATCCATCCTGTCCTGTGTTCCTCTGGCTGCGGGGGACCTTTTGCATGCATGTGGCCTCTGGGCTCTTGGGGCCCTGGCTACAGAGGCCAGTCTGCTGGAGGTCCTGGTCTAAGGAGCGAGGGGTCATCAGTGGGTCCCATCTGAAACGAGACTGCAGTCCCCAGATGTCTGGTGGGGGGACTTGAGGTCTTGCCAACGTGAGAACAAGGCCAGGAAGCCAGGGAGGCCTGCTGGAGCCGGCTGGGGCAGCCGTCAGAGTTCAGACGGGATGGCAGGTGGGGGATGAGAAGCTCCAAGAGCTGGGTGGCAGGGCCCAGCTGAGTTGGAAAGGGACCTCTGTGTCTGGGAGAAGGGTGACAGAGGGAGTGGGCTTGACTGAGAGCTGCCTGCCCACAGCGCATCGGGGAGGAGTACATCTCGGACTTGGACCAGCTACGCAAACTGCTCTCCTATGTGGACGATGAAGCCTTTATTAGGGACGTGGCCAAAGTGAAGCAGGTGAGCAGTATCACAGCCTGGGCCACGTGGGCCAGGGCTGGCAGGTGGGGAGTGTGGGAGGGGCCGACATCTGGGCCAGGGACCTTTGATGTCTTGAAGCTGAAGGCTGTTGGTGAGCCTTCTCCTTCCCCTCCGTGCAGGAAAACAAACTGAAGTTCTCGGCGTACCTGGAGAGAGAGTACAAAGTCCACATCAACCCCAACTCGCTCTTCGACATCCAGGTGAAACGGATCCATGAATACAAGCGCCAGCTCCTCAACTGCCTCCACGTCATCACCCTGTACAACCGTGAGCGGCAGGGCCACTACATGCCTTGGTCTTCCCGTGTCCCTCCCAGGATGCCACCCCTGACTGATCCGTAGCTCCTTGGCCCGGTGACAACTCTTAGGATAAGGAACTGACTCCATTCCATAGATGGCCAAACCGAGGCTCAGAGAGGGGGAAGTGACAGCCACAGAGCAAGTGATTGGGGCAATACTGGCTACTGCCTCCCAGCATGGACACTGGCTACCAGGGTCCCATCAGGGAACTCCTATCCAGGGAGAAAAGCTGGCTAACTCTGTCCTTCTCTTCTCCACAGGGATCAAGAAGGAGCCTAACAAGTTTGTTGTGCCACGGACTGTGATGATCGGAGGCAAGGTAAGAAGCTGGACCTGCACCAGGGCTCTGGGCTGCGGACATCCAGTGGAATAATCCTGGCCGAGCTGTAGGACAGGTCGTGCATGTGGCAAAGGCCTCAATGCTGAGCCTACACTGTGCCCTGCAGGCCGCTCCCGGCTACCACATGGCCAAGATGATCATCAGACTCATCACTGCTATTGGGGACGTGGTGAACCATGACCCGGTGGTGGGAGACCGCCTTCGCGTGATCTTCCTGGAGAACTATCGCGTCTCGCTGGCTGAAAAAGGTAGGTACTCCCACAGGGACCTCAGAGGCTCAGATGGACTGGGCCCCAGGAGAGGTATTAACAAGCCATCCTGGGTGAGGATGTCCCTCTGATGGGATTGATTATAGGTAGTACAGGGTGAAATTTGGGGGAAATGGACACAGGGTGCAGGCTGGATTCCAAGTATTCAAGATGCAACAAGAGCATGGGATACAGCTCAGCAGGGCAGCAGCAGCCCTGCAAGCTCGAGGCCCTGAGTTCAATTCCTGGTACAAAAAAAAAAAAAAGAGGCAGAAGGATGAGGCTGGCAAGAAGGTGGTGAGGACTGGAGTGGTGGTGGTGAGTTGGTGAGGATGGTTGGGGTGGAGGGGACTCTGCATCTGGCCATGCCCAGGGCCAGCCTAGCCCAACTGGGGCTGGAGAGTTCCCTGAGTTGACCTTGTCCCCTGCTGCTGTCCTCCAGTGATCCCGGCCGCTGACCTCTCTGAGCAGATCTCCACCGCGGGCACCGAGGCCTCAGGCACTGGCAACATGAAGTTCATGCTCAACGGGGCTCTGACAATTGGCACCATGGATGGGGCCAATGTAGAGATGGCAGAAGAGGCGGGAGAGGAGAACTTCTTCATCTTTGGCATGCGGGTGGAGGATGTGGAAAGGCTTGACCAGAGAGGGTATGCTGTCAAGGCACCCACGGCTCAGGGTTTGTGGGCAGGAGGACTGCGGCATGGCTGCTGGAGAAGGGCTGGTCATTCGTGGTGCGCGTGGGAAGCCTGGTCAGGGCCATGCACAGTATTAGCTGTGGCTATCAGGATTCTGAAAAACTCTTTTTTTTTTTTTTTTCCAAATTTTGGTGGCACTGGGGATTGAACCCAGAGTTTCATGTATGCTAGGCAAGTGCTCTGCCACTAAGCCTACATCCTTTGCCCTCTAGAATCTGGGGGAGCTTACAGCCAATACATTTAATAGGATGAAAGAAGTAACACAGAATGGAAGGAGAGAGCTGGTCGTGCTGGTACTCAGTTGTAATCCCAGCACTCAGGAGGCTGACGCAGGAGAATCAGTGTGAGTTTGAGGCCAGCCTGGGCTACAAAGTGAGTTCAAGACCAGCCTGAATTGCATAGTGAGACCCTGTCTCAAAAAGACAAAAACAAACAAAAAACCAAAAAAAAGTTAGTTCCTGGAAAACCATGGCAGAGGAGACAGTTTCCTGACAATTTTCTTTGAACCTGGCTATGTAGCTCAGGTCAGCCTGCAGCTTACTGCGCAGCCCAGGCTGGCCTCGAACTTGTGATTCTTCTGCCTCAGCCGCCTAAATTCTGGGATTACAGCCATGTACTTACCTCTTCCTGGCAAAATTTATTTATTTATTTATTTATTATTTTTATTTTTATTTGTCTTTTTGAGACAGGATCTCACTATGCAGTTCAGACTGGCACCAAGCTCACTTTGTAGCCCAGGCTGGTCTCAAACTCACAACCATCCTCCTGCCTCAGCCTCCCGAGTGCTGGGATTACAGAGTGTTGGGATTACAGGCGTGTGTCACTATGCCCTGCTTTTTTGTTTTTTTGAGACAAGGTCCCGCTATGTAATCCAGGCTGGCCTTGAACTCACTATGTAGCCTGGGCTGACCTCGAACTCACAGCAATCCTCCTGCCTTAGCCTCCTGAGTGCTGGGATTACAGGCATGCATCACCATGCCTAGCTCAGCAAAATTTATTTTTAAATATGATTATCATAAAAGTAACATCTGTTCATTAGTTAGAAAAATACAAAACAAGAAGGAATAAAATAACTGCCATCCATATTCTTATAGCTGCCAGGCATGGTGGCGCACGCCTGTAATCCCAGTACTTGGGAGGCTGAGGCAGGAGGATGGTTGCAAGTTCAAGACCAGCCTGGGCTACAACGTGAGCTCAAGGCCAGCCTGAACTGCATAGTGAGACACTGTCTCAAGAAGACAAAAACAAAAAAACCCATATTCTCATAGCGGGTTTAAAGCTAGGTTTTTTGTTTTCAGAATTAGGGATTAAACCCAGGCCCTTTGTACTGAGCTACACCACACCTGGCTCCCAGCAAAATTTTTATTTTGTTTTTTGATTTTTTTTTTTGGTACCAGGAATCAAACTCAGGACCTCATGCTTGCCAGGCAGGCACTGTGCTGCTATGCTATATCCCTGGCCCTTATTTTGTTTTTTGAGACAGGATCTTGCTAAGTCACCAGGTTGCCTAGCCTGAGTGCAGACTTGTGTTCCTCTTGTCTCAGCCTCCCAAAGTTCTGGAATTACAGATGTGTGCCTCCAAAATGTAAATATTCATATAGTGCCGAGTGTGGTGCTGCACCCCTATACTCCCAGCACTTGGGAGGCTGAGGCAGGAGGATTCCTGAGGCCAGCCTGGGCTCCATAGTGAGTTCAAGGCCAGTCTGAACTATACAGTGAGACCCTGTCACAAACAAACAAAAATCATACATGCCAGATGTGGTAGCACACCCCAATAATTCCAGCACTTGGGAGGCTGAGTTCAAGGCTAGCCTGGGCTACACAGCCAGACCCTGTTTTAAAAAAAAATCATATAGTATTGCATCCTATGGACATGTCATATTATTATTATTAGTAGCAGTAATATTAGCATTTGCAGTACTGAGGATTGACTCCAGGGCTTTATATTTAGCTACATTCTCAGTCTTATTTGTTTTTTTGAGACAGGGTCTCCCTATATAGTTCAGGCTGGTCCTGAACTCACTATGTAGCCTGGGCTAGCCTTGAACTCGAGGCAATCCTCCTGCCTCAACCTCCCAAGTGCTGGGATTACAGGGGTGTGTGGCACCATGCTTGGCTAACTGCTATATTATTTAACCAATTCCATATGGCTGGGCATTAAAGTTGATTTAGCCTGTTAGTCTAAATATTACTTCAATGAGCAACCTTTTACATCTATATATCTACAGCTCTGATTATTTCCTTAAAAGAATTAGAATACTGTATATGGGTGGGTCAAGAATGAGTTTATTTTTTTTACTAGTAATCAAACTGAAGGGGTGTTCTACCACTGAGCTATATCCCTAACCCTTTTTACTTTTTGAAATAGGGTCACACTTAATCGTCCAGGCTGTCCTAGAACTCATGATCCACCTGCCTCAGCCTCCAGAACAGATAGGGTTACAGGCATATAGCACTGTACCCAGCCAAGTAGGAGTTTTGGAGGCTCTGACATAGATTGTCAAATTGCTTCCCACAAAGTTGGTACCATTATGCTTTCATCAACGGCTTTGGAGAGCTGGCACCCAATACTGTAAGGAACTTCTGTGGGGCTTGACTAGAAAATGCAGACTGTCCTTTGGGGAAAAGGAAGCCGTGAGATGTTTTGAGCAAAGTCCCCTGTGTTTAGGCCCAGGCATCAGAATAATTCCGGCTGCAGGCTGAAGGCTGGGCTACAGGAGGCAGGTGGGGACCAGTGTGGGGGCTGACACCATAGTGCAGAGGAGTCACCTGAGGTTGAGCAGCTCAGGGGACTGGGGTCAGAGACAGGAAGGAGGCCTTGATTTCCCATGGGAAGGGGACATTCAGCGAAGGGGACCAGGCTGGCAGGGTGGCGGGGTCTTGAGGGAGGGGTTGTGCTGCCCTAGATAGTGGAGGCAAGTTGGCTGTGGTGATGCATGCTTATAATTCCAGAGGCTGAGGTATGAGGATCATGAGCTTGAGGCTCACCTGAGCCATACAGTGAACTGGAGGCCTGCTGGGCTGCCTGCACTACATACTCTGTCTCAAAAACTCTGTCTCAAAAAAAAAAAAAAAAAATCAACAAGTGAAGGAAGGTTGGCACGAGGCCTGTGATGAGCTTGGTTAGACCTTCTGGGCCTAAGAGGCCCTCCCTGAGGATTTGTCTATTGGTGCCTCCTAGAGCCAACGGCTAGGCCGGGGATGGGTTTGGAATAGTAGGGCAGAAAAGATATTCATGATCGTTTTTGGGTGGTGCTGGGAATGGAACCAAGGGCCTTGTGCTTGGTAGGCAGGGACCTGAGCTACACCTCAACCCCAGCCTATCACAGAGGCTACACGGTGGTGGTATGAGTGTAAGAGCCCTTGCTTGGGGGCTTTGGCTTTTTAAGCCTTACCTTTTTGTCTCCTCCAGACTTGAGTTTCTTCATCCACAAAGTGGGGGAGGAAAAGCTGAGCAGGGAAGGCAGGGGACTGGCGAGGAAGGACCTCCAGAGTGGGTTTGGGCGGCAGCTCCAGAGAAGTCAGCGGCAGGCTGAGGCTTGGGATGTTCCAGATCTCTGGAGAAGGCGCCAGCTGATCCAGCTCTGTCCCACAGGTACAATGCCCAGGAGTACTACGACCGAATTCCTGAGCTCCGGCAGATCATCGAGCAGCTGAGCAGCGGCTTTTTCTCCCCTAAACAGCCAGACTTGTTCAAGGACATTGTCAACATGCTCATGCACCATGATCGGTGAGCCAGCTGGCCAGGCCACCACGCAGCTGGGATGCTGGGCTGAGCAGAGCTTTGGTGGGGGTGGGGAGTTGGACAGGTCCATGCAGTTGTCACCAGGCTCCTTTGGGTTGTTTTTTGTTTTCCTTTACTTTACTTTTCTTTCTTTCTTTCTTTTTTCTGTTTTTTTACTTTTTGAGGTAAGGTCTCACTGTGCAGTTCAGGCTGGTCTTGAGTTCACTATGTAGCCCAGGCTGGCCTTGAACTTGAAGCAATCCTCCTGCCTCAGCCTCCCTAGTACTGGGATTAAGGCAAGCACAAGCGCCACTATGCCTGGCTGTTTGTTCTTTGAGTTAGTATCTTCCTGTATAGTTCAGGCTGACCTTGCGTTCACTATAAAGCCCAGGCTGGCCTTGAACTCACAGTGATCCTCCTGTCTCAGTTTCCCAAGGGCTGAGATTAAGGCAAATGCCACCATGCCCAGCTTTGTTTTTTTTTTTTTTTTTTTTTTGAGTCAGGGTCTTGCTTTGTAGTCCAGGCTGGCCTTAAACTCACTATGGAGCACAGGCTGGCCTCAAACTCATGGCAATAATCCTGCCTCTCAGCCTCCTGAGTGTTGGGATTCCAGGCATGTGCCACAATGGTCACTCACCACACTCCTTCGGTAACAGCATCATTCTCCAGGTCCCAATGGGACAGAACGGGGTTGGCTGTTGACCTTGTAGAGCTTCTTACCTTCCCTTTCCTCTCTAGGTTCAAAGTTTTTGCAGATTATGAGGACTACATTAAATGCCAGGAAAGAGTCAGTGCTCTGTACAAGGTGAGGGGTCCGGGGCCAGGGGTTGGCAGGACTTGGGCAGTCCTGGTTAGGATGAGGCAGAAAGTGGGAGTCCTGCTGGCAGAGTGAACCCAGAGCTCTCCTTTGCTGCAGAACCCAAGGGAGTGGACAAGGATGGTGATCCGGAACATAGCCACCTCGGGCAAGTTCTCCAGCGACCGCACCATTGCCCAGTACGCCCGGGAGATCTGGGGTGTAGAGCCTTCCCGACAGCGCCTGCCAGCCCCGGATGAGAAGATCTGAGTATCCAGACCGGACCCCATCTGCCCTGAGTCTGCCCAGCTTCTCATCCAGAGGGTGGGCTACTGGCGTTAGGTCTCTGAGCCCTTCTTGGAACCCTCGTTTTCCCCACCTCTAGGTACCAGCGTCCGGTGTGACTATGGACATTGCCCTCTTCTTGGCGTCAGGCTCCCTATCCCTCTTATTTATAGGGTCTGACCAATTGCATCCACTCCTCAATAAATTGATTCTATTGGGAGCCTCCTTATTCTTTTCTCTTTTGGGAAATATTTTTAACTCTAGGCGGGCACACCAGCTGCTGCGCAAGCACCCTCTATCTCCCCCAACCCAGGCAGGTGCGTTCTGGGGAAGGCGTGACATGGGGCGGGGCCTAGGCTCAGCCCCTTTCCAGGCGTCACCCTCCACTTGTCTCTTCCCAGGGCTGTGTCCATACTAGGTCAGCGGCCGGCCTGGCTAGCCGGGGGCGGGGCGTCTGCCGGGGTGGGACCCACGGGGCTAGGAGCCTGGATTTCGGCTGAGCCTGGGGACCACAATGATCCGCGCTCTCGGAGGCGGGACCTATGGATGCTTGGCGCCTTTCGGGCTCCGCCCTTAGCTCCGCCCCACTGCGGCGTTTTAGGGTCTCTTAGCAGGTGGCTCTGCTCGGTCCAAAGTCGGGGGAGTGTTAGGGCAGGGGGCATTCACAGACCATTTAGGCTCGGCCACTGTCGCCCACCTCATTACTGAAGCCCTGTTTCTGGATCTCACAGTACTGAGACCGAAGTAGGCGTGTGTGTGGGGGTGTTCTGCCTGCCTGGCACGAGGCAGGGAGGGGCAAACCTCAGAAGGGAGGTTTGAGGCCCAGGGTTTCACAGTGAGTGTAATTTGAACCCAAACAGCCGGAAACTGTTACCGGGCCCCCAGGTCCGGCTTGTGGGGACCCCAACTGCTTGCGGCTGCCACTCCCAAGTTCCTTCTCGCGGGGCGCAGGCCTCCAGCCTCCCAGCTGTGCAGAACCCACCAGCCGAGGGCAGCCTCCCCCCTCCCTGCGGCCCTCCGGTGTGAACTGGGGCGCCTCACCCCACCCCCAGACATCTAGGCCGCAGCTGCAGGTAGCACACAGGCCCCTCTCCCCGAAACACTCCCATCTCGTCCTAGCCCCTCCCCCAGACTTTCACCGGGACCCGCTGCCCCCGCGCCCCGACCTCCACGGCGCAGGTGCCCGTGCAGCCCGCCCGCAGGAAGACGCCCTGCCTGGGGCCGGGTTCGCCCCGTGGGAACGGTTTGTCTTGAAAACAGGAACCCGGGCCGGGGGCTGGGCGGGGTGCCCCTTCCCCACCGCAGTCCGCTTCCTGCCCCTCCCGGCTTCCTCCGTCCAACACCCAAGCGGGGCGGCGGGTGCGGGGCCGTCCGGGGTGGGGGAAGGGGCTTTGAGATTAGTTTCCCCCTCCGCATCCACGCGCTCGCTCAGCCTCGTCGGTCGTGGCGCAGCCCCCTTCCTGCGGCCCGGCCTCCCTCCCCGCGGCGCGGCAGGGGAGGGGTTAAGCTGCCGCAGGGGCCGCCGCGTGCGGGGCGAGGGGGAGCCCCGGTGGAGGAGGCGCCG